>NC_137210.1:17085670-17450670 GCF_960531495.2 Zeus faber | reverse complement strand
CACACTCACTCTCGCGCACACACACGCGCGTGCACACACGCACACGCACACACGCACACACACACATCCTCCCTCTCTCAGCAGCGTTAAACTTGGCGGAGATCAGAATAATCTGCGGAAATAGAAATATAAAAACCCTGCCGCCTCCCCGTGGCAAACATTGTTTTGATTTTCCGTAATTCGAGTCACACGCGCGGGCGCCGAGGCATAATCAGGTACTTTCACCCCGCGTGTCAGTCACAAAGCCCGGCTGAATTATTCATGGGGGCTATATTTTATTTATGACTGCATTTTTTTTTTTCCCATGCCACCTGAAAGTTCGCGGGAAGCCGGCTCGCTGGCAGGAACAGAGCCGCCGACGTGTTTCATCTCTCGGCGGCGCTCCGGCTGCGAAGGGAAAGCTGTGGGATGCGGGGTTCATATCGCGCAGACAAGCCTTATCATTTATATATAGACGCAATCTGACGAGGATCCGGGAGCGCTCGCGTATGCAGAAACATTAGCGCTGATATCCGACGAGACGCGTGAAGTAGGCCGCGCACGAGAGGCGCTCCTTCGGTCGGATGACGCCCAAACGGGAGCAAACCGGCAAACGCTTTTTTAGCGACTTTGGTTATTTGTCTTAATTAGAGCTCGGCCGGGAATGGATTAGCGAAAGGGAGTCGTGGAAATAAAAGTTGTTTTCCATCTTGGTTATATCTATGTTATATTGCATTATTTTCCATTTGTGCAGCGTCCTCTATTACCCGGCTCGCAACAGTAGAAATAGCTCACGTCTCTTATCTATGAGCAGCTTTTTTAAATTTTATTTAATTTTTTTTATTATGTTTGGATATTGGAGCTATATTAAAATGCGTATTATCGCAGCGCCACGAAGCGCTAAATAAACTGTTTTGTGTTTTTTTTTCCTCCAGGGGGTTTAGTGTTGAGTGTTGTTGTCGAAGGTAACCTTTGAGACTAGTCAGGTTTTTCCTTTTTTTTTTTTTTTTTTTTTTCGTCTCCTCACAGACAAATTAATATTGCAGAAATTAAATCCTTGTCGCTTCATTTTCCCCAGCTTGCCCTCTGTGTCCTAAATTAAAGAAAAAATTACAAATTAAAATAAATTGTAAATGACAGAGCGTGATTATGATCCATTTTGACTCATCTCAAGGTAATTTAACATTTAAAAATGTTCCTTAAATGTTCATTTCAGTTGTGTTATACACTCATTGACCCAATAATACAATACGCAAGTTGCAATGTTACTTCATGTGAGCTTTGCAATTTTCATTATTTATTTGCCGCAATCTCCAGGGATCTGAACCAAAACTTCCAGTTGTCACGGAGGTTAAATATTTCCAAAATGAAAACTGGTTCCTGCTTTATAAGAGGACACGGCGTTAGGCTCAAATTAAAATAAAAATAAATATTATAACTGTAACTGAATAATTGTATTTTTTTTCCCCTTCCATAATAGGTTTGTTAAAAGGAAAACTAAACACATTTATAAGTGGCACTGAGGTGTCAAACTCATTAAAGAAGAGAAACGTGTACTTCTTTGCCGAACTGTTAATAAGCTGGAGACCGACAGGAACCTTCCGAGCAGGCGTCATGGCAACATCTCCTGAGAGCAGAAACCCTGAACCGTAGATGCGGAGAGCTGAGCCGGGACGGAGTCACAAAAAGAGGCAGAGAGACACAGAAAGACACATCAAAGCCTCCAAATTGGGACCAGGATTCCTGCTGCGCTTGACAAAGTTGCTCTCTGATAAAAAAAAAAAAGGGTATTACTATGCACTACGCTTCTATATTTAATAGACATCTGACAATTCTGTGTGGGGGGAAAAGGGGTATCCAATTTAAACATGGACAATCGGGATGGTTTTTATGAAAAATAGATGAAATATGGAAAAAAGATTTGTAAAAAAGGCCGATTGCTCATCTTTTATTGGGTGTGTTTTGGCGCCGCGGAGTGTGTGTGTTTTTTTTTTCAGACGACATGAATCAGATTAGCGTGTGAAGCGTGATCCATGTCCCGGCTCTGAGCCTGGATGTCGGGGTCGGGTCTGAGCGGCCTGGGATCCTTGACATCCTCCCCCGAACGAGAGGGAAAACCCGATACACCCCGAAACCCCTGAGTGGAGACAGCCCACCCCAGAGTCAAGAGCTCGGCGGTGAGTGCGATGGATCATCAATGACCGCGTGTCTCCACCGTGCACCGCGCACCGCGCTCCGCGCACCACCCGAAGCAGGAGCACACGTCCACTCATTCACAGAAAGACAGAACACCGGCTTAATGATCCTGCTCTGCCACCAGTAAATACATTTACTTAATGTTTCAATGTCCCTTCCACTCCATGCCACGTGCACTAATTAAAATCCATTTACCAGGAGGACAAAGTGCCAATATATTGGAGAGACACAACAGATGGGGAGGGGGGGCATACAAGGCAAGACACTCCAACACAAAATAAGACACATCACACACTCATCTAGACCTCAGAGATAAGAGGGCATTGTTTTGAGAGTTTATGAGTGTGTGTGTGTGTGTGTGTGTGTGTGTGTGTGTGTGTGTGTGTGTGTGTGTGCGTGTGTGTGTGTGCGCACATCAATGCAGTGTCATGTAATGTGGTGTGTATCTGAGTGGACAGGACACGGCGCTGCCTCGGCGCCTCCTTCCTGTTTGACTAAAGACAATGGTGCCGGTGACAACAAAGAAGGGGGAGGGAGGTGCTGCCATCATGTTCCAGTCCCAATATCCCAATATCCCATTAATATCCCAATATCCTAATATACCAATATCCCAATATCCTAATATCCCAATATCCCATTTATATCCCAATATCTCAATATCCCAATGTCCCAATATCCCAACATCTTAATATCCCAATATCCAAATATCCCAATATCCAAATATCCCAATATCCTTGTACCTCAATATCCCAATA
This sequence comes from Zeus faber, assembly GCF_960531495.2. Classification (NCBI taxonomy): domain Eukaryota; kingdom Metazoa; phylum Chordata; class Actinopteri; order Zeiformes; family Zeidae; genus Zeus; species Zeus faber. The sequence goes on along the minus strand of NC_137210.1, from coordinate 17,447,740 downwards.
TCCAAATAAATCAATATCAAGATTCAAGATGTTATTGTCACATACATATACATACGGTCATACATATATGCAGTGAAATGTCATGACACCCGGTGATTATGCACAATAAGCTGGATAGGCTCTAAAAATACCAAAAATACTAAAATGTGCCCAACATCCCAATATCTTAATATCCTAATATCCAAATATCCAAATATCCAAATATCCCAACATCCCAATATCCAAATATCCAAATATCCTGATATCCTAATATCCCAACATCTGAATATCCTAATATCCCAAATATCCCAATATCATAATATCCCAATATTCTAATATCCCAAATATCCCAATATCCTAACACCCCAACATCTCAATATCCTTATATGCAACCCTTTTCAAGGCTTAACTTTGAACCCATCCATGATTGATGATAAACGTCTTTGCAGATACTAACTAGTCTTGTACAAGAGGCCTCAGGTGATGGATGTTAGCTTTCAATTATCCATAAACAAAGAATTGGTTTAATATTCGATGTGTCTGTAATCACTTTTTTCATCATTATTATTATAATTATTTGTACAATTGTCTTAATTCCCATTGAGATCAGGATCTCTTTTGCAAGGGCCACCAGTTCAAATACACACACGAATAGATGTTTTACGAAAAAATGTCACAGCTTGAGACAGATAAGAATAACTGTCAAACTGGGCGGAGAGTTTATAAACATTAAATCTATGGTTAATCACATAATCCAATAAATTACAACAATAAAAACATTGCTGCATGAGGCTGATCTCTGCAGCTAATCTGATCGGTGCCGTCGAGGGCAGCTGTCTCTATTGACTGAACTCCGTTGTCTGCATCAAGATCACATCTCATCTCGTTATCAGCGGCTTTGTGGCAGCGCTGCAACAGTTGCGCAGCTTTCTGCTCCCGCGACTAAACTCGACCCCACGCTCAGGTTCATCTCCTGGCGCCAGGATCTTTTTACGTGTGGAATCTGCAAAGGTCTTACCTTAAATAAATGAAGTTATGCCGCACCCAACTGACTCTATTCTGTGAAGGAGAGAGATAAACAGACATGTTATTATAGTTATTTCTTTGGCCAAATAAACATTTAGACAGACAGACAGACAGACAGACAGACAGACGGACAGACAGACAGACGGATGGCAATAGAGTGGAAACCACTTATAATGATCAAAAGCTTGGGACAGAATCCTTCCTATACAAATGCTGTTTAAATAATTCACTCATCGTCAAGTTGTCTGCTTACAGTGTTCATTTTGGATGTTTTCATACATGACAACATATGGAGAAAAAAATGTTTACCACGGTAATTCAAAATTATTATTTTTTTTACTCCAATGATACTTTGTCTCGCGGTAACTCTACAGTGGCGGCGCCACGCCGGATCTTGCCGGTGCTACAGCCGTGTCAGCGTTTTGCATAGCACCGGCGCAGCCCCCCTTACAATTTTACATTTTCATTACACACTTTAAATCCTTTCCTACAATTATTTTAAGTTTAAAATTGACTAAAGACTGATAATTCGTAAAACAGGCGGGTGAAGAGCAGTGGTGTAAATGCGTAACGAAAAAACGAAACGAAAACGAAAAAAAAAGTAATAAAAACAGTGTGTTTTTATTTTAGGTGTATTTACTTTCTTCCATTTCCTAAGATGGTAATCTGATGGTAAGATGGTGAGACGGTAATTAGATGGTAATCTGCATGAGAAATAAAGAAAAAAAGTGGGTTCTAATAATCATCCACTTATATCCCCAGAGAGACGTGATCACTATAAGAGGTTTCCACCGTATGTGGAAAATGCAGAAATATACAGTTGACTGTGCACTATAAAATATGACAATGTGCAATAACCCGAATGACAAACAACAAAAAAATAGAACCATAAAAGAACTGAAAAACAATACAGAAATAAAAATGTCAAATATAATTGACCAAGAAAAAAACTGTTTGTCTTTAAGAATAGACAGTATACACTATCACACACTTGCTTTGTAATACTATTACTATATTGACAACTAATAATTAAGTATTTGGCAGGGTGTAATTTACCCTTTAATCATGTATTAATGATTGACAGTGGCTTTTGTTTTCCTGACAGATTCATTTTTCCCGGTATAAGGAGAGGGCGGCCCCCGGGGGAGCAGACACTCTGCATGTTCTGCAGGAAAGCCCTGCAGGATCGCAGCAGCTCACCTTTCACTATCGCTGTCACGCCTTCCGGCCTGAAACAGTGTCTTCACTGGTAAGTTCAAACGTTCAAATTGGCTTTAAATGACCGGTCAGTGAAAAGTAACCTGTGTCCCTCAAAGTCTATCGCAGTGATCCTTTAACCTGTTTTCGTACCAAGGATCCGCAATTCGATACGCATTACGCCATGGACCCCATTCGATTTTTTATTATTAAATATGATTTGATTCAAACTTCCATTCCTGTCTATGCTATAGGTAGGGAGGTAACAATGAAACACTGATGAAAACAGTCATCACTATACATTTTTCACATTCATGTAAATGAAATAATGGTCAAGTTCAATCATCCATCATTTCGCCGGGGGGCCAGTCTGGAACATCTTAAAGGACCCCCTGTGGGTTCCTGGGCCCCATGTTGAGAACCACCGGTCTGTTGCGAATATGAGGTGCAGCAACCCCATGGTTGATATGTCTTTCTCTCTCAGCCCTTCTCCACACACACACACACACACACACACACACACACACACACACACACACACACACACACACGAACAAAGTGCTGGCTCAACAGAATAGAAATCAAGGCCAATGTTTCACAGTTATCTAAAGGTTGTCAGGCCTTAATTGAAATGGACTACACAGCTAGAACAACAATAAGAGCGTTAGAGAGATAGAGAGAATATAATTTAATTCTGTGCAACCAGTTATCAGCATATTGCAAAAATAACTTTTTTGCAATTAAGACACATTAAAAATGCAATTATATATTTGCAAGACGGGTATTAATAATAATAATAATAATAATAATAATAATAATAATAATAATAATAATAATAATAATAATAATAATATTGAATGCACAAATGCTGCACTTACCATTCATTTGGTTCACCATCTGTGCTCGCTCAATAACGCCCCACCTCTGTAGTGACTTGCAAATCCCTCCCTGCACCATGCCACATGTATCCTAAATAAAAGCTGCGGTGCGCAGTCTGTGCACCATTACTGTAACACGAGAGACCTTTCCGCAATTAACGCGAGACACACCGGCGCTATTGCACTATTGTCGCATCTCCTCCAGCGCCGCTGTCTGCGTGCGTTTGCGTGTGTGCGTTTGCGTGTGTGTGTGTGTGTGTGTGTGTGCGTGTGTGTGGACGCTCCTTCCGGCTGCACAGGGAACAATGGTGCAGCGACTCTGACAGCTCCACAGGCGCACGTGACTCGCATTGTCCAATCGGATGTCTCCGTTCCTGGAAACCAGGAATCATGCCGCGTTCGCATCAAACTCGGAAATCGGTAAGTCCGAGGCGGTGGTCCCCCCCCCCCCCCCACTTCTATGCCAGACGCGTCCCGTTGTTTGACTTTGTTCGGGAAACTTTGTGTTTGTTCGCCAGAGCTCGGCAATTCTGCAAGCTGCAACACGCGCGCGAACCTCACGCCGCCCCGCCGTTTAGATCCGATCCCGTGACGTCAGATCTATTTCCTCGTTAAACACCGGGCGCGAGCGATCCGCCTTGACCGACGTTCGCGCGCGGCCCAGGGAGGACGTCGGGCTTTTCCGAGTTCCCGCGTCTCGGGAACGCAGCGTCGGCTGCAGCGCGGCCTGCTGTGCGAGAAAGTCTGCGGCATGTGGGGAAAGGTGGCGACTGGTCGAGGAAATGTGAGACACGCTGGGGGTATTTACACACACCAAAAAAAAAAAAAGCCCTCACGAAGATGCAAAAAGCTGTGCTTTGAAATGTAAAAAGAAAAAACGGGGACCGAGGAAAACTTTGTGAATTGTTTTAGCAATGAAATGAATCACCCTGGGTTCCAGAACCGCGGGGGGCCCCGCAGCAAACAACATTTTAATGTTTGTTTGTATTTATTTTATTTTTCATAATTATTAGATACAGTTTAACATATGATTTTCTATTTTATACTTTTTTTTTTGTTTTGTTTTTACGTTTTTTGTATAGGGCCAAAATGTCATAACTTGCATTTTTTTTTTCTTCCTCTTTAGCGGGTCTGGCTTCAATAGACCTGTTGTCCCTGTGAAACATGAATCTCCGAAATACTTTTCTTTTCTTTTTTTTTTTAGCGAGGAAGGTTTGCGACGTCTCACGCAACGAGCGCACACTGCCATCCGGTGGACGCGCGCTGGAATCTGCACTCGCCCTCAAAGGCTGTCGTCCGTGTTCCCGACACCCTGGCTCGTCCTTCCGTCGCACAAACCAAGACACAAGCAGGGGCCCTTTCTCACTCAGCAAAGAGAGTCATTGGTTTATTGCCCAGCAAAACTGTTTTTTTTACGTCTGGAAACATGACGTCGTGGCCGATCCATTGATTTTATTAGTATCTCACATGATGGCCGAATGACTTTATTTTGGTTTGAGGGGAGACGGCGTTCACTGTGTCATTCTTCACAACCATCCTTGAATGATCCCTATTAAGCGATCAAACTTAACCCTAGAACCATTCTAAAAGGATTCCCCGTCTCGCCGTCCTTAAACTGTGCGGCTGGCTGATGCATGTTGCTGTAAACGCAAACTATTTCCTTCCAACGCAGACATGATGCAAACAGACCGTCCAGGTCTACTGCGTAAACTTGGCCAGAAACTGGACTCTCAAAGGCCTTTTCGCGCAACGCCCTGAAACTCACGTCACTCACATGGGTTAGCTATAGGTTCTTCATTTGGGGCCGTGGTCAGCGTTGGGGCCGCGCGCATCCATGCATCATCAAAATGTACTCATTTAAACAGATGAAGCGAGTCACACGCGTGACATCAGCCTCTCAGTGACGTTCAGTTCATTTCAGTGTCCGTACATTGAGTGCACGGTTCTGGATCCCAGCAGCAGCTTGTTTTTTTTTGGGGGGGCCAGATTTGGCTTCCTTCCGCTCAGACGATGATCGTGTTCCTGCTTTTCGGGGGGGGGGGGGGGGGGGGGGGGCCCGAGCTTCGCACACGGCCGTACCGCCGCAGACATAGAAGGGCGTGGTTATACGGTACGGTGCCCTCATTTCCATTCCCAGCTAAAGAAACCGTTGAAGTACGGACACCATCGTCGACGCAAAGCTATTACCGCAATCGTACAAGCGATACGGGCTCGTTTTTTCTACTTTTTCCAATTTGGAAATAGAAATGTTTAACAATTTGAAGTTAAAATTCATGCTGTGGTTGAGCGGGTAATATTTACAGTCCTGTATTGATATGGTTAATATGTATGTATATTGTACCGATGTACCACTGCACCATCAGTCTGTCATCTATCCATCATTCATCTATCCCTCTACCCATCTATCCCTCTACCCATCTGTCTGTCTGTCTGTCTGTCTGTCTGTCTGTCTGTCTCTCTATCTATCTATCTATCTATCTATCTATCTATCTATCTATCTATCTATCTATCTATCTATCTATCTATCTATCTATCTATCTATCTATCTATCTGTCTGTCTGTCTGTCTCTCTGTCAGTCTGTCTATCCATCTATCTGTCTATCTATCTGTCTATCCATCCATCCATACATCTATCCATCTATCCATGCATCCATAATATTTTCTCCTTCATCAACAATAAAGGGTTAGTTAAAAGTATTTCCTTGAGGCGTCTTCCGACTCTTCACTCCTTAAATGTCAACCCCGTTGGGACCGAGAGTCAGGGTTTGTTATTATGCAGAATGAACTTCAATTCTAATAACAGAATACATTCTTGGGGTTTTCGAGCTGAATCACTGGGAGACCTTCCTAGCACGACGATAGAAACGAGTGTGAAAGGATGACAGGCAGTGGGATCGTGAGCCCTCACACCCGTCGACCTTTACACACAAGGTTTTCCGGTTTCTCCCTTCAGCAGTGTTCATTTTGAATTTTTTTTTTTTTAAATTATTGTTTTGTTCATTGGATTGTTCAGAACGTACGACATCGTCAGTAGGTCATGATAAAATATAAAGGAAGGTATATACCTGGCGGTGCGATTCGCCATTAGAACTAAGCAGCGCCCTCGACGCCTCAGAAGAGCTCTCCAAATAAAACCACACAAAACAAAAAACTTTCGCTTCATGGCTTCGTTTTTTTTGGGGGGGTTTTTTTTTTTTTTTTTTGCAAACCACGCCTTCCTGTCACGTTGTTCCGAAACATCTTGTTGTTGTTTTTTTCTCGTCTGTGCTGTAACCCGATGGCGGCGGACGGAGGAGGCAGATCGAGGCCCCCCCCCCCCCCGCTGGGGCCGCGAGGGACGTTGGCGCTGAATTATTGATCCCTCTCAGGTGAACGCGGGGGGGGGGGGGGATCCGGGGGGATCCGGTGTCTCCGTTCGGCGCCGCGACCACTTTCAGCTTTTTGGGATTTTATTCTTGCGCTTCCTACCGTGACAAGCGCCTCTGATCGCCGACATGGAGAAGTGAACCCGGCGTCCCGCCTCCGTTAAAAAAAACAAACAAACGAAAAAAAAAAAAACAAACAAACAAACAAAACAAAACAAATCAAATAATAATAAAAACAAATAAGGAAAACACGCGGCGCTCTACACACCGTACAGTACGACTTGTGGGATTGGCGTTAACCGCGGTGCCTCGTTATGCACCGGAGTGAGGAAACGACGCACCGGTCGCGTCTGGATGTGTTCGTCACGCCGTGCACACACAGACCCGCTTGGCCCAATGTGTGTGTGTGTGTGTGTGTGTGTGTGTGCGTGTGTGTGTGTGTGTGTGTGTGTGTGTGTGTGTGTGTTTATTTATTTATTTATTTTTTATTAATGAACCGTCGTTGAGCTTTTGTTCCGTGCGGGGAGAAAGTGGAGCCCTCGGAGTGCGCCGACCCCCACCCCACCCCGCCCCCCTCGTCCCCGGTTCCACTAGGGTGGAAATTCAATCTGGAGACGGTCACGAGTGAGTCACAGCCATTTCGGCCTCTTCCCTCTCCATCAGCTAATCAGCTCCACCTTCACCTGGATCGCAGAGGATTCTCAACTGGGGGAAGCTGCAGTTTCGCCGAACTGTGAGTATTATTATTTATATGTTTTTATCTAGTGTGTGTGTGTGTGTGTGTGTGTGTGTGTGTGTGTGTGCGTGTGTGTGTGTGTGTGTGTGTGTGTGGGGGGGGGGGTCAAAACTATGAGACTGAACTCATCCATTACCTTGTATGCGTTCAACGGTGGTGAGGTTGAGATAAGATAGATAGTTATATGGTAGCATTTTGGGATGTGGTATGTTTCACAGTGTAATACAAATCATTTCCTTTTATCCATTAATGGAAATTGGGGGATCCCCGGTGGAGGATATGTATGATTGACCTGCCTTGGTAAACAATATCTCTCAACAAGGAACTTGCCGATGTCCAAACTCAATGTTATGTGGTTCCTTTCTATGCCAAGTTCCCACTTTGCACAAAGTGAGATATCTGATCCGGATGGACCGGACTGGAGTCGTCTCATTTCCAGACGTGAATAAACTACATACAGTACACGTCTTCTATAGTGAGAGAGAAATACTGTGTACTTGAATTATATTCAATTATAATTACAAGTATAATATACAGTATATATGTATGTGTGCATGTGTGTGTGTCTGTGTGTATATATATATATATATATATATATATATATATATATATATATATATATATATATAGTATAGTAAGTATGTATATGTATGTGACGAATAAACCTCTTGAATCTTGAATCTTGAATATATACTGTGTGTGTGTGTGTGTGTGTGTGTGTGTGTGTTGAGAACAGTTAGTTGTACATGAATGATTTTAATGAGTTTTTACTTTCCCGCGGAATATATACAGAATACAGAAACGTGTGACTAATGAGAAGCAATCATGTAACGTTCAATCTGATGGCTTTGAGTGGCAGCCTGTCATCTATCCATCCACCCATCTATCCATCCATCTATCCCCCATCTATCTATCCATCTATCTATCCATCTATCCATCCATCTATCCACCCATCTATCCATCCATCTATACATCATCTATACATCCATCTATCCATCCATCTATCTTTCCATCCATCTATCCATCCATCGAAACATCCATCTAACATCCATCTAACATCCATCTATACATCCATCCGTCCATCTATCCGTCCATCTATACATCCATCTATCCATCCATCTATCCATCCATCTATCCATCCATCTATACATCTATTCATCCATCTATCCATCCATCTATCTATACATCCATACATACATACATCTATCCATCCATCTATACATCCATCTATCCATCATCTATCCATCATTTATACATCCATCTATACATCCATCTATCCATCATCTATCCATCATTTATACATCCATCTATCATCCATCTATACATCCATCTATTCATCCATCCATCTATCCCTCCATCTGTACATCATCTATACATCCATCCATCCATCCATCCCTCCATCTATAAATCATCTATATATCCATCTATCCATCTATCCATCCATCTATACATCCATCATTCCATTCATCCACCCATCTATACATCCATCCATCATCTATCCATCCATCTATACATCCATCTATCCATCCATCCATCTCTCCATCCATCCATCATCTATCTATTCATCCATCTATCCATCTATCCATCCATACATCTATCATCTATCCATAAAGCCTTACATCTATCCATCTATCCATACATCTTTCCATACTTCTATTAATCTATCCATACATCTATCCATCTACAGTATCATCTATCCATCCATCTATGCATCTATCCATATATCTATCCATCCATTCATACATATATCCATGTATCCATACATCCATACATCTATCCATATATCTATCCATTCATCTATCCATCTATCCATCTACATCTATCCATACATCTATCCATCTATCCATACATCTTTCCATACATCTATCAATCTATCCATACATCTATCCATCTACAGTATCATCTGTCCATCTATGTGTCTATCCATATATCTATCCATCTATCCATACATCTTCCCATACATATATCCTATGTAATTATCCCGATTTGAGATGCTTTATTGGTCACATACATCATAGAAGTGTGGTGCAGAGAAATAAAACAGTGTGAAATATCAACAGTGCTACCCTGCTCCAAAGCACGTTCAGTGTTCTGTTAAATGTCAGCTCACACTCTTTAATAAGCGCAACATTGCAATACGATGTTTGGAATCAGGTTGTCATTTGTGATCAATATTTGATGGCGCAGCCTCCTCCACCGCCATAGACATGTATTGTCGTCGTGTCCCCGTGTGTCCACTAGGTGGCGGCTGCAGTCAGTGTCCAGTGTAACCACGAGGAGATGGTTCTCCTGGATGATGTGAATTGAAATGGCTGGTCTCCATTGATTAAATTCCGCAGTACATTACGTTATTGGGACGACTGGGCACTCAACGTCCACCACAGACACGCTCAGTCAGTTAAAGCACATAAGCATCCACACATATGCAAAGCATCTTTGATATATTTGGCTATTAAAGAGACACGTTGTTTATAATAACTCAAACATTCCGAGCAAATCCATTCCATCTCTAAATAGGTTTTTGCCTGTCAAACTGATTCATAGAAAATCCATACGCACACTATAACCAAGGTGTTTCAGTTAATTGATGTCCCCGCCTCGGCTCCGCGATCAATCCGTCGTAAGATGAAACCATTATGTTAGTGGTGCTCAATAATGTTGGTAATTTAGTTTGTGCAGCTCATCAGTTGCTGCAACAACTGGGATGCAGCGACTTTTAATCCGTCAGCTCAATTTGCATAATGAGCGCTTGTGCTCTATCAAAAAAGATCCTGCTAATAACTCCAATAAAACCCTCCAAACATAATTAAGGGAAACACACCTCCACGGAAGGCTGTACGGTGAATACCAGCCTCTTGCCAAAAGGGAACGATAAAGGTCTTAAAAAGGGTGTTATTGTGCAGGTGTCTGCCTGTAAGTAGCAGCTCGTGAGTTTTGAATTTCTTCTTCCCAAATCCCCGGGAGTCGCTTGAACGGTCAATGCTTTTCAGCCCACATACTGTACAGTCTTCCCTGTACATTCTCCTGAGGAATTGGCCCTTTCAGTTTTAATTTAAGGACTTGAGATGCCATGAAATACCATTGTGCCTTTTCCGTTATTTGATTACACAAAAGTCACATTCTCTCTCTTTCGTAGGTATTTTAAAATAAATCGATAATTAATTAATAAATACAAACGTTAAAAAAAAACAAAAAAACTCCTTTTCTCATGGCGCCGTCCAAAATCGACCGAAAGTGCATACTGGAAACTTGCGCAATTTGCACGCGCTTTCATGCAGTAACTGTGAATACAGGGTGGAAAGCAAATGGCTTGACACCTAAATGGCATAAAATAAATTAGGGAAATGATGGTTATTAGACAGGAACTGGGACACGTTACAGAATATGACCTGATTGATTCTAATGCTGAAATAATTTGAATTAGTTGAGGACACTTTAAAGTAGTGGACATAGTGTGGTGTCATTTAGTCTTTTTGACTTTTGTCTTCCGTTGTATTTGTACATGATGGCGATCACGCTGAGAGAGATGATGTCAAGTATTATTATTATTATTATTATTATTATTATTATTATTATTATTATTATTATTATTATTATTATTATTATTATTATTTGTGTAATATGCCAATCAATGCAATATGCCTCATGGCAGCTTCCACGCTCCACTGACTCTCTGAGCACCGTGCCGTTGGCCTGTATTGACAGTGATGTCGACCGGCCCTTCCTTGAGTGGTGGTTCTGGGTCTTTTGTCACTTGAGACGGTTATTTTTAGTTTCTTTTTTCGGGTTTCCACCGTGGCTTTGGGTGGCGAGGTAGGGTGTCACAGGGCGAGCGAGCGGCGGCTAAATATACGAGCTGTTGCTATGAATGCGGCGCGTGATGCTGTGCACTTATTATGCCCATTAAGTCCACAGCATCTGTGTAGAAACGATTCTACCCAGAGTCTCGCACACACACGCACACACATGCAGACACACACACACACACATACACACACACACACACACACACACACACAGGGGAGAGCATGTGTGTGTGTGTGTGTTTTACTGTACCTCCATCATTAGTGTGTGTGTGTGTGTGTGTGTGTGTGTGTGTGTGTGTGTGTGTGTGTGTGTGTGTGTGTGTGTGTGTTTCCTCCCCGTGACATTGTATCTGTGTGTGTGTGTGTGAGAGAGGTGCTTGAAGCCTGAAGCTTGTGGAGCTATCACAGCAATTTGTCCGAGCACTTTCCAACACTTAAAAAAAATTGGCAGCAGCAACACTCCATGCCCCCCCACCACACACACACACACACACACACACACACACACACTCATATTTTATTTCTTTCTCTTTTTCCGTCTATTTCTGCTGAATAAAAAACAACGTTCTGTGAAGTGTGAATTGGGCTTTCAAACTGATGGACAGTTTAATCCATATATCTGCTCCTCATCCCTGTCAGTCCATTTCAAATTTTAATGATGATCCCATTCAGCCCTGATGAAAACAAATCCTCATATAGTGTGTATATGTGTATGTGTGTATATAATATGTATTCTTTTTTTTTTTTTTTTACACTAAACTGATGAAACCATGGTGGAATCTTAATAACTCAGCAAAGCAGAAAGAAACTTTTTCTTTCTTTTTCCAATGTAAACATCTGAAGGGAGAGAGAGAGAGAGAGAGAGAGAGAGAGAGAGAGAGAGAGAGAGAGAGAGAGAGAGAGAGAGAGAGAGAGAGAGAGAGAGAGAGAGACGGCGACGGCGACGGCCGAAGCAGCTTTCCTGACCTATACCCAAATTGACCTTCCAGGCCCAGAGCACTGGGTTGAATTATACATTCAGCTTATAAATAATTCCAGCTTTTCGCTTCCATCCTTGACAATCAAAATTGGTTATCTTCACGTTGCCTTGAAATCACTATTCAGGGGCCTTATAGCAGTCGGGACGGTTTATTTCTTTATTTTATTTTATTTTTTAAATCACCACCAATTCTCAAACAAATTACATTATTTAAAACTCCTTTTCTCAAACCCCGGCAGAATCGATCTCTTTGTGGATTCATTAGGGTGTCAGGCCTCGTCCACGCGTACATGTACATTTCTGAAATCATATTCATATTCATATTCCGTTTACAAATAAAAATCTCTGTCCACACGAGAACAGAAAAACAAAGCAAACACAAAAACAACAGAAGAAGAGAGGTTGGAGGGGGGGAGAGGGGGCAGAGGGGGAGAGAGCCGCTCTTGCTCTCCTCTCTGAGCTGCCTTGAGCCCCTTTCACACACAGTTCCCGGTAAATTAGTGGGATAAGCACCAGCACCGCCAGTGAGTTTCATTATTCACGCATGCAGCTGCATTCTGGAACATTTCTGTCTTGCGCCTTTTCACACATGCCATGATAACGTCGGAATAGACGGGGCAACGGACAGTCCGGCGGAAGTCACCCGGCGCGGTTCCGGTCCGCACCCCCCGCGGACACAAGCGTTGGATCTGGCCTTTGGGCAAATGCTACTACTATGGGCCGGCACGGCCAGAGTAGACTGCGCGGTCCCTTGGAATGCGTGGTGTCAGGGCCCATAACATGTAGCGGTATTAAAATAAGAACTAGTTTCAGCGCTGATGTCACCTTTACCATAGCATTACCATACCTTCAGTCAGTGCACCCAATCGTATATACAGTAGTTGTAAATTGACAACAATTTGAGTAATGACTCAAATAAAACCGCTCAATTAATTCAATCATTTTGAAATGTGGTGTTGCATGAGGAGCCGTTGTAGCTGTACGAGTGAATCGCCTCCGAAAGCGGTGTGCTGGGCAATACGCGCCGCATCGTCAACAACTGCCAAAAAAATCTGTACGTCATCATCAATCACTTGTCAACGGTTTCTGACTCTTCCCGTCAGCGTCGCGACCGCCGAGCGCTCATTCTGCACTGGAACTAATTGAAAACTGTCTGAGGAGCCCAGTGGGACAGGACGGACTGAGTGGATGGGCCGCGTTATCAATTGAAAATGACCGGGCAAAACCATTGGCCATGGGGCGCGTTGTGGATGATTTGGCGAAGCGCAAAGCTCGTCGAGTGCCCTTCAAACAGCGGTGAGTTGCTGATGAACTGACGAACCGCCGTGCCAATTTTTCTAAACATTTCAGCGATTCATAATTTACAGTAGTAGTACCTGCCCCTGATGCTCATTAGTCCAAGAGGGATCCAAAATCACCGTGATCACAGCCTGTCGGTGGTGCTGCGTGCGTGCGTGCGTGCGTGCTGTCGTGCATGATGTGCTGTGCAGGCAGGCACTCATTGCAGTGTTATTTTGAAAGGAGCTCTCCTTTACATAAATAGACATTTCCACCATAAATTGGTGCAGAAAAGGCACAAATCGGCCTCCTGACCTGGGCACGGGGGCGAAAGACTAAACCAACCATCTAGTCGCCGGTTCCCGCCGAGCTTTCCCTCAGGGTGGCTGGCGCTCAGCGCTTGCAGTCTTATCTGGTAAATCTCCATCTCAAGCTTTTTTATCTTGACATTTGGGCAGGTTCGGTGTTGGGTTTGAAGACGGGGCTTCTCTGTTGCAAATGCCAGGGGCCGTTTTTTTTTTTTGTTTTTTTTTGATCCCAGTCCCTCAGCGCGTACGCCTGACGGACCGCGTGCCGATGCGCCGGTGCACCCACGAGCCCCCCCTACGCCGAGGTGGTGGTGGTGGTGGTGGGGGGGGGTGCTTTCATCACTTTCAAGCCTAATCACTTTCCAAGCCTCATCTCCGCCCTGGAAGACGTTTTTGGACGGGAGGCCAAAAGTCAAGAGAAAATACTACGTTTTCAAAAACATCCCTCCTTGTGTGGGCGAGGCCGTCGTTGCCGTGTAGAAGCGAAAAATAAAAACAAAACATTTATCTTTATATGATATCGATAAAATCCCTATACAAAATATTGATGCGCTACGGTGAGGAGTGGGTTTGTGCTGTTTGGGTCTACGCCTTTTTGCGGTTAGAGGTGACGCATCCCACGCAACCCAACTCTCGTCTTCCACTTTCTACCAGTTTCTCTACATGAACCTTCAGCGTGGAGCGCTCTGCCGCTCGCCGCACAAAATGTTCTCGTTCAGAGTTTCCCCCAAAACCTACCAGAACAAGACTACACTACATGCAAACTGGATTTAAGTGGCATAAACATTTAATTTTTCGTTTTTCAATTCAACTCATGGATGGTGTTGTGTCGCGGGGCTCTTTGGATCACTGAAACCAATTTCAGACACCTGTGATAATTAGTTTGCCAGGTGAGCCCAATTAAAGGAAAACTACTTAAGAAGGACGTGGATGGTTGGAACGCGGTGTATATCATAGAAGAAAAAATTCACAACCCATTTAATTATCATAATTGACCCAAAACGACTTTAATGAGGGGACGTGGGCACGAAACACCCTGCTCCTTCTCTGGCACTGCCACGACGCCGTCCATCCATCTAGAGTGTCCATCCATCCACCCATCCACCCATCTACAGTATCCATCCATCCATCCATCCGTCCATCCATCCACCCACCCACCCACCCATCCATCCAACCTTCCATTCATCCATTTCCTTGCTTCGAGAAAGGGATAAAGCCATGCAGCGCTGCAAGGCTGTGTGTGTGTGTGTGTGTGTGTGTGTGTGTGTGTGTGTGTGTGTGTGCGTGTGTGCGTGTGTGCGTGTGCGCGCGCACACACACGTGCCTGTCTTTTGAGTGGAGAAACGGCCAATTCAAAGCTTCCCCCTGCGCTGCCCACGCCTCGCTTCAGTCGCGAAACAAAGACCAAGTACACAGTCGGACCAAAGTGTGCTTCCAATTACCATCAGTCACACACAAGGACACCCCCACACACACACACACACACACACACACACACACACACACACACACACACACACACACTCTACATCTACCATGGTGAGCTGCCATCCCAATTCCCTGCCTCCTGCCTCCAAGTCAGCGATCGTCCTCCCCGGTTGATGCCTCGGACGCCTGTCCAGACAGAACGCCGCACCTGGGCGTGGGGCGCTTGCCGCAGATCAAACATCTCTCTGAGCTTCAAAGGAGGCTGCGGCACGAGGCCGAGCCAGGCGGCGCTTCAAATCAGCCCCACGTGGGGCGGGAGGAGACGGGTAGGGAGGGAGGTCTTGCGGCGGGTGGACTCACCGTAAATAAACAGTACATGGGACGAGGGCCGAGGTGGCAAACGACTCAGTCGCCTGATCGCAAAACACAGATTGCGGAATCCTACGTTTCCACCCAAGTGCCCGGTCATTTCAAGCCGATGCGAGAACGTGGCAGTAAATGGAGTGTGAGGAGAATGAGAACTGTCCGCCCTCAGTTTTATGGTCATATGTTCAAGGCCAATAAATGTCCGTTCTCCATCGGGTGGATATGTGTTATTACGCTTTTAAAGGCTTCTACTATTATGTTGACATAAAATGAATAAAAAAATCCATTCATTCATTCCTCACAATCTCTCCTATGACACTTAATGGTGGCAGCCTCGTTGGTGTAAGTGTGTTTTAAGTTGTCAGCTCGACGGGGAAAACAGTGTTGTGCGTCCATTGGATTTTGTTTGGTTTACAAGGTTCAAACAGATCCACAATCACTGAGCAGCTGTACAGTACATGTACAGATTTGATCATTCATTTGATATCTGTGGATGATCCTTTGTTCTTGTATATATTGTCAATTTTCTTTTTCTTTTTTTTTTTGTTTTGTTTGTTTTTTTTCGCTGTGACAGGGCAATTAATTCATTGTCATCAATTGTCATACAAATAATTAATATATATATGTTTTTGCTGATTTCTTACACTTTAATAGTGGCATGAAATAAAACTTGGGGCAGGCAGTTATGAAAACGCACCCAATTCTCATTCTGTTTATCGCCTTGAACTTGGATGGAAACATATGATTTTACAAAAAGATCGCAATGTGCTCAAATAATTGCGATCGGGCGTTTAGGAAATAACTCTGACTGTTAATATCTCCCTGCATTCCTGTCACGACCGTCACTCGCTGTGTGCGTTGCACCAACGCTTGTACATCTTTATTTAACTGCAGTGGGGTTTTTACAATCCATTACTATCGGAAAATAATTGAACATTGCCACGATCTTTAGCCTTTAATAAGGTTGAGAG
The DNA here is from genome assembly GCF_960531495.2 of Zeus faber. Lineage (NCBI taxonomy): Eukaryota > Metazoa > Chordata > Actinopteri > Zeiformes > Zeidae > Zeus > Zeus faber. The sequence continues at coordinate 17,431,423 of NC_137210.1, read as the reverse complement.
CACACCGCGGATGATGTGTTTTGTTACGTGATTGAAAAGAGAAGGCAACGAATGAAAGAATTCTGCAGGAAAATGTGTGAGCCAATTACGCACGATGCCGCGAGCGCCGGGCAGCGGCTCGGAGGGCGGCTCTCTCCGGCAGTGACAAATGCGAGCATTTCCGAAACGGGGCTCTTTTCCTGAAGGACGCCGCTGCGACGGCTGGGATTGAGAGATTGAAGCGGCTCAAAAAAATCCCCATTTCCTGTCATTTGACACGCGGCCCCGCATCTCAATCCAGCTCTGTTATACAGGTAATCACAAGCCCATATCTGTGGGCCCATCTGGGTTATTTTTTTTTTACGTGACTTATCTCTAATCTCTGCTTTCTTCTCGCCGGGGAAATGAGTTCTCATTGATAAAACCGGGTTTTCTGGGGAGGAAGTGGGATTTTTTCCTTGTCGTTGTGGCGGTGCTATTAAATATTGCCAAATCACCAAATACGCGGCTTCTTTTCACAGCGTGCAAAGGCAGGTACACTTTTCTCTTTTTTCGTGCCGTTGATAAGATTTGTCCCGGATAAAACGTCTGTAATTCTACCGGAGCCGGCGACCAGACACCGTCCTAAATATACCGGGGACAAACATAGAGATTGGCAAGGCACTGAATCCAAGACTTTTAAGTGTCTCCTTAAAACTATGACCTCCTAAATTGCACAGCTAATCCATTCACAGCAGCACGCACTTGTCAAAGAAGAACATATCAACTTGACGGTCTGAGAGGATTTATTATTTATCCTTCCCTGTCTCATGAGGGCGACACGTGCAACGACAACTAGGGACGATTACTGCAATACCGCGGTCGCGTGACGTCACCGCGGGATCAAGTTCATTACCGCCATCACCCCAAATAATAAAATATACTATACATATATATTTATTTTGTATTTCTTGTAATTGTTGTTTTATTATTGACTAATTATTCTTTAGTTATCATCATTGATTGTCTACCGTCCTATGTTCAAGGGCTTCTGGAGCTCCTGGCTTTCAGTTGCTCTGCTCGTCACTGGGAGGGACAGTCCATTAATAACAATATGGGGGATTCTTTTTGTGCGTGTCCCATTATTTTGAATTATTTCTGGGGCTGTATCCCACTCAGAATTTTGTCAGTCGAATCGGATTTGGCTGTTCAATGGAGGGGCATGAGTTCCTCTGTGTCCGTCCCCTTCCTCCAAAAAAAGACAACTAAAAACTGTGTAAACAACTAAAAAGACACTGTTTTTAGTGTCTGTAAAAATATATTTCCGATTCCCCTTATCTATAATTAAAATTACAAGTCCAATAAAAAAAAGGACGCAATTCATGTCATGCGGGGGACGTTGCCCTAATATTTGAATATTATCGGATAACAGTTAATGACCGGTTAACGAGGGTTTGCTATCGGTAATAAAAAAAATTCAAATTAGCATCCCCATTCCCTGTACACAAAAAAATGGATTTGCATCCATGATATGCAGTTTTTTTTTTGATCTACAGCCTTCCTGGGGACACTCATGGGCCACATTCAGAATAATCATATACAGAATCATATACAATCATAATCATATCCAGAATAATCATCAGAACCACAACAAGATGATATTCTGAATTAGGTGTTTAATGTCACCGTTTGCGTTTTTTGTTTTTTTTCTCCGCCCGTACCAAGAATCTCAACATAATTCAGCCTTTCCATTTGAAAGACACTCACCGCTTTAAAGAAATGAACAATGAGCATTTTTTGTGATCACCGTCAGCAAGAGGCCCAGGTCATGGACTGGACAAAATGCATCAACATCGAACCTGGAGTCGGATTCCGCAACAAGCGCCGGAATTTCCACGTGCGATCGAGGCTCCGGGATGCGTTCAAATTTTGCAACTCATCTGAAAAACGAGAAAAGTTTCACTCTGACACTATGACCAGAAGTTTTCTTTATTGAAATTGGGCTTAAAACAAAGTAAATACATTGAAATAAAATAATGACGTTGTTAACTTTAATGTTCGATGTCACCATATTCACTATCGACACATCTCTTTTTATATAAGTGAATTATGTGTATTTTGTATATTTTTATTTTTTCTCGCATTTTGCAAACACGATATAAAACGGGGTTTAAACTTTAAACTCTCGTTCAATGAAAACGGTAAATGTCCTGCTCATCAAACTAGTCGCTGTTCTACTGGAAAAAAAACTAAACTAAACAAAAAAACAAGCTCTCCCATTTCCCCTGACAGAGTGATGCGAAACCCACACGCAGTTTGTCCGGCGGCCACTAGGGAAGAGGCTCCCACCGCCGAAAGTCAAGTTGTGACACAGCAACACACCCTTCAAGTTGATGATAAATCAAGGCTCCGCTCCCCTGTGCCGCCGCCGCCGGCTGGAGGGGGTCGTTTCCGACCGAAAAATCCCTGAGGAATCAGAGAGGGAGGGCTTCAGAGGGGGAACAACAAGCTGCCGAGTAAAATAAGACATCCCAACGGTTATCTTAAAACATGCAAATCGGGGGGTTGTCAGATCTTTGACGTGTTTTTAACATTCATTAAGAAGTCCGTCGCCCGTTCCGCTCGACTCCCCCCGAGGAGCCGCTGAGGAGAGCGCGCTTCGGGGGCGTCTTTAATTTACAAACAAATCTCGGAGACAATAAAGCGGTATCTCTGTGCCCCGCGGCGCCGATGAATCGCCGAGCGGAGCGGGGCTCGCGGCGTCGGAGAGCATTTGGCTCGTTAAAAAGATCATATGTCACTTTCCTAAACTGCACAACTGTTTCTCTTTGATGCTCTTCCCTCTTTTGCAATAATTGGAATATGGCAACGCGTATGAGGCTTTTATTCCCCAACGTGTCTTGGTAGTTGGCCTGACTCCAGGTGGAGAGGGAAGAGACGCTTTGTCAGAACGCCCCTTTCAGCGGGAGCATCAAGACGAGGAGGATTTTAAAGCTTGGCCTCTGAAACAAAGGCCCCCTGTTTTTTGGATACGCTTTTTGCTTCGTAAAGATTGTTGTGGCGAAAGCATTTTAGGCAAAAAATAAAAAACGCATCCAAGCATCAAGTAGCAGTAAAGGCAGCGTATGTTCATCAATCCCTTTTTTGAAGGCCTTTGGTCTTTCATTGTCACGAAAAAGTTATTTTTCCAGTTTTGTTTTTTTCCAAGACGGGATAACTGACCACTGACGACTTGTTTTCTCCCCCTCAAATCACTTGTTCAAACCGAGCCGTCATCCATTTATTCTTTCGTTCACCCTTCAAGCGTGTCTTTTGTGTGACCACGGAGCCATCTTGACCCTCCTCCATATAAATCGGTGTAAAGGTCACAGTCTTGTCTTTCAACACGTAGAGATTCCACCGTGGCATTTGTGGAGAGATAATGGCATTCTATCACTGTGGCATTTGCTTGTGTTTGTGTGTTTGTTTGTGTGTGTGCGTGTGTGTGTGTGTGCATGTGTGTGTGCATGTGTGTGTGCATGTGTGTGCATGTGTGTGCGTGTGTGTGCGTGTGTATGCGTGCGTGCGTGCGTGTGTGGGCCTGTCCATCTCTTGGAGGTGAGTGAGGTTAGACACAAGTGCTTAGACACTGGATCGGCTTCAGGGCCACAGGCGTCAGACAAACCAATATATTTTTTAACAACTTAATGCTAAACACAAGAAAGAGCCTGTTGCATGTATCACCTACAGTGTAAGGGCCTTCTGAAGTTTCTTATGGACAAATAAACATGTCTCGTATCGCTCTCAAACTGAGTGCATGGCTGTCAAGAGTTGTTGCCTTGTGCTTGCATCAATCAACAAAACACCGTCCGCATTTTGGACCAAATTTCATCGAAGGTACTGAAACCGTTTTCCTATGTCAGGAGGCCCCGCCCCTTATGGGCTACGCTCCTATTGGTATACATCCAACCCGTGGAAGCGGAAGTACTGAATTCATCACGTGCACTCGCTTCAGTCAATCAGGATGGAGCAGCATTTCTGTATGAAGCTCCGGAGGTCGGCCATTTCATTCTGTCTCCCTGCTGAATATCCCCACTCATCCGTAAGTTCAAGTTCAATATTTTCCGTCGTCGAGTAAGCAGGAACTCCCGGCTTCCTTGAAATGGTGACGCCAACAGTTTATGGTAGCGGACGATTCCCACGACAGATGTTTCGTCTGCCTTAGGACAGAGCACGCCGCCATTGGCCTTGCGGCTCCAACATCTTTTGACGCCCCACGCTCCCTCACAGCCACGGAGCGGACCCACTGAGCAAAGTTCTTTACGGGTCACTGAGGAGATTACGGGGCCGTCATCATTCCACTCCACCGACGGGGAAGGCGACGACCCCCTCTTCGTAGACGGGAAGGACATTTTTTCCCGGTCTCCGTCTCTGCTGTCCTGGCGAGCCTCCCAGCCTCCATCGCACCGGCCTGCACCTCCTGCGGGGAGGTACACCTGGGGATACGTGCCCCCGCCACCGTTGGCTGCAGATGTGGACCTAATGGTGGGTGGTGCTTATGTGGCTGCACAACAGAGCAAGCGGCTTCAGACTCCCCCACCTCTGGGCGGGGCATGTGCGTGAGACCATTTTTCCAGTTGGACCCGATGCGCCACCAACTACAGTTATTGATTGTTCCACGATCCCTGGACAGGGATCCAGCCTACTGGCGAGACCCCCGGACCCCCACACAGAGTGTGCGTCTGGGTCGAGTCTATTCTTACGTACAGGTTTTCACAGATGCCTCCCTAACAGGATGTGGCGGGACCTGTCATGGTCAGGCGGTAGGGGGTGTGTGGCCCGCGTCCACACACCACATCAGCCTCCTGGAAATCAAGACTCTGCTACTGCTCCTGTAGCACTTAGAACCCCAGGTAAGAGGTCAGGATGTGCAGATCAGGTCAGGCAACGGTGGCTTACATCAACCACTAAGTGGGTGAGGTCACCAGCGCTCCATTACGCATCTGTCGGTGAGCCACATCCCAGGCCATTTGAATGTGGGCGCAGAGTGGCGCTTCCATCCGGATATAGTGCTCCAGTTGCGGAGACAGCATGCGTTGACCTTTTTGCGTCAAGAGGGACGGCTCAGTGTCCCCTGTGGTTTTCTCTCCGGGCGGGCGACGCGTGAATACAACCACCCTCTGGGGATGGATCCATTTGGGCCGGGGGACCTCGCTTCCGGTCCTTTTTCTGTCTGGCTCCTGAACGGTGCAGGCTTGAACAGTGTGGACTGTCACAGTCTTGTGATTTCAGCTCGCCATGAGGGTTTCGCTAACGGTCCGGTGTTTAGTCACCCAATCTCGTAGCGTTTTTTGATGGGGCTGCGACTCGCAGGTCTTGTGACGCGCGTGGTCTCCCCTCAGTGGGGCTGGGAGTTGGTTATGGGTTACGCGTTCTGTGGCGCGCCCTTCGACCCGGTGTCTCAGATCCCGTTGTAGCCGCTGTCTTTTAAGACAGCGACGCTATCGATCTGACCTCCATAAAGGGTGATGGGGATCTGTGCCATTAATGGTGATCTCAGCAGTGCTGTGTTACGTCCTCATCCAATGTTTACACCAAGCGTTGTGACAAGCTCATACGGGTCGTGTGTGGTCACCTTCGATGCTTTCTTTCCCTCCTCCTCACCCGGGTGTGCTTGAGGAGCAACTTCACTGTCTATGTCCCGTGCGCGTGCTTGCATGCTACATGGACCGCACAGCTTCAATTCAAATGTCACAACTTTTTGGGTGCCATGGAGCGGCGACGATTGGCCAGCCGCTCTCTGCACAGCACCTTTATCATTGGTTATGTGTTTGTATCGCGATGGCTTATGAATAGGCGGTTTGGGATCCACTGACCGTTCTTCAGGCCCGCTCTTCTCGAGGTGTGGCGGCCTCATCTGCCCTTTTTAGGGGTATCTGGGCTCAGGGTATTTGTATGGACATTTGTCCTTACCTGCTGAAGGCTTCTGTGGGGTCTCTTTCCCAATTTGTGTTTGGCATTATGGTCGAGCGGACTTGTTCAGAAGTGTTCTCTTCACAGGCTACTCAGATTTTCTGATGTGCTGCTTGTACTTAGTGACTAACACTCTTTCTGTGCATACAGTGTGTGTGGAGGTGTTTTTCCATTGGCGTTGTCTGGGCACGATGGATTGCCAAGGTCGTGGGGGCATGTATTGCATCACTGTCGGCTTTGGCTGCTCTAGTCTTCACCTTTGACCGTTACGCACTCGGGGCGTGTTCAGGTCCAAGCGGGTAGTATAGAATCGGGGGTCTCTGCCCCTATAGGGTATATGGTTTATGGTACCAATAGGAGCGTAGCCCCTAAGGGGCTGAGCCCCCTGACAGAACGAGAGTTACTGTAGCTTTGTAACTTCAGTTCTATGAAGGAGGCATAGCCCTTTAGGGTTTCATACCCCACTGGACCCCATCAGCCTTGCTGAATTGGTTTTCAGAGGGTGAATTGGCGGACCTCTGGGGCTTTATACAGCAATGCTGCTCTATCCTGATTGGCTGAAGCGGGTGCACATGATGAATTAAGCACTTCCACTAAGGGACTACGCCTCCTTCATAGAACTGCAATTACAAAGCTACAGTAATTATTGTTCTACACAGAAGAATCACGGCTGCTTTCAGCCCTTCTAACACAACCAAGTGCCTTTTGTTTCTGTTTTTGCCCAAGGTTGCTGTGCTGCTCCCACAGTGTTTCTAGGTGACCTGCATTCAGGGTACAGGACAGTCTTTCTGATTCACATGGAGGAGGCTGTAACTGCCTTTTTGCCCAAAATGCAAAGACAGAGAAACAGAATCAGAAGGCGCTTATTTCACCATGTACATTTCCATATACAAGGAATTTGTTGTGGTAAAGATGAGGGAACGGTCTGAAGAATTTAACAAGAATAGCCAAATGTAGAAAAATAGCCAAATGGACAAGGAAAATAACCAACAACAAAAATATACAGAGCATAAAAAAATGTGATTCTATGCACAGGATAAGTAACTGTAAGTTAAAAGTTAAAGTAGGTAGAGTAGGTGTAAATAATTACGATGTTATAACTTAATTATTACAATGTTTATTACAGTATTATTACAATATCAGTAAGACTGTTCGATAAAGTGGAGAAAGTTTGCTCATTGGAAAAGGTTAATCCAAAAATTAATTATAGGATGGAATCAAGGTATATGTATAAACTGTGAGTCACAGTCAACATGTGTCTTCTAAGCTGATATTCTTTATAACACGAGACTCGACAACAAGAAGCTCCTTTCACCGACGTAGAAAAAAAAAACTGGGATTCCTTGTGATTCATTGGCTCACCTCTAATGGCGTCTGCCAGAGACGTGGCTCATTGTCATGCACCCCGCGGTGCTCGCTGCCTCTGGTGCTCTGGTGGTGGTGAGCTGCACCCAGTGTCTTCTTCTGGGGGGCAGAATCGATGGCTCCGCCGCTGCCAATATGTTGTGCAGAATTCTCAAAATATATTAAAATGTTGCAGAGCCCCTACTCCACTAGGGTTACAATGCATCCAGCTAAACCCACACACCCTCCTGAAGTCTGACCATCATCAGACTATGCATCAAGTGGAGCAAAGAGAGGAAAGTCACATGTTGTTATTGTATTTTCCAGGAGCGTTGCTGCGTGGTAGTTGGTGGTATTTGCTGTTACAACGGCACGAGTCAACATTATTCCAAGATGACGAAAGAACAACGTGGATTGTTGCATTCAATCTTAAACAATGGTTATTTGTTGAAAAGCATTAAGCAAATAAATGAGTTTTCACTTTCTGGAGTCTTATTCGCAGCTTTAATGAAGCGCCGGATGGAGGGCGCTGCTTGATGCACATTGTCATGCGTTAATAATAGGGGAGAGCATCAAAGTCTAATTACTGTATTCATATTTTATTAAGTCTTGCTGTTTAACTTTTATTAAAATTGCACTAGTACTGTATATAGTTATTTAGATTTAAAGTCATCAGCATATTTAATGGATTACAATGGTATAAAGACAAGGTAAAAATTGACGCGTGTTCCTCGTTTGAATAAACTGTATCAGGGGTATCCTATATAATGATGATATAGTGAATGCGATCGATGAATGTGTTTTTTATTTCTCTAGAAATCTACTGAGGTTGTGTAACCCATAGTCTATTTAAGTATAATAAATTAAAAAGGAAATCTAAATAGCTTTAGGCCATGTTCTCTTGGCTTCTCTTGTACATGATAAATGATAAATACGGAAACAGAAAAAAAACCCTGTTATTTAAATAAGGCATAGCAAAGAATTCATTGTGAAACGGCCTAGATGCAAGAGTTTTACACACATTATATATGTATATATATACATATATATATATATATATATATATATATATATATATATATATATATATATATATATATATATATACTGTATATTTATATATATATTAAAGAGCTCAGTGACTTTCAACATGGCACTGTTATAGGATGCTACCTTTCCAACAAATGAATTAAGTTCTGTTATTGTGAAGTGGAAACGAGCCACAACCACAAAGTGGTACGCCACACGCCACACAAACTCCCAGAACAGGACAACCAAGCACTGACATGTTTTGCGCATAAAAATGGTCTACAACACTACCAAGTTCCAAACTGCCTCAAGAAGCAATGTCAGCACAATAACTGTTTGTCGTGAGCTTCTTGAACTGGGTTTCTACGGCCGAGCAGCCGCACACAAGCCTGAGATCTCCATGCACAACGCCAAGCATCGGCTGGAGTGATGTGAAGCCCGTCGCCATGGCGCTCTGGAGCGGTGAAAAGGAGTGATGAATCACGCTTCACCGTCTCGCAGTCTGATGGACGCATCTGGGTTTGGCGGACGCCAGGACAAGGCTACCTGTCTGAATGTATCGTGCCAACTGTCCGTTTCTGTTTCAGCACAACAATGCCCCTGTGCACGAAGCCAGCCCCATAAAGAAATGGTTTAGTGACTCCGGTGTGGAAGAACTTGACTGGCCTGCACAGAGCCCAGACCTGAACCCCATTCAACACCTTTAGGATGAATTGCAACGCCGACGTCGTCCGACATCAGTGCAAATCCCGGCAGCCATGTTCCAAAATTTAGTGGAAAGTCTTCCCAGAAGAGTGGAGGCTGTTATGGCAGCAAAGGGGGGGCAACTCCATATGGATGCCCATGGTTTTGAAATTAATTCAATTCAAATTCAACTAGCGCACATGGGTGTGGTGTCTGAGTGTCTACATACCCTCGGCCATTTTGTGTATATTTACTATATCTGCAGAAAGTAAAGCTGCCGGTCAAGTGACGCTAATGCAGTTCTCCTGCGATGTAGGTGCACACGGAAGAGAAAGAGGATGAATTATTTCCTCCAACAGACAAAGCAGCAGAGGAAGATGCTGCTTCTGCTGAAATAAGAGATACAGGGCTCATTATTCCTCTGGAGCTCACATGCTCTCTGCTCTGCTTTTTTTTTTTTCCTCCTCTTGGCACACTTGGCAGGCGTCCACTGGTGTCTGAAGGCTCTGAGTGGCTGATGGAAGGAAGGCAGCGCTTAGTGCCATCTGACAGTGCATGCGTACGTGTGTGCGTGCGTGCGTGTGCTGGTGTTAATAGGTTGGTGTGTCAGTGTCTCGTGTGAACATATCAAATGTCTGTCTCTTTTACACTTTTTTTTTGCGTGACTTAACACTTTGTTATGGATCACAGAGGACCTGCGGCATGTCCTGGGCGAGTGAAAACGGGACGACGGCATGAAAAGAAGATGAGATGTCAAAAAACCCCGACAGCAACTTTGAAGATTTCCCCCAATTAATCTTTTAAAGGTTTTTCATTCAATGGTCCCGTGCGAATTGATTCAATTATTTTCAGTTGTATTGTCTGAAGGCTTTGCGATGGGTCCAGAGGAGGTGGAAAATCTGCCTAACTTGTCATTTTTGTCTTCAGATTTTAACCCTCACGTTATTTTGGCATGTGCTCGTACATAAAAGTATTTTGGTAATAGCATTTCATTTCTATCTTGGAGTTTAATTTTAAAGGTATCAATGGCATAACAATAATACCATCCCAAAAGCCTAATAGCATCGCCCATGATATTAGGACATTCGGGTGTGGAATATGAAAATTAAACCTCTTTAACTTGCAGCTTCCACATCAGAACATTATGATTATTATACTACTTACCCCAACTAGAATTTGGCTGTCAAAATGGATTTTCCTTTAATACTAATTGGAATTGGACCAGATAGTCACTCTTTATTATGCAACGATTTGTAGTTTCCTTTGAGTCATTTGACCAGACAAGGGTTATTCCATGACTGCTGATATGAAAGCCATTACAAAAACCATAATAGCTTAATAATTTAACAATAATCCAAACCAAATCCGGGCGTGCCGATCCAAATCTCGAAAGATCCGGAGCCGAGTTGATCTTTATAGCACATTCCGCGCGATGGGACAATTCAAAAGCGCTGCTCATAAGACATAAAAGGCAGATCAGGCAAACGTCGACCGAGCAGAGATGTGACAGCTTACACCGACCGCCCCATTAGAGTGTGGATTCATTTGCTGCCGTTCGAGGTTGTCAACCTATTTTTCTCCCGCGTCCCTCCAGGCGGCCCAGTCAAGTAGACTAAGATGAGTGACAGCAAATTGCTGGAATTGGAAAGAAATGAGACGTTTAATGTTCGAACAGTAAACGTCCCATTTCTCTCTAGTCCCGCCACCCGCTGACATCAGTTAGTCGAACATTACGCTCGACATTAGGCTTTTTAGGGTTAATTGATCAAATCCGTCAAATCCGTCCACTGTTTAGGAAACACATCAGCCCCGGGTGAGGTCCTGTCGCCATCGGTTTCTGGCAGGAATCCCGCGGTTTCCCTTCTGCGCGACACCGTTGGTGACCTATGGGAAGGCGGGTTTAAGTTTCACTCGCTACGGACGAGGTCTGGAGCGTGGCCTCCATGTCTGCCCTGCAAACGTCCAGGAGATGCCAGAGCCGGGCTGGCGCCACCGTCTCCGACCGGGGCTCGACGGAATGAGCTCGCCGCGTCGCGCTCCGCACCGCAGGCCCCGGGTGTCCCGTTGCATGTATACACCCCGCAACGCGTGCACACACACGCGCACACGCACACGCACACACACACACACACACACACACACACACACACACACACTCACTCACTCGTTTAGGTTGACGCACACACACACACACACACACTCACACTCACTCGTTTGGGTTGACGCACACACACACCCACAACCTGCTTAAGAAAAGCCATTTCATCACTGACCCCTTTCCAAACCCCTAGTCAAAAACATCACATGGGGACATTTCTCCCTGGCTTTAGCCGTCACTCAAATTCTCACCTCCGCGTCCTCTGCTTCACTCCGCCAAGGGTATTTTAGGAGGACCCAATGATCTTGTTGAGATTCTCGGTTTTGGACTTCTAAGTGCATGATTTGGAACGCTATACTATTTGCGTCATTGTGTGCGCCGAATGGCATCCGTGATGATGAAACCCGGGTTGATGTGATTTATTAGTATTCAGATTCGGGGTCACGGGAAGGAGTTTGCCCCTGGATTTTCCGGGGACGTGACATGAAAGGCATGAAGGGCCTCGGCCTCTAAAAAAAGCCACCCTGGTCCATCTTTTTACAAGTGGGCGGGGAGTCTAAAATAAAAACAGCTGTCACCGTCCGCCCGGTGGACAGAGGTGAACACACACACTGCTGGAGCTGGTCTCCAAGACGAGGTGGGATTTTGGCTTTTTGGCTTTGAAAAGACCCTGCGGGCCGGGGAAGGCGGTGGCCATCCAGTGGGATTCTAACCTGCGGAGTTCACGCTTTTATATCACACCAACGCACGTGCCTGGTAGGTCATGCCAGTCCCTAAGGAGTGTGTAAATGTGTGTGTGTGTCTGTGTGTGTGTGTGTGTGTGTGTGTGTGTGTGTGTGCGTGCGGCAGTTTGCATTGCCTTTTGACATATGTTTATGAATGTTTTTTTTAACAGGATAGTTCATAGTTGAGGTTGGGTAAAAACAGCTTCATTTTCTTTCTTGTTCATTTTTTTTTTTTTTTTTTTTGGAGACGGTATTAAAAGATGGCTGACATCACACTAGCGCGCGGACCAGAGTACAAGGTTTTTATATCTGCTCAGGGAAACATTTATAGATCACATCTAAATTTACAAATGGCTAGATTAAATCTATTGTCCTCACATGGGTGGTCAAAATTCAGGGGGCAAAGCATAGCTCATGGGTCAAACCCGGGTATTAACAATCTGCCAGTGAATAATGAATTAAAATTTTAGTCGTTAACATTTTCATTATCTCTTTCTTGAGGAGGTATCAAATTAATTCCTCATTCGTTCCACTCTCCAATAACGGGGGATTTTTTCCGAGGATCATATCAGTACCAGGCTTCGGCGTGAAATAAGGAAACACCAAGGCGTCGTTATGACGAAGATGCAGAGACGGAACATTAATGCTGCTTGGCTAAAAATTTTTTTTTTAAAATAAAAAAATTCTTGGGAAGCTTCACTCCGTCCATCCTTCAAAGAGAAACCCGACTCTTTATGGCAAAGTTTAAAATAGTCTTGATTTATTTTTGCAAGTACTTGGCGCCGAGATTATTTCACTTTCTTGTTATTTGAGCTCTCAGCCAAGCCAATGTGTCATGAGATAGCCCACCACTGTTGAGACATTCGTGGGGCCGCATATTTCGGGTATTACTCACACATCTGACAGTCCGTGTGCCCTCAGCAACAGAGTGGATGCTTGTGGAGCCGTCCACTTTTTTAAAATAATTGAATGCTCTACACGATGTAGTCGAAAATAGGCTTATTTTGCGGCGGCAACGCTTGTCCCTCATCTGTCCGGATGCTCTGATTGGTTTACAGCAACATACCCATCATTCCACCTCATCTAAAATAAGCCAGGGCTTCCAGTGGACGAGGGAGCTACCAATCAAAAGCAACAGGAAGAGGATTAAAAAGGCCAAGATGAAGTCTGTCTGAAGACAAGAATTACCAGCAAACCTCGGATATTTTAGGGAAAGCAGCAGAGATCACCAAAGGAAATCAGTCAAAGAGAAGGCTTTGCAACTATCTATGTCTTATCTCCTTACCTCCAACTCAGAGCACTTTTAAATGACGACGTTTGATGGATAAGGACATGAGAAAATCCGGGTTTTGTTTTTCCCCTCCGAGTCATTCAAGTAAATAATATTGTCTCCGCTGTATCGCTGACAACAAAGTCAGTCCTTGTACTGTACACAAAACATTCAGTTTGATAAAAGAGGAGTTCTGAGTCATCGCGCCTTTGAGTTGCACCGACACCCAATAAATCAAAGGGTAATACTGCAAGTACTTTAAACACCGAAATCATTAGAAATAAAATACCTCCTAAAATCAACGTGAACCTGATAGTAGCAACAAAATAATAACAAAAACAACAAAAAATAATAATATTTCATATCTCACATAAAAAACTTTCATATCTCACATAAATCGCTTGTCTATTATTTCCATGAAAAAAAAAAAAAGGTCTTAGTATTATTTCAAAGAGAACATTTCATATCCAGAAACACATTCTGCCTAACATCTCCGCCGTGTTCCCTCATTTTGATCCCTCCTCCCCTACGTGGTGCGAGTCCCCTCCCGTGTGTCGTTCCGCCGCCTTTATCCGTCCTTCCCGCGGGATATCTGTCATTGAATTTAAATATTGTCCCCCGCTCAGAGGATCTTTAAAAGCCTCGTTCCGGAGCGCAGCGCTCTGCACCTGTCTCCGGTGGGAGACGCTCCCACTCGCTGTATATTGCCTCAGTGATTATATCGCTGTTTGCAGTGGCTTGTGAGACCAGGGATTAGTATTTTGACTGCATTTTTTTTTTCTAAGAGAAAATGACTCTTTATAGATTGATTCTAAGCACACGTGTTATTTGACTGGATGGGAAATCGTATCACCCAATGTTAACTACAGTGGTATAGGCAATTTTACTATAGTATAGGCACTAGTATTCACTAGGACTGGGTGATATTGTGATAAAAAATATAAATGCTTGTACCTGCTTGGTCATCATATTAGTATTGATTGTTTCTTATATATTTCTGTGTTAAATACCTTATAAAAGCAGCAGTTGTCACCCTAAAATATCATCAAATTATCAAAATCTAGCTATTCAACAAACAATATCCTGATATTTGATTTTTGCCAATACTGCCCAGCCATGGATAATACTTAATAACTCACAGGCAACACAGTTAGTGCGAAACAAACTCTCAAACTCTGACAGATAGACCTGTGGCTGGCTGTTTTGTGCCCTAGCTGCTGGCAGCGCAGGACTTCCTGAAAGACTTGAACCCAGAGGAACGGGATTCTCTCTGAGGACCCGGAGGTTGTCCCACTGAGGAGCCCGATGGCCACGCACCAGCCAGCCGTCCCCACGCGAGAGGACGCCTTCCCCACCAGGGTACACACACACACACACACACACACACACACACACGCACATGCACACACACACGCACACACACACACATTCACAGGTTCAAGGCTGCAGCACTGGGCAAAAAACACAAAGCTGCCAGGAATTACTTTGCTGCTGAATATTTATTATCTTTGAGAAGAAAAAAAAAATGTTTCTGGCAGAAATGTTTCGGAATATTTTGTCTCGCCGCCTGTCTTGGTCAGATCTCACTCAAAAGATATTCTTTATCTGAATGAAACTTTTCTGCTTAAATAAAAGTGGAATCAATACGTACAAAAATAATCTTGTTTTTGCAGAGGAAATAAAAATACAAACAGTCTTAATTAAAAAATAATAAAATAAATGCTGATAGAAAAGCAATGTGACATCCCGTTACTATATGTATGTATAGTAATGGTATCTTGTACTTCAGTGTAAGTTCTGCACATCCTATACATTGTGAATGAAGTGCCACCCGCCCTGTAAAAGGGTTCATATTAATGCCTTTTTGTTATCAATCCAACTTCGTAAATGGCTGTTTTTTTTCAGCTGTATTCCTTCAGTTTGTTTGTTCACTTCCTCCTGCTTTGCACCTGAGAGTGCTCCGCACTCGAGATTCCGAGGTTGCGCGGTACAGTGGCTGCTATGTATAGAGCCCACATTGTGATAGTGGCCGTGGGGTTCAGTGGCTGTACCTGTCGAGGACAGATCAGAGTGCCCAAACCCTTCCGTCACTGTGCGGAATTTGAACTACGTGTCAAAATTCACACACACACACACACACACACACACACACACACACACACACACACACACACACACACACACACACACACACACACACACACACACACACACACACACAATGAGCTCACCATGTACATTGAAGAACATTTAAGCATTTGGATAATTCCTATGTGCTTCGATCCACCAAATTATATATGGGCTGACACCCTCCAGTTACACACCACTAAAACAGGTATTTTACCATCATAAATATACTGTCAAATGTAATGTGTATTTTTGTGTTTTTGTGTTGAATTGGTGTGTGTGTTTCTTCGTGTAATGAGATAGATGCACGGAGAGAGGGAGGCCTGCCTTCGAGGGCGGCCTGCGGTGTGAACCGGGCGGCACCCGAGCAGCCCAATTAGTCTGATTTGGGGGCCGCGTAGAAGTGGAGGCCGCTAATGATACTTCCCCGCTTCATTAGGTCATGGAGGAGTCGGAGGTCTGTTCCCTGCCCGGGGGGCTCGCCAGCCTGAGGAGACAATTTGAGACACAGGAAATCGCAACATCACACAGCGTCACCCAGCTGCACTACCATCACAGAAGCGTGCAGGTACAGTAGCCGTGGATTTATCGAGGGACTAATACATGAAAAGAAACAGTGGGGAAAATGTTCTAAATGCCAGGCCCTTTGGAGACTGACTTCTGCTGGCTATAATCCCACTCTGCCGTCCTTTCATTCACGCTGCGTTTCCTGCTTTGCATTCGATCTGGTCCGATAAGGACCTTAAGTCACGTAGTCCGCCGGTGAACACACACTTAGGGTGAAAATCAAAGGAAATGGGAACCTGAATGAACTTCCAACTTCATAGTAAACTCTTCCCCAAGTGCCACCATGCCCAGTATAGTAAGCTGGAGTTGAAGTTAGGGACATTACATTTCCTGCTGCTGTTGGGGTATTGTTAGGAGGAAACATGGCTCTGGGGTGGGGGGGGCTGCAACGTCTCAAAGGACGCCGTGCAGATGATAACCCTCGGGCTCCGACATCCTATTTCTCGCTCGTTTTTAGGAGAGAAAAATCCAGCAAAACAAAGGCTGTTCTTTTCAATTTGGCCAGTGATAGAGACAATACTTCTTTCCAATTTCGGTGAGATTTGTCATTTGAAAATGCGGTAAAAAGCCATTTAAACAATCCCAAAATGCATAGCAACTGCCCCATCTGCTTTAGTTGTCGGACTCAAGTCAATGTAGCAAACTCAGTGACCATCTGCAGCTTTTTGGGATGAGGTGGGATGGAGTTGAAATAAAGATTGAGAGTGTGTGTGTGTGTTTGTGTGTGTCTGTGTGTGTGTGTGTGTGTGTGTGTGTGTGTGTGTGTGTGTGTGTGTGTGTGTGTGTGTCTGTGTGTGTGTGCGTGTGCGTGTGCATGTGCGCGCGCACCTACACATCTTTCAATGGGATTGTTTGTGACAATCGCTTTTGCTTTTCACAGGAAATGTCAAACTCGGAGGTGACAGTGATGAGCAGTGCCAGCCCAGTTATCCCAGGCAGTCAGCAGCTGAATTTCAACCAAGACAAGATGGTACGAATCTGCGGCCAAACCTTTGTGCTGCTGATGGAAACTTAAAAAAGATATATATTTTTTTCAGGAAAATCTGTAATTATTTGTAATTGATAACATTCACTGGTTTGAGGTTTTAAAGACTTAATTTTGAAACTTTTGAAAAAAGTTGGTTTCTGGTTTCTATATAAAACTTATATATATATTGTTTTCTGTATCTAATAATTGTTTATTTTTAACACACCTAGATAACATACAGCGTCAATAACTTGGCTTCCAGTTTTGAAAGCCACAATAATGAGACAGGTAGGATGCTGCTTAGCAAAAATTACTTTTCACTATGCGCCATTAGTGTCAATATATATAACTGTGTTTATTGTGCTGTCACCCAGAAGAAGAATTCCCCAGGTATACTACAAAAGAACTGAGAGATCACTTTGAAAGAACCATCGAAGAGGCGGCTCCCAGCAAGCAAATTAAGGTAATACGATTATTTCAGGTACAATGTGATGTGTGTGCTCGAGGACCGAGTTTTAAAGGGAAAGAATATTCAGTTGAAGTTTGGGAGCGTAGTTTCCCAGAATAAGTCATTCTGCCTGTAATCATGAACACACTGATGTTAAAATTTCCCCTCCTCCCCGTTGCATCATTGAAAATAAATCCAATGTACTTCAAAGAGCAATATTCCTCTCTTGAAAAGTAAACTGCCCTGTTCTGTAGTGTCGTCAATATTCTCAATGGAATATTAGGTATTTTTAATGATTAATACATAAATATCCTGCTTGTTCCTCAAAGATCGGACATGACATCAGTCGGTCAAAGTGGGCGTCAAATGTGACCCAAAAAACTTCAAATAGTGATCTGCATCAACCCTCAGCCAGTGGAGAAATAGAAGACACAAGCACCTCATTGATGGATTATGACGACTTTCCTCCACCTCCACCCCCACCCGAGGACTGTGAAGACCTCCCTCCTCCACCTCCAGACTTACTAGAGATGCCATCGGACAGCCCGGATAATCTGGAGCGATACGACTCGCCTGAACCTCCGGAACCAGTCTACTCCCCCAAATACCCTGTGACGAGAGAGGCGTATGTCAAACAGAGGAACATGTCCGAATTAAAACGCCTTTACAAACACATTCATCCCGAGGTTCGTAAGAATATCGAGCGAGAGTTCTGCAGCCATTGCGGTGACGTTCAGAACATCCAGGTAGAAAAGCAAGACTACGTGTACGAGGATGAGAGAAGCACCCCCAACCATATCAGTGTGAGCCCAGACCAAGAATATATAGAGTGGGATGAGCTTGGCCATGGGGAGGTGCAGTCGATGCGCTGGATGTTTGAAAATAAACCACTGGATGCCATCAAGGACGAGACTCCAGATGATTACGATGACAACAGAAAAATAACCCAGCAGGAAATGATAGTGGGAAGAGATGTCAGACGCACAGCCTGGATGTTCGAGACTAAACCCATGGATGCGCTGGGCTCGCACGACATGCATTCAACAGAGTGCAGAAACAAATTCAACAAGATCGACAAAGGAGATGTCCGCGCCGCAGCCTGGTTGTTTGAAACCCAGCCCATGGACTGCCTAAATAAGATGCATGGGGAGGAAGACCTCACAAAAGAGATTGTGTTTACAGAGGAGGATGGAAACGCCACCATTTATATGATTGACAACAGGTATATGGAAACCTTGGGCCATACCGAGACAATTGATGAAAGCCACTTGCTGACCCTACGGTCAGTGTTGGAGGAGATTAATGGAGAGGTGAAGACCATCACGAGTACGTTTGACACTCAGTTCAGATGCATCATCATGGGGCAGTTGAGCCAGATGCTGGAGATCAAATCTGTGCGCAAAGTAGAAACTGAACTGGAGCGCTCCGTCGCTTCACGTTGGCTCTTTGATACCCAACCCCTGGATGTGTCCGATAGGGACGCCACACCTTTGAAGCTATTGTGCAGCCTTTCCATGGAGGACAACACTAAGGGTGAGTGGGGCAGGTGGTTGTTTGAGATTAAGACCTTAACATCTCACGACGAGTGGGAAAGCTCTAGTACGCAGAAGGAAGAAATACTTGGAGCGGATGTGCGCAAGCACTGCTTAGTATTTGAGACTCAGCCAATGGATTCCCTCAAAGATGATTCCAATACCAGGCCCGAAACCATTGAGGAAATTATTGGGGGCAACGTCAGATCTGCGAGGCACTTTTTTGAAAGCAGCCCTCAAATAGCGAGAAGGAACGGCCCCGAGGTTGGCAAACTTAAGAAGACAACGACAGACGAGGTGGAAAAAGGAGACGTGAGACATCAGAAGTGGCGCTTTGAGAGTCAACCACTGGAGCAAATAAGAGAGGAAAAGAAAGAGGTCGTCCGGACAGTCAATGTTGAAGAAGACCTTACACAAGAAGATGGCACCAGCTGCAAGGCAGATGTCCGTAAAAACTGTTGGGTCTTTGAGACACAACCGATGGATATTTTGAAAGACGATGCAAATGCTCGAGCTCCGTCAAAAGAGGACATAATCGCAGGGAACGTGCAGTCGGCGCGACATTACTTTGAAACAAAGCCGACCGATGAGCTGAAGGATCTCGCCGAGGTGGGGAAGTTGAAGAAAAACGCGGGGCTGGAAGAGGAGAAAGGTGATGTGAGGCATCAAAAGTGGCGCTTTGAAAGCCAGCCCTTGGAGCACATCAGAGAGGAGAAGAAAGAAGTGATTCGTACCATAGACCTTGAGGAAATTGATAAAGTCGATGTGTCGAACTACAAGCAAATATTTGAAACAACGGACTTAAGCAGAAAGGACGAATCTCAGAGAATCCATGTAGAAGGGGTGACCTCTGGCTCTGTGAAGTCAAATAAGAGTTTGTTTGAGACAACGGCGTTGTATGCAATGCAGGACAGCTCTGGGCACTTCCACGCGGTCAGAACAGTGCGTCGCGAAGAGGTCGTCAAAGGGGATGTAACAACATGCAAATGGATGTTTGAAACACGGCCAATAGATCAATTTGACGAAAGCATGAGCCAATACCAAATTATCAAGGGAATATCAAAGGAGGAAATTGAATCCGGGGACGTTAAAACTGCCAAGTGGTTGTTTGAAACGCAACCTCTGGATGGTATTAAATATTTCAGCAATATTGAAGATGAAGAAACTGTGGATACAAGCAAAAGCATTGACATTGTAAAAGGCGATGTGAAAACCTGCAAGTGGCTTTTTGAGACAAAACCCATGGACATTCTGTACGAAAAGGTGGACTCAAAGAGTGAAAACGAGTGTGTTGAAATACAAAAAGGAGACGTCAAGACGTGCACGTGGCTTTTCGAAACGCAAGCGCTCGACGCTATCCGCGACGAGACGGAAACTGTTCTGAAAGCCTGCACTGTTAATCAGGAGGACATCAGGGGAAAAGATGTCCGCACGGCCCGCTTCCTCTTTGAAACGGAGAACGTTGAGAACCTCACGGGGGGAGAGAGCGGCTCCTTTAAACGAGTTACCGAAATAGACATTGCGTCCGGAGACGTGTCGCGAAAGAAGTACATCTTTGAAAATCAATTGTCTGACATCATGACTTCTACGTCTAAGGAAACAATGGAGATGCTCAAAACTGTGCAGTCAGAGGACATACAAGGAGGGAATGTGGTGAACTGCAAATGGCTGTTTGAAAACCAATCAATACACACGATACACGACGGCCAGGAAGAGTCCCCCAACAGCCGCACTGTGAGCGACGTACAAGGAGGGGATGTTGACAAAGGGCGGCTCATCTTCGAGACCTACTCATTAGACAAAATCCACGAAGTGTCCTCTGACGCGGAGATGGACATGACCAAACTGCAGAAAATCGTCCGTGAGGAGGACGAGAAGGGGAATGTGAGGAACTACACCATGATGTTCGAGACCCAGCCCCTGTACGCCATCCAGGACAAAGAGGGCCATTACCACGAGGTCACCACCGTCACCAGCGAGGAGGTGATGCGGGGCGACGTGGTCAAGTCTCGGTGGCTGTTTGAAACAAAGCCTCTCGATTCCATCAGGGACACGGATGAGGTTTACATCATTAAGTCCGTCACGCAAGAGGACGCGCAAAAGGGAGACGTCACCTCTGCTAAGTGGAGATTTGAAACGCAGCCTCTTGACAGGATTGCTGAAGAGAATAAGGTTTTATTTAAAACGGTCGACGATATCCAAGGTGGCGATGTGAGAACGAATAAACACCGCTTCGAATCAGACGCGTCGGCGCAGCAGTCTGTCAAAACGGTTAACGTAAGTGAGATACAAAAAGGCGACGTCAGATCGGCGAAATGGAGATTTGAAACCCAGTCGATCGACAAGATAAAAAGCATGAGCTCCGAAAATCTGGTCGAAACGGTTAAGAAGGAGGAGCTTGCAAAGGGGGATGTCAAGCAATCCGTCTGGCTATTTGAGAAAAATCCTCTGGACCACATAAAAGAGGTTGATGAGGGTGAAGAAACGACCGCCGCTCGAGAAGAAATCCCCAAAGCCGACGTGAAGACAACAACTTGGCTCTTTGAAACAACGCCGTTCACCGACTTTAACGAGACGAGCGTGGAAAGGACAGAGATCCTCGGTAAGAGCATCAAAGGAACCCTGGAGGATCTTTACAGCCAGAAGATGGTGAACTCCAAAGGAATTCTCATCGAAGCCAATGAGATCGGCGACGTTAGAATGGCAAAATATCAACTAATGAACAAGGACGCTCCGGAGATTCAAAGAGAGGAGATAATCAGGGGGGATCTGCAGAGCATCATGATGAACCTCTTAAAAAGAGGGGAAACAAAAGAGAGGCAGGTAACAATCGATTCGGAGGAGAAGGGTAACATCAGCTCCACGGTGCACCAACTGTTCAACCAAGAGAGAGACAGCAGCGTCGAGAAAGAGGAGATCCTAAGAGGGGACATTCAGGAAGCTGTGAACAACCTCCTGAAGGAGGCTGGGTCGACAAAACACGGAATACTGATCCAAGAGGATGAAAAGGGAGATGTGAGAATGACAATATATTCCCTCTTAAATAAGCAGGATAACACATCGTCTGAAAAAGAAAGCATCATCAGAGGCGATGTGAAGAACGCTCTCCAAAGGCTGTCCACGCAGGACAATCAGGATCAGACGGTGAAGATAAAGGTCAATGACACGGAGAGAGGGAACGTCCACGTCTACTCCACATGCATTGAATCGGGGGCTCTTGACTATCTCAAGCAGCTCCACCTGGGATCCGAAGAGTCTCTAGTTGAGAGGGTAGAAAAGGAGGAGATTCTCGGAGGGGACATCAAAAGCACAAAGCTGATCCTCTGTCAAAATCAGACGCAAATCGAACGCACAGTGGAGGATATTGTTCCCGGAGACGTTCACAACGCGGTGAAAGTATTCATGTCGGAGCCAACCACCTCACTGGAAGGTCTGCAGAAAGAGGAGATAGTCAAAGGGAATTTAAAAGCCGCTTTGAGTTCGCTCTCCGAGTCTGCGAATCAAACAGTTGCGGTGGAGAAGGAGGAGGTGGTGAAGGGCGACATTCCGAAAGCTCTGCGTTGCCTGGAAAGGGCTCAGAATCGGTACAAGGAACTCGAGAAGCCGGATATCATACGGGGCAATATCAAAGGGGCTCTAAGATCCCTCGAGAAATCGGCAACCTCCAAAGTTGAGGCTGTCATGGACGACTTGGTTTCCGGGGATGTGAAGGCCAGCCTGAAGTCTTTGGAGCAGGCGACCCAAGTGGTGAGGGGGGTGGAGAAGGAAGAGATAGTGAGGGGCGACATCCACACGGCAATGCAGTGCTTACAGGACGCGTCGCACGAGAGGAGGACGAGTCAGCAGGAAATAGACGTTCAGGGAGACGTCAGGGGAACAATTCAGCTTTTACTGGAAGCTCCACATTCGCCGCGCATGCAAAGGAGAGCGAGCCTGGAGGGGGATGTGAAGATGTCAATCAAGTCCTTATACGAGTCACACGACCAAGCCCAGGCGGAGAAAGAGGAGGTCATAAAGGGGGACGTGAAGGGCAAAATCAAGTCGCTGCTGCAGACGGCACAGCGCGAAACCCTCAAAGCCAAACCCGGAGCGTACAGAAGGGTCCGAGTGAAACACAACCCTCAGATTAATAATCCCAATGGGGACGCACAGAGAAATATACAAAAGATAAAGACTGCTAACGCGACCACGTCCAAAAATAATCGCTCAGCCTCGACTGGAAACCAAATTGAGAGCACACAATGCTGCTGTGTGCAGCACTCCTCTCATCAGTCGACCGTGGTGGAACACAAAACCATCATCCAAAACCATGGCATCGCCACGTTAAAGACCGAGTTCCGTAATCTCAATTCTAATCCAAAAGGCATGATAAAGTTGGACAAAACCAAGGTGAAAAAAGACATTTTTATCCCAAAGTCGATGCCGGCAGAGAGCGATCTCCCCCTGCCGCCTCCGCCTCCATCTGTTGCAGAAGCTGACCTTCCTCCGCCCCCCAGTCCTCCTCCTCAAGCATTTGTCGATGCAGAGCTCGACCAGCTTCCTCCTCCACCTCCGCCCCTTACCAGCGAGCAGGACTTCCTCCCGCCTCCTCCCTCTCAGCAGGAACTGGAAAGCCTGCCGCTGCAGACAATACAGCCTTCCCCGGGAAAAGCCAAGAAAATGACTGTGAAAAAAGTGAGAGCCCCTGCCATCCATCCGGTGCCAAAGCTCGAGTCCAAAATGCAACTCAGCAAAACAGAATTGGCAACATGTGAGAGTAGCACAACAATCACCAAGAAATCTGTCGTGGAAGTGAGCCAAACCGAGTCTAAAACAACAAAGCACGTTTCAAAAACGCCGCCCTCCGAGATACCACCGCCGCCCGAATCGCCAATACCGCTGAAGAAAGTCCACGCCGCTCCTGTGAGGTTCACGCCTCCCCCCTCGCCTACTCCTTTTGCGAGGGGGAAGACGAGTAAATTTAAGACCCCCTTAATGAAGGCGGAGGAGAAATACAGGAAGTTCAAAGAGGAGAATACGCCCCCAACTACTCCCACTCCCACCTTCATCCACGACTCGGTCACTGCCGCCCTCGAAATGCTCTCCAACGAAGGTACGGAGCGATCAACGAACACGTCAGATTTCACTGAGGAAAGAGCCGAAAAGACTGTGACCGGCACTCAATCACACAACGTATTATCCGACTCATCCATGCGTGACAGAATAGCAGATGCTACCCAAAGCAGTGTCTTGATTGAGGCAGTAAATGAGAAAATTCTCCCAGAGTCTGCCATTACGTCTCCTCCTTACCATCTACTCGTCTCTAATCAGATTTCCAAAATAGCCTCCGTTCAGCAGACTTCCTCAATTTCAACGGTTACCCAACAAACAATTTCCAAAACCAGCCAGCGTGTCGTGTCTGTTTCCTCACAATCCACCCCCTCCGCTACGGCCGACGCAATCCAGGCCTCGGTCGCCGACCTTCAGAAGTCAGGAAACATGAGCGATGAAACGGGGACAGGGAGTATTCCTGTTCAGCGTAATCCCAACCAATCTGACAAGGCAGAGGAGAATAAACCGAGCAAGCCACATCAACCTGAGGAAAAGAAGAGCACCGTGAATAGGGAATCGGAAGCGTCCCGTAGCATCAATAATAGAATTTCAAAAACAGAGAATGAATCGAAAGAAAAAAGTGCGACCGCAGCCAAAGCCCAGCACCCCGATAATAAAAAGAAAAACAACGAGTCCGTCTCCCAGGAAGATAAGGTTTGCGATTCGCCGATGAAAGCGGAAAACCCATCCCCTAATTCAAAAGCAGGAAAATCAATCCAGAAGGCTAAAAAGAACAATAAGCAGGAAAAGCAAGTTGAAATAAAACACACCAGAAAGGCTGAGGGAAATGAGCAGCTGAGTGCGTCACAGGCCATGGCCATAAAGGCGGAGGAGGCGCAGGTGGAGGAGGCCGCTGAGGTGACGGCGAGCGCCGAGCAACGGGACGTGAAGGAAGAGATTCGGCGCGGCGCCATCGCCGCCGATAACCAACCGGCGGCGACCACGGCGACGAAGAAGAAGAAGAAGTCAAAGAGGTCAAAAGCGCCGTCGGAGTCCAAGCCGTCTGCGTCGGAAAAAACCCTTCAAACCCAGGGAACAGAAGTGGTCACCGTCACCCAAATAGACAAAGATCTCAGGGAAGTCAGCGCTGAAAACAAATCGCGCGCGGACTCGCGGCAGGAAACGAGCCACCTTCAAAAGCAAGGTAAGGCGTCCCAAAAGAAGAAAGCGACGGCAAATAAGCAGATTACCCGAACGACGACGGAGGAGAGCGGCGAGGCCTCAGCTATGCCCCCGAGCAACTCAGAAAGCAATGATGCTGCCCGACCCGCCACGGAGGACGCGAGGGATTCTCAGAGGCGAGAGGTCCGGGCGCTGCTTTCTCACATCGCGGAATTCCAAACGGCCTCCGGAAAGACCAATCCCAGGTCGGTGAAAACCCTCCTGGACAGCGTTCCGGCCTGGATCATGAGCGTGGAGGAGTTGTTCGAACTGGAGTTGTCGGCTACCGAAGATAATCCGCACAAGCTCAGAGCGGTCGTTTCGTATTTGAGGAGAGTGGCGGAGACGAAGCTCACACTTCTGGGAGGAGGCGACGCATTGGAGAGGCCCGATTGCGAACCCGTGGGTGAGACGGCCGCTTCTGCCGGAGCGACAGCCAGGATATCGAAGATCAGCATCGGCTCGACTAAAGTCGAGGCCCAGGCCGGGCAGACGACGCCGTGCGACAGCAGGAAGCAGGAGGCGAGCCGGTGCAAGTCCGCCGACCTGAGAGCCCCGTCGCCGTCGCTGAGAATGCGCTCCCCGTCGCCGACGTTCATTGCCATCGAGTCCACGCGCCGGACCGACTCTCCCCAGCGGGCGCCGCCCTCGCCCGCCCTCCTCCTGCACCGGCCGGCCACGCCCCCCACTCCTCCCCCGCGCAGGTGCGACACCCCGACGTCGCGAATCGCCAGAGTCACGCCATCGCCCACCTTTGACCGAGCGGAGGCTCTGGCTCGACTGAAGGACACGACGGCCAAGCTCTCCCGCGGCGTCACCCCGCCTCCCCTTCTCCAGCCCCAACAAGTGACTGAGAAGAAGTCGGAGATCGTCGAATCGCCGGCGTCGTTCCACCGGCAAATTAAGATCGACACGCAGGTCTCGGACAAGACGGGTAAATGTCGGAACATCGGCATTGACGACAGGAAAGATGTTCTCGAGGGAGCTCCGAAGGTAGACGCGAGTCCGGTCAGCGCGCAGAAGGACCCGGCTCCGCCATCGAGCGGAGATTCAAACAACCGACAAAGTGCGTCGGAGCCAACTGCAGAAATCAACGCGCCGTTCCGCCAAAACGATCAGGACGAATCGGTCTCATCTGCGTCTGTGAAAGACAGGAAGGAGTTTTTTGAGGAGGCGCAGAAATCCAAAACAAACAAGGCGTACGTGAGGAAAAATCCCATTGATATCCCCGAGCGCTTGGGGCCAGACACACAGGATTGGAATGTAGAAAACAGGGAGACAAAAAAGAATGTGCTTCCCAGGGTGGATTTATCTGGTCTAGTGAACAAATTTCAATCAGCAGAGGAGACAGTCTACATCAGAAAAGAACGGATCCCCCTCGTGGAACAACTTGAAAACATCTCCGAGAGCACGGGAGCCGACGAAGGGGAAAGAGACATTCTGGAGCAGGAACTGACAATGTTTGACATCCAGGCAATTAAATCTGTTTTTGATTTGGGTGAGCGAGGCCCCTCTCTGAAAGAGGAGATAAACAATCAGAAGGAGCTGATATCAGACCCCAGCGAAACAACAGCAGACAGTTCAAGGCCGAGGGAAGCTCGGGGGGAGACGAAGGGTGGTTCGCGGCGCGGCACCCCTCTCCTCTCCCAGAGAAAAGGGTTTGAAACGCCGGCGGCGGCGCCGTCGGGCTCCTCGGAAACCGCCGCGCTCGCAGAGCGTTTCCCCGGCGTCGACGGGTTCGGCGACGGGACGGCGGGGACCGGGACCGCCGGGACGGTTTCAGAGACCTCGGGAAACGCGTTGTCCTCCCGAAGCGCTCCGTTCTCTTACGCCGACGCGGTGAAGAGGAAAGCCACCGCCACCGCAGCCGCCCCGCCGGCGGAGACCTACGACGAGGCCTCCACCTACGACGAGGCCTCCACCGAGGAGCTGCTGAGGAACTTCCACAAAACGTGGATGGAGACGGAGACCGTTTTCAAGAGTCTGGGCTACAGCGTCTCCGAGGAGAGAACGTCTCACCGTTTTTCCCAAGAGACGACGTCTTTCCTCGCCGGTAACGAGTCGTGCAGCATGATAAAGAAAACCCCAAAACAACAACTAATGGCATGGACTGCGGATGGATGGCCATTCTCCGCTATTTGAATCAATTTGCATGGGCCGCTGCTTTTAACAGACTCTCTATAAGTGTGCGTTGCGGCTGAAAGCAGAGTGTTTGATAGGTTGCGTTGACGGTGAAGGTTTTATTGTATTCATTAAAACTAGTAGCAGTGTGTGAAAAAGCTATAAGAAAAAGGGAGAATGCTTTTATAGTAATTTTGGGTCATTTTTTTCAATGATTTTATGTAATATTGAATGCTCTTCAGACGAGCATAATGGCAGGTTGTTTAGAGGCTATTATCTGTAAAATCACTGCTTTAATCACTCGTGTCAACAAGAAATACTATGACTGATTTTGGTGTGTGTGAGTGTGTGTTGGGCAGTGGTTAATGGCTCACATGCAGCATCCGTTTGGCCTTGCAGTGCGAGAGGATGAAGGGAAGGGGCCCCCTCACCCACCCCAGGAGATTTAATCCGGTCATGACACTGCCGTGTTTATGGGCAAATGTGTGAATTAAGAGGACGGACAATTTGAGTCAACATTTTTTTTTTTTTCCACCTTTAACCGTGTCAATGTCTTTTCACCCATTAAATTCCATGCAATGCACGAGGGGTCGATCGCGATCTATTGCTTCACTATAACACAGCAGCTATAACGAGCGCGCTGACGTGACCGTTGAACTTTTTGAGCGCTTGCGGTTGCCGCGGCCGTTCAAAAATAAAAAACAGCACTGACCATTTCTGTCTTATCTCCTTGCGAAAGATTCGAGTTCCGAGGTCAGAACTTTGCACAGTTTGCCGAACGAGGGTTTACCCGATGGATGCCCTGATAGTGGACAGAAAGAAGTTCCATAAGTCCTGTTTCTGCTGTGAGCACTGCTCTAACAAATTAAGGTGAATATGGCACTTTTCCCTCAATAAAATATGATTTGAAGTGAATTTGCGTACATCAAGCACCACTCAGTAAACATAATATTGGCAATGCTTTTGTAATAACATTTCTTTTTACTTCTTCTATCTGCCATATAATGAACCACTCAATGGAAATAGATATATATTTTTTGTCTTCCAGCCTAGGCAATTATATCTCTCTCCATGGACATCTGTACTGCCTGCACCATTATAAACAGCTCCTCAAGTCCAGCGGGAACTTTGATAATGGACTTGGACAGAAACCTCTCACCGGGAGCGCCGGACCCATCCCCTCACAAGGGCAAGCTGAATGGAGATATTCACTGAGCAGCGCAAGCTCAGCCGACCGGGACAAGGGAAACGCCACCGAGAAAGACACGACTAAACCGTTGGACGAAACCAAACCGAGCGCCGGCAAGATGTCTGTGGTTTGGCCGCCTCAGGCAGACCCCCCCAGGAAGGCTTTCAAAATGGAGGAGGACATTGAGCTTACCAAGCCACAATGGCCCCCTCCAGACAATTCCTCTAAGTCGCCCCAACAGCAACATAGAAAAGCCATTCCCAAAAGCGTCCTCTGAAAGGGCTCCCCCCACTCCCAGCGACAAAGTTTACACAAATCGAGTCACGTGAAATGTGAGACGGCGAAACGGAAATGTCGAGATATGTAGAGAGGCGTTCTGGATGTTGAAATGCGGAGAACTGGTTGAAGGCAACAGGGATAAGGGATGTTGATAGGGAAAGTAGAATAAGTTGTGGTGAAAGGAAAGTTTGGATACAGTAGAGATGGAACCAAGGGAGGTGAGACAGTGTACATACATGTAAATGGCGTTTGAGTGGCGATGTGAGTTGTACAGTAAAGAAGGAAATGTAAAGTGACACAGGGATGGAGAGCAGAGAGAATGAAAAGCAAACAGAGACAATGAGTGGAATGCTGTGATTTGGCGGACATATATTGTTGAGCTGTTTATTCTTAAATTAACCTTCCCCTTGACCTGTAATTCGGCATCGACTGTGCGATCGGCCACACGGTGTGTTGCTGTGCTGTTTTAAACCCCGACACTCTGTGAGCAAAAATGACTGCGAATGCAAATTCCAATTTGGTCTTGTCCTCCTCTTTCTTTTAACCCTGGCAGATTTTCTTTGAATTAGCTAAGTGTACAATTACTTCCGTAGGGTCTCGTGGTGGGTTCATGGAGAGAGCGATTGTTTCAATCTAAGAACTTTGCTATTGTTTTATTATGTCTGGGTTTTTTTTTTTTTTTTTTTTTCTTACAAACATGTCAACATTTTTACATTTGTCTTTTTCTAGCACCTGGCGTGCAGTCTGACAAAGATGATCTTGGAAATATTATATTTATAATATATATATACAGTATATACTATATCCAATACATTGGTAATGATCATATATGTTTTGAGACATTTTTATCCTGTTTTAGACATCAAATACTTGAACAGTTTTATTTTTTAAATCGGCCTGTTGCACAAGCGGATCCTTCTGTCATGTTTCAATACTGCCGATCGAAGGGAAATAAAATAATGTAACTGTCTCACGTCTTTCTCGCAGTGTGTGGCCACAAAGTGTGTGTGTGTGTGTGTGTGTGTGTGTGTTTGTGTGTGTGTGTGTGTGTGTGTGTGTGAGATGTTAGAGGCACATTTCCCAGTCAGCACTGGAGGGATAGAAGGGGCAGCAGGCTCAGGTGAGTTCAGCGGAAGTAGCCTACAGCAGACAAGAGCAGGTCAGCAGTTTCCTGATACACATACTTTCACCTAATCTCATTTGGAAGCTATATCTCTATGGCTAAGTAGATTTTGAGCTCAGACTACCTTATAGCCGACTATTTTCACTCAATGAAAAAAAAACATTAAACATTTCAAGACTTTATATAATGTGGAGTTGGGCAGCATGATAAGCCGTAGAACAGCGGGGGGAAAGTTCTACCTACTTAAAATAAATGGACATCCATTCTAAAATAGGCTTATGACCAAATGTGGTTAGTCATCCTCTTACCGGTTCCCTGTGCTCTGGTACTCTGCCATTGGTCCACAGTAGGGATGGATATAACCCAGGGCTATTTTACATAAAGCTGTAAAATAGATTTCATGTTGGTAATCTGCTATATATTATGGTTCCAGGAAACATTACTTATCCCTTTGCAGACATCTTGTAGATGGGAAAACGGCCCCAGCTCTTGTGACGAAACCATTAGATATCAACAGTTTTTGCTGAGCAGTGAAGTGTTGTTGTACCAACTATGCAAGTAGATGGCGTTTTTCCCCTCACATACAAATAAGTTTCATTGCTATTTTATAAACGATTATTACTTTAATTTATTAGAATGATACAAAAAATGTCAGAGTAGGAAATCGGTTCAGTGCACAAGAGAAAACATAGAATTGAAGTCACCATATCCTCACACAATAGTAATCGAATAAAACAGAAAATAATCCAACAAATACGTTAAAATATAAAGTGAGAAACAATAGAGAAAATAAAAAATAAAAAGTACACAAAATAAGAGACACACGAGAAACAAGTGGAATGACGTTGCGGTAGCAGCAGAAATAACGGGAGTTGGGTCTAAATTCTCCCACAGCGTCAATCGACCTTGCTATGCGTTGTCGCGGGCTATCCTCCTCGAAGCCGATTGGCTGGCGGCGTACCGCGGCCGCGCCCCGATTGGTCGGCCCCCGTCGTGCGCCGCCGCGTCGGCCCCCGCGGCCCGCCCCTCCCGCCTCCTCCAAGTCAAATACCGGGGCCGGAGGACGCCGGAGCGGCACAGCACGGCGGCTCTCCTCAGCACCGCGGCTCTCCTCAGCACCGCGACTCCGCCCGGGATGGACCCGCCGAAGAAGGTAGGCGGGCGGGCGGGCGGGCGGGCGGAAAACAGAGACGGAACGAGGACCGACGGTTTGACTCGCCGGACGCGCTGTCTGTGTTCAGTCGGGGGGCGCCCTCGTGCGCCAACGCGAATCCGAGCCCCGGCCGCGTTCGCGAGTTTCCGTCCTGCCGCACGCGGGGGACGCATCCGACTAGGGATGCTGCGTCTTCCCGCCCCGTTGTCCTGGAGACCGGTGCGCCCCAGCTGCCCGTTGGAGGCGCCGGGGGAGGATGCTTGCTTGTCGCACCCCGGAGTCCGCACTCAATACGCGCTCGATCGGGAAGACTGCACCTTGTCCCGGGCAAGGAGCGGCGCTATTAGTGGGAGGTGGACGGAAGTTACAGACCAATCAACTTCGAACCAGTGGGAGAGGCTTGGGATGTAGAGCTCTTCGTTGCTGCAGCTGTCTTATTATTATTATTATTATTATAATTATTATTATATTTTTTCATTATTACTTTTTTTTTTTTTTTTATTACATTTGTATTTGTTTTAATTATTGTTATTATTCCTGCCCGTTCTTTCCCGGTGTTAAACAGCATAAATATTCAGGTTTATATATGAAATAAAATTCTGAAATGTGTATTTATATGCATTTCCGAAATTCTGATACCTCTAATGTCATTTCATGTAAAATAGAATTTTCCAATTAAAATTCATGTAATAACACGTTAACTTAATACACACACACTTCGTTTCAGATGGGTAGATGGTTGTAGAGTTTTCAACTTTTTGTTCAGGGATTTGAACTTGAGCCACCTGAGTTGTTTAAGTTGCAAGCGGTAAGCGGTTGCTGCAGAATTATCAGGAACCCTCATAACTAAAAGTTTGTTTTAGATAGATTAACACCAAAGACTCTGAAAATATCTCTGAATACTGTATGTGATTGAATGGGCTGTCACAGCCCCATTAACAAGTCCAGGCAATTGTATTTGTATACCACATTTCATACATTGGGAAACCTTTCAATGATGCAAGCTCTGATCAATTATCACTTATCATCTTTGTACTGATACCAAGCATAGTATGTCGACAACTCGGGCCAATGTGTAACCGTAGCCGCTGCAACCAAGGCTACCAGTGGAAAGCTATTTTAAATCTTACCATTTATATGGCAGCACTTTTAAACATTCAAAACATTTAAAAATATATTTTTAACATAAATGTCATTAAACTGTATGACTGAAACATTTCCGGCTATCATTTTAACAACTTATAGCCACTATAATGTACAATAGGACCAGCAGTCTTAATGATTGTGAAATAGTAACGTACATCAATGTTTAATTCATAGGAACTTTTTAAAATCAAT
Source organism: Zeus faber (assembly GCF_960531495.2). NCBI lineage: Eukaryota > Metazoa > Chordata > Actinopteri > Zeiformes > Zeidae > Zeus > Zeus faber. The sequence goes on along the minus strand of NC_137210.1, from coordinate 17,399,267 downwards.
TCCAGTTTTAGGCCCATAGCTCAAGTGTGATCAAGGGGTATTTTACTTTTAATTTAATTTTGACTCAAATATTTTAAAATATGTTCTGCAAGGAGGTTATCCTAGAGTGACACTTTAGTATCCAAATAATGCATATAATAAAATCCTACGGCCGCTAAGTGGTGATAAAATGCAGGGTAGAGGCCGGAGTGGGCTATATGGCTTTTTACGGCTGCTGCTCGGAGCTTTTAGATTATTATCAGACTCAAATGCTAATCTGCTTTCTGAGCGTGACCACATGGCGGTATTTATTATATGTTCATCTGCCAGACCGGATATTGCAGAACACTATGCTGGTTTTGCTCATGTTAACAGAGCAGTGTTTATTCCAAACGCTTGGGGGGTTATTTCTCTCGGTCATCTGGCTTATGTCAGGCCGTGCCACTGCTCACTCTTTCTTCCGGCTGCTCACTGGGACCGTGCTTTCACTAATCACATTTCTGCATGTGTGATTAGTCCAGTGGAGTCTGGAACCTTAATCCCTGGTTGTAGTGTGCTGTGCACATGCTGTGTCTGTAGTACTCCTGTTGGCCTGGATCAACAGGAGTACTGTACATATTTGTGCAGTATTCCCCTCTATCTGGCTTGTTTGTTTTACGTTCGCTCAAGACACTTGTGTGAAGAAAAATGGATTAAACATTTATTTACTCCTGATGTTCTTCGGCTCTGGAGGAATATTGAATAAAGTTGTATATCTGTGGCTGTTCAGTTCATTAAGCCTAGAGTTTCTTCAAGAGGTAATAGTTAAGCATTGGGATGAATTAAAGTGTAAGCAAGCTTAATATTGCCTTTAAACAGTGATGAAAGTCAAACTTTGGGGTTCTCCTGCCAATTTATCCACAACATACAATAGCTATGTTGTGTGTTATTGGCTTCTTGGTGATGGCATTTGAAATCCAACCACATTGGACTTAAATGATAACAGAGAGAATGCAAACACCATAGTGGTAGGATTTTTAAAGGAAAAAACGTTGATATGCATTCCACATATATTATACTGTATGACCCACAAATTGTGAGAAGAATAGAATAATTACAGTAGAATAACTGTGGAAATACTAACAATGGAAGAAACTTAATGGTCTATTTTGTAATTTGTTCATTTTTTTTTTAATGTCTATTCTTACTTTGTACCCCCATGACGTTGTGAGGGAAAGAATAAATGGTTTTTGATGTTAAGCCAACTCTTTTTATTAGATAAATTCTCCCCTACCGATTCTCCAGCTCTAATACAAGTGAACAGATTCAGCTCCAGAAGCACTTATCAACACACATCACATGTGATCCCAGGATCCCCACTCCATGAAAAAAATATAAGAAAAAACACAAGTAATTACAACCGATGTATTTATAAGTTGTGTCATAATTGATTCTAGATTGCTGTGAAGCTTCATTCTCAATTCTTTATTTTTTTTAGGCATTCTATCATATTTCCTTATGTACTATAATACCCTCTCAATTGGCATATAGAGCAATGCAAACCTCCAGAGTATGATGTAGTGAAGGTAAATGGTCAGGTGGGATTTTGTGACGTGAGGGAGTTTTAATGGCCTTGGTATTTCTGGCTGAATGTGGACATCTTATGCTATTGGCGGTAATTTCAGTTTGTTGTTTGCTCATCTTCTCTCAATCTCCTCCAAATTTATTCGACAATTCTGTTGCAGAATTACGTCTCTAAAAAAAAATGTTCTACCTGGTTGGAAGACAAAAATTGAATTCGGTGACGGTAATTGGGAATTAAATTCAGTTTACGAGCGGACTAAGGAGGCAACAGGAATGAAGATACTGCTTTTCATTCATGGAAACTTTAATTTTAATGCTTTTTTTTTCGAGAGCTGCTGGTTTTTCTAACTGCTCCCCATACAGAATGCGCTGGTGCAGTGTAGCGTGTAGAAGCTGAGAGAAACCAAAGCCTAATTGCGTTTCTCAAAAGGGATGTTCTGGTTTCAGTAAATGCCCGTGGCAGTTGCGCCCGCAGTTGTACGCCAGTACCCTCTGTGTGCAGCGCCACACCTACACAGTGTTTAAAACTGCTCCCATCTTATATTCCCTAACGCTGCACGTGGGCTGATCTTTGCAGTTGTGGTTGGAAGTGTTTCCTGTTTACGTCGTTTGAAGTCGTATTCATACACTACAATGACTGATGAACCATTGAATGGACTTGCATTAATGGAACATCCACCATCAAATCAAAATAACCAGCAAGGCAGTTCTGCCCGAAAGGAAACGATCGCTTTAAATGGAAAGTTAACTTCATATAGCTATGAAACTGTGTATGTGTATCTGTGTGTGTTTGTGTGTGTGTGTGTCTGTGTGTGTGTGTGCGTGTGTGATTGTCAATCGGTAAGTGAGTATAATGAGATGGAAACCTGCAGGCGCCTCCTGTAGAGAGCCTCTAATCATATTCATCCAAGTGCTTCTTTTATGAACCACAGTATGGATATATTACGGAACACCGCCTCGCTTTATTTTGAGTAATTCCTCCGTTCCAATCTCTGCTCTAGCCTCGCCCCATGAACTACGCCGCCGATTTCCCCCGAACCGCTTTCTGTTTAGTCTACAGTAGCGCCGGGGAACCTTCAAGGGCCGACGTTGCGAGGCTCCTCGAGGAGTGGACGTCTGGGCGAGGAACAGCACGCTTGGCGTCGTTCGCCGGGGTTTATACGGCGTCCTCCACAGGGCGCTATCTGTTTCTAATTGCCCAACGTTACCTTCAATATCACAGTATAATATATCGCCGAGGTCTCACGCTCACCCGCTCAGAACGGACGTGAACCCGTTAGCACGGCAACAAAACAATCGGGTATTATTCCTTATTTGTATTTACGGGGAAGCGGAGGGACTAATGATGGAAGGAGCTGCGGGCGTAAGGGAAGGGAGTGGCGGGACCCGAAATGACACGGCGGTCGTTTGGCACGGCGTGAGGAAATGACCCGATGGAAATAAAGAATGAAAGCTAACATGAATACTGGGAGGTCGGCGGAGGATTCATGACTGGAGAACTTAATTTTTGCTCAACCTCTCTTGGCGGAATCAGGCCTGCATACTGTAGATCTCAGCGTAGGATATCTCTTCACGAGATATCGCCCTAATACCCCCCGCATACCAACGCTGTTTGTTGTCCCCGGGTCTTCTGGGAGTGTCGGCGAACGTTGAAGTTTTTAAATTTGATTTCACATATTCTCCTTTTTTTTTTTTGTTTATCAAGAAATAATCAGCAGAGGTGGTGCAGAACTGTTATCCAACGATGTATTTTTCCTCACCATAACGGCCGTTTCTTGTTCAGCTCCGGATGGTAAAAACGAATATACTGTAGTGTCCCAATTACGGTACTGGCCGGCTGTATCTCATTTGCAGAAATTTGTGATCAGTGTCCTTTTAAAGCTGCTGGGGAAACAGACAGCCCGTATTTTGGCTGCGTCGCATCCCCCCATCTCAACAACATTCTGCTCCGTGATGTGTTCCACTAAATTACGCAGAGCCCCATTTCCCCTCAAATCAAAACAACAAAAAACCCTTCATTTCCAACCATCAAACGGCGGAATGACTACGATGGCTTAAGCGATGTGATTTGTGCCCGTGCCTCAGCTGAGTGACCCCCCGTATATGATCTGTTAATTTCTGTCTTCCATTTTTAATTGGGGCCCCTCGAAAGAAAACATTAGTAATCAAAGGAGACTCGCGAGTGCACACCCCCACCTGCAGGTGTGTTTCTCATCGCATACTGATGAGTCATTTACCAGTATTTAACTTCAGAATATTAACCTCCAAAAGGCTAAAAGCTGAAAACCTGCTTGTACTGTGTAATACAAAGCTTGCCTGGTTGATATGAGGTGCACTTTCTAATGATTTGTTCCCCCGTACAATTCACCACAAACAATAACAATAGTGTTGCGTCTATTGAAAATTACAGCGCTTTTCTTTTGACTTTTACCCATTAAGAGAAAACACCTTTTTTTTTTTTTTTGCCGTGGCTGTCGCCCACAACTGTCACAGCCTCTATCCCTGTGCAATCACAGATGCGATTGTAGCAGGCAGTGCCGTTACTTTCGCTATAATATGGGTTCGGGGAAGTTTATTTGACGTGGGGGAAAAAAAAAAATGTCCTTAACTGTTTTAAGCCCGAGACCCTAATAGAGATAATCCAATTTTGTGCGGGAATTCCAGTTTTGGTCTATCTCAGGTTCAAAGGTTCAAAGGTTCAAAGTGTACTTTATTGTCAGTCGTACCATGCAACACGTAATTACACAGAGGATCAAAATTGCATTTCCCCATACGCCAAATGTGCAAGTAATATTTGTAACATTACTTGCACATTTGGCGTATGGGGAAACGCAATTTAGATCCTCTGTGTTTCCTACTCAGGTTCCGACCAGAAAGTCAAAACTAATTTCATCCCTGTGTGTCCCAGTGCAGAGATAGTGACGGCCTTGCATGCTCCCTGTGGTAGCTCAGTGCAATGCTGCAGGGGGAATCAACTAGCCTACCTCTCGTGAGATTGGGGGAAACGCATCTCTTTCGGCGTCTCAAAAGCTGAGTTATTTAAGCAATAAGTCTTTGCGTCCTTATGATGGGTAAAGAAATATAAACGTGAAATCAAGATCTTAACTATTTTGGATGCATTACCATTTATCCGTCCTCGATTATCGGCAGTGAAGCGCCTTTTCGAGCAGGTTGGCGGGCGTAGGGTTGCCAGGTATGAACCACAACACCCGCGTGTCAGAGACCAGAGGCAGCTCCAGCCCCTGAATATCTCAATTCTGGACACAGTGATGGAATTGGTATCGACCTTCTTGTCTGAATCTGAGTAAGATCGACAGAAAGCCAATCCCGCCCCCCCACCAAAAAAATGGAGTATTATTTTAAATGAGAAAAAGAAAGCAGGAGTCTGAGTCAGAAACCCCCTGGTATGGGTGCTCTGTGTGCAGGGGTCCAGCCAAAAGAGAGAGCAGCAAGTGTTAATCTTTTCCAAGCTGCTGGTTGCGGGTTTTAAGACGACGGCGGATGTTCTGGAGGCTTTGTTCAGTCAAGAAGCTTTTTTCCCCGACATGCGTCTTGGCTTCTCAGTGTGGAGCGGTCCTGTATGCCACGGTATTTGCCGAGGCACACGGTGCAAATACATTCATACCAATCGCTGTTAGTGGGTGTATAAAATTTGCTGAAGGACTTGGAGGAATTCAGAATTTATGTAGATGCATTCAGGAGAACGCATCTCCAGCGCTGCTGCTGTTCCTTTTGTCTTTTATTTATTTTTTTGTTTTTGTTTTTTTCATCCCACCAAATGTATATTATTTGTTATTTTGTGTCTTTGCAGTTGATTAGAACACTGACCATGACAAATATTCTCACTCGGCTCTTTATGTCTGTAAGACCACGATGGATCATTAAACTGAAGAAGGAGCAATGTAGATGTACAGACAGTTTTTAAGAGTATATTTACTTTCTACTAGGAGTTTACCATAATTATGGCTTCATATTATAATTGAGTGACAATGTGTCCCCTAATAACATCACATATAAAATAACAGATCTGCATCTATTAACGACAAAAGACTCCAATCATTATCAAGCAATTACTATATAAAGTTGAATAGTGAGTTCTAGCTGGTCTTTTCACTTTTCTCATTCACTGAATCGGAATGCAGCAGGTCCTTCCATGGTTTTCCCAAATTGAAAAAAAAATTTGATTTCAGTGTGTAATTGGGTGGGCTAGAAGTAAATGAGAATATTTTAATACATAACGTAGAACGTGGCATGCATCATAACTATTGACTAAAATGACCAATGATATGAATCATATACGCATTTAAATCACTATTTGCCACATTCAATTTTTACAAATAATGACTCAAGAGCTACACTGTGCCTACTTAAACAATTTTAATTGACCGTGGTCTTGTAAAGCAAAGAAACCTGCACTCTTGTCACCCCACAGGTCGTCCACAGGACACAGTTATTGCAAGCAGTTCTTGATGATTCATAAAGAGGTTGAGAATTTGAACTCGTAGATTAACTCTGTCTTGGATTCAATGGCTTACAAATACCCTGTGTCGTATGCCAAACCTGCTGACAGCACAGGTAAAAAAATAAAAAAAAGGTTAATTGTGCGATAAGCCTTTACAGGGCATTCATTAGAAACGGGGTGGATTATTCATCCATCGTAATGATTTTCAATCATGGGTATTGCTGTTCTTGCTTCAGGAAAAATTTGTTCGATTTTTTTGGGGCGGAATAGAGTTGCTGTGCAGACCCCTTCCCCCAGCATAACGGAGCCCTGTTGCAATCCTTTAAACTCTTGTGTTTTCTCGCTGTCAATTTGTCCCCGTCGGCCGGGCAAACTTCCCTGTATTTAGCTGTCTCCAAGCCGGGATCTAACTTGATTTATTTCTCCTCTCCCCCTGCCGCCGCAGTTTTCAATGCTTCTAAAGCCGATCTCGCATGTCCTGAGATATTAAATTGCTTTCGAAAGAAATATGGGCTAATGCAAAAATATACGACAAAAAAAATCACAGTGGCAAATCCTTCTGTTGTTATGAGAGCTGCCTCAAAACAAACAACTCAAAATGACATCCCCAGAGTGAGTTCAGCTCGAGAGAAGATGCGCTTTCTTCTAATGCTGTCATCTTGAAATTACTTTTCTGTGCATAAAAGATAAGTTGATAAATATATATGATAACAGGCTTATAATAATACTAATTATTATTATTATTATAATAACAATTTACCATATGCAGTCTGGTTTGTCATTTTCACAGCGCTTCTAAGAAATATGACAATTTTAATCTTTTGTTCATACACTGACAAAGACGTATTAGATAACAGAACAACCGCAGTCCAAAATATAAATTAATTCTGCATACATTCATCGCTCACCCGGCAATAAATCAATCATGGTAACTTCAGAGTAAACTCTTGTGTTATTGCGTAGAAGTGTTCAGAAATTAAATCATTTGTTGGGTAATGGTAAATGGTAATCTCATCTAATGCTCCAGGCTAATTTATGAAGTCATGGAGTAAATTGGGTCTGAACGCAGGAGCCCCTCTCACATTTAAACTGTGGTGAAGGTTCCTGTGTGGGGAAACACTCCCGAGACTCCTGAGAGCGGCAAAATATATATATTTTTTTTTTACACGTCTGTATAATCTGTCAATACACATCAAATCTCACCCTTATCTCACAAAAGAGGTCAACATCTCAGTGAAAATCCACACAATTGTCGATATTCTTCCGTTAATCTTTTGAATGATGGACCTTTTCTCACTGTAGGCTCCAGATGGGTGGCTAATAAATGTTGTTTTACTTTGATATTATTAACATCGCCCAAGTACTTTTTCTCTCTTTTGAAGTGGCACTCTGAATCACACCGGATTTCTAGGATAACAACGGTCTGAACTCGTAATTCTTCCCCATATAATTTCTGTTCATCTCTACACTTGTCTCAAATGGAATTATTCATGAATAATTGAATTCAATCACTTGTTTTTAACAACAGTATTTCCCATGGCCATTTTGTCCTGGATTGTCCTGGGTTCATCCGCCCAAAAATGCGAAATCGAAAAAAAAACAAAAAAAACACCAACTTAAATGATGAATAGCTCCTCCTTATTTATTTATTTATTTATTTTCCTACTGGAGGCTTTTAGAGTCATGAAACTGCTTGAAGTTGCGATGTTGTGGCTATGTCGTGCGCTGCAGAACACAGCTGGGGTTTCCACATGAGAGCACATCTGAGGGAGATCTCTGCATCTCATCCTCCAGTGCAAAAGCTCATTAACATAAACATGGTGATGATCGCACCCACTGCTACTATGGAGGAAAGCCTGACACAACGCGTATATTTTTTCACAAAGCATTATGATGGAAAGCTGCCAATGTGCGGAAGATCGTTTTTGGTTGATCTGAACACTCTTTGTGTTTTGCCCCTGCTCCAGCGAACATAGCATGTATTGTGTGATGCCACTTTACTATGAATTGACTTTGCTATTACTATAACTTATGTCTGCGGACAAACGTTCACAGTACAGCCGTGTCTTGTCGTCCTGCACTGCTGGAGCCCACGAGATACACGAGGACGGGAAGCAGAGGAGAGGAGGCCCCGGTCGCTTGGCTCAACCACCGAGCCCAGCACCCGAGTGGATTCTCTGCCCGGGAAAATGGCAGCGTTGGATCCATCTTTTTGCCGCCGCTATCAAAAGTAGATGTTGGCGCTTCATTCTCGGAAGAGTTCTCGGTCCAATTTTTTTCCGCCCAACTTCACGCTCTCGAAAGCTCCAGCTCGCGAAGACTCCATAACAAGGAATATGGCTGCACAGTCTACAACCGGAAAACAGGCTGGAAGGCTGTCAGCACAGGAAAATGTCGATGCCGCTTCCAGCATCGATATTGCTGAAATTAAAATTAAAATGGATGCGCTTCAACGCGCTGTGGGCACACTCTCGTATAAATGTGAAGATTTGGAATCTCGTTCCGGAAGGAACAACGTCGGCGTCGTCGGAATTCCGGAGATTGCTAAAAAGAGCCCCACCAGCTGCCGCAGGGGTTGCTCGGCATGGAGACGGCCCCCTTGGTGGACAGATCACACCGTGCGATGCAAATTGGTTCTGCGGAAGGCTGGAGATACACCTAACCCGAGCTACCGGAGGAAGCAAGTTCCCATTTTCCCCGACTATGCCGCAGCCACCGCCAAGGAAGAGAGCAGACTACACTGAGGTAAAGCGACGCCTGAGGACCGGACAACCGAAGATCCATTATGGCACGCAGTACCTATCGCGGCTGAAACTGACTTTGAATACCGGTGAGCATCGCACGTTTGATGATCCTGGCCGCGTCCCAGCCTGCCTGGACACCTATTCGAAAACAGCGGGGTCCGGGTGCAACAACGGCACTTTGAAGTTGGTCGGCTCCGGCCTGATCGAGATGTCCCTAATGCACCGACCGCTGAGGTCTTGTGGAGTCCATGCATCTACAGGTCAGAGCTGTTTTGGCGGCACAAGGGGGACCTACACAATATTAGGCGTGTGGTCATAATGTTGTTGGCTGATTGGTGTATATTTGTCTGCCTTTGGGGGTTTTGTTTTATTTTTTTTTCCTGTCTTTGTTCTGTCGCCGCTCTCTGATGTCTGATAATGATTTCGTTTTAGCCGCGCGTGTGTGCTCTCATCTCAGCGCTGTCTGCCCATGTCTAATTTGAAGTTATTGAGCGTCAATGCGAGGGGCTTAAATCAACCATGCAAGCGTGTTGCATCAATGGACATTATTCGCAAGAGATCGATTGACGGTTTCTTTTTCAATTTAATGGTTAACATTTATTAGCTAAAGGTTTTAACCGTCCGGCTAATAAACACTGCCGTGTGTTTGCGTCCTCGTGCGCAATCACCAGAGCTAGGGGTCTGACCATTTTGTGCCAGCGTAGACCCAGGATCGCCCTGCATGAATACCTCAGGCAGGGTAACAATGTCAAAGCTTGTTTTGAGGGCCAAAAAAGTTGCTCTAATACCTATGTTCCTAATGTTTGGGACAAAGGTTTTTATGTTTCACTGACTAACGTCATGCTGGAACTCACACAGTACAAATTTATCTTTGGCACTGATTTCAATGCCGATTTAGACCATATGATTGACAGATCTGGTGTGTCTGAGTTGAGGGAACAGAGGCTGGCGTTGGAGGACCTAAGGGACTGGGCACAAAATCTCTGGAGATGAATGCACCCCGGGATCAAACACTTCTCATGTTTCTCTGGTAAACACAGAACCTTTTTCAAGAATTGATTTTATTTTCGTTTTAAAAACATCGCGTCATGATATTGAGAATGTTACACTTTTACCTATAACCCTCATTGACCATAAAGCTGTACTTGGTTCAGCTACTATCCCCCACCACGAGGGCCCCTGGATGGCACTTTAACTCGTCTTGACTTCATAGTGACACATACAAGACACAATTTCAGATGGGACCGGGCCAGTTTCTAGATTTTTAATAGTGGCACGGTTGATGACCCAAATATTTAATGGAACGCGGTCAAGAGTTTATTAGAAGTAACACTTCTTTAGATACATCCACTCTAGGCAAAACGCGGGCACTAAAATGACGAGATCTCGAGACGAGATTTGCCGCTCTGGATGGAGCTCTGCGGCAGTTATAGCGTGGGCGAAGCAGTACAGCGAGAACTGGTGAGAAAAGAGGATAATTCTTTGCTTAAACGTAGAGCTGAATTCCAGATCCATCGGATGAGACAGAATGACCATTTGAATAGCTGTGGATCGACTCATTTACTGGCCTTCCGACTGAGATGCTGATGACCCATTCACTGACATGTGAACTGTGAGGTCCAGGGATTCTGCGATTCAGTCGGAGCCTATTAAAGTCAACAGCACATTCCGTTCTTTTTACGCAGAACTCTATAGCACTGAGATTAACAATGATGAATCCAAGTGTGGCGACTTCTTAAGTGATGTCTCTCAATGTAACGTCTCTCAACTGATGAGGCAGTAACGCTGCACTCACCCCTGACTATGGATGAATTGAAGGAAGCAGCTTGGGAAATGCGAATGGGCCAATCACCAGGTTTTGAGGGCATTCCCGCTGAAGTTTATTTAACCTTCTGGGTCATACTGGGCCCCCTCCTTTTTGATATGATAACATTTGCCATTTAATTTTTTTTTTTATAGAGATGTAAAACATTGCCATTATATCCATAATCCTAAAGAAGAATAAAGATCCCACTGATTGCGCTAGTTATAGGCCCCTTTCATTACTTAATTCGGATGTCAAAATTTATGCAAAAGCTCTGGCACAATGCCTTCAGGGTTCCGTGACTAAGCTCGTCCATTGTGACCAAACTGGTTTCATAAGAACCAGACTTGCCTTGGATAATATCAGGAGACTAGACCAGGCCTCTATTTCAGTATAAGATCATGCCATTAAGGCTTTTGAACGTCTGGAGTGGTCATATTTATGGCCTGTGCTCTCTGCCATGGGATTCGGTGATCTGTTCATTAATATGATAAAGGTACTGCACGTCAATCCCACGGAAATGGCCGTAACTGGCAAAACCTTGTCTCCCCCGTTCGATGCAGTAGGGGCTCCAGGCAGGGCTGCCCGCTCGGTCCGTTACTGTTCGCTCTCTCCCTTGAGCCCCTGGCCCAGGCGGTGCGCCACTCCACTCTGGTCGCCCCTATTTCGGTCGGTGGGACACATCATCACATCTCTTTGTATGTGGATGATGTGCTTCTGTTTGTAGACCACGCTCCAGGATCGATCCCTCACCCGCTGTAGAATCTTGACTTTTTTACCATCATCTCCGGTTACAAAATTTATTGGACCAAGTCCGCGCTCTTACCTATTAACGAAGCTATGGTGGTAGTCCCTCTTCCCATTCCTTTAGTGGAACAAATTAGGTATCTGGGTATCGAAATGTTCCCCTCCCAATTGGCTACTACAAAAATTAAATTTTGAGGATATCTTCAGGAAGGTCTCTCCCAATGCGGAAAGATGGACATCTCTGCCCAACTCCCTCCGAGGCTGCGTCTCCATAGTTAAAATGTACTCCCAAGAATTAAGGTTGTTAGTTCCATGCTCCCGCTTCCTCCGCCCTATCCGTTACTGGAGACAGCTTCAGGCAGGCCATCCTTAAGTTTGTTTGGCAGGCAAACGCCCTCCTCTCAAGCTTACTACCATACAGCGCGAGAGATTCGATGGTTGCTCCGGCTCCCCAACTTTAAATGTGACTACTGGGCACTTCGCGCTTGGTTTAACCCAGATGTGGCTGTTTCATGGCGGACGATTAAGGAAAGCTTGATCCATCCTTTACAATTACGAGACCTACTGTTCTCTAAAATTTCCACCATTCTGTGTACACGCCACTATGGCCCCATAGTTTCCCAGCCGATCACGGTGCGGAGATCAGCGGAAGCTACATTTCCTCCAAATGGAATGCTTACTCCCCTATATTTAATAATGCTGGGCTTCTTATCAGGGCCCTTCCCATAAAATTTCACAGATGGAGCAATAAGGGGATCCATTACTTGGATCCATTATTCTGTGGTGATGAGGGGTTGCCTTCGTTTCAGGAATTATGTAATCAATTTGATCTGCCAGCCAAGTAGCACTTTTTTCTTTTATTTACAGTTAAGGGCTGCCATGAAAACTTCTGGTGTTCCATGGCAGTCCACACTCTCTTTCCACCCGCTGCACAAGTTTGTAAATTACATTAGGGACACGGGGGGTCCAAGGGGTTGGCTTTCCTCAGTATACAGATTTATTTTGGAAAAAACATTTAAACCTCTGGCTGTAGACAGAATGTGGAGGGAAGATTTGTCGAATTTGTATTCACAGTTTGATTGGGATACTGCCTGGCCTGGCATTCTGCTGGCATCGAGGAACCCAGACCACCGACAGACTAATTTCAATTTTGTACATAGAAACTATTTAACACCAAGCAGGCAATGTAGTATGAGAATTACTAATAACGGCGACTGCACGCTAGGTTTGCTAGGCTGATCCTTAATGATTTCTCACATTTTACAAACCAAGAAGCGCATACTGCTCACAGGCCTTACAGCGGTGAAAATGATGATTGCAACCCTTCTGTTTTTGGACATTGCCTCCTTGGAGCTCTCGGATTCATGGTGCCAAGGATGCAAATATTGAGATGTGGTCTTCGGTTTCTCTTGAGCTCAAGGGTCTGATTGATTAAGGTTTTTTTTCCCTCCGTTGTATCATTTTCCGTTTCTTGATGTCCCCGGGGTGGGTTTTGATTTATTTTATTTTATGTTATTATTTATGTATTTTCCTCTCTCTTTCTTGCTGTTATATTTTCCTTGATTTTTGTTTGTTCTTAATGTCTATATTGCAGAAAAAAAAAGAAAATTAAAGAAAGTTGGAAAAAACTTTTACCGTGGCACACCAAGTATGAAAGTAAGTTGTGGGATTTCCGTACTTCTGTAGTCGTGTACAAGAGGGTCACAGCACTGTGTAGATTAAACAAAATAGGGCAAACTGTGAGGGAATGAGGGAAACTGAGCGAGGATTTATATTATGAATATAAAACATTCAGGGAGTGCTAGATAGTCTTGTTTTCAAATGGCAATAACAGTGAACACACTACCTATTTGTAGTCAAACTAGTGATTTAATGGCCATAAAGGCACCAGGAAAGGTCCTCCACCATGAGAGTGGGAGAGTGAGTGTCCATTTACTGTAAGAGTAGGGACAGTGAACTGTGATCAGAGGATGATCTGCTGCCTCTGACTGTAATGCTACCCAGTGGCCCAAAATCTCAGAGACGCAGGGTAACAGAGGGGTTGGCGGCGGTTGCGATGAAGGTGACACCGTCCAAGCACCTTGCACAGAGAGCGGCTTGTCCACAATTGATATTCCTCAAGATCCGTGGCTTCTCGCTGGAGCCCGACTGCACTCGGCGTGGCTCAGAGAGAATTCAGGATAAGAGCATCAGTAACTAGAAGCTTCACAGACTTAAACAATGACATATGATGTGCTCTGACTTGTCTTCCACTGTTCTAGCAGATGACTGTCCTGGATTTATTTCTAAATCAACCAAAGGGAAATCTGCATGCCAAGCATTGCCTTGGGAGGGGCCTAATGCGGCACAAAAACAGTTGTTTTTGTGATCAATCTGATCAAAGATGACCATATTTATGAAATATGCAAAATTAAACACGATTCACGATTACAGATATCCAGTTTTATGGTCCATTTTGTAAATAAATCATAAATTAAAACTTGTAGAAAGAAAATCCTGGCAGTGTCCTAAATCCTGTCCTAAAGCACTGTCACTGACGCAGTCAAAAAGTTGCAAAAATAGCCTTTAGTTTAGCCTTGATTTAAAAGATTTTTAAGTGTTTTAAATTAGCTGAAAACAATCTGATTCTGAAAAACGTATCCCAATGCAATTTTATAATTTCTTGATAATTCCTTAAGCACTGTGCTGTATTTGTTTACTTGACTATATACTGTACGTGTAGTACATGTCTATATGGAATCCAGTGTTACATTTCTTTTATTTTTATTCTATTATAGAATAACCAAAAAAAAAAAAAAAGGCTCAGAAGATTTGTTAATATCATCAGGGCGGTGATTGTAGACTTGACTATATAATTTATGTAAATGGAATTCAGGGAGACTTCCAGTGCAGAGATATTCTCCTTCACCACAGAAAAAAGGTCAAATCCTCTGCACCTCAGCTGGCAATGTGTGTTCAGCGGTGCACAAAGGGGGAGATCATACACAAAAGTCCTCTATCAGTTCTGCCCCGCTGGAAGAGTAAAGGGCTCTCCAGTTAGAACCATTTAATGAGAAAACCTGATTGAAATCAACTGAGAACCGCAGTGGCTATCGATTTCAGGTGGGAAGCTGTGTGGCATTTTTATGGAGAGAAAAATGTGATGCACGTTTTTGTGTCGGCCGAAGCTTGAGTAAGTTCAATGCACACTGTATGCATTCAAAATCACATCCAATTCAGAGCCATGTATTCATCAGGGTAAATAGCACTGTAACTTGTTTATTTGCCTCAGGGTGATACTTCAGGTATCTCGTGAACTCCATCTGTGCCTATCTGAAACAGACAACCAATACAGTAATTGCATCAATTACTAATGACAAAGAAACAAAAAATGAGCCAAGTGAGCTCTCAACAAAATATGATGGAGACGTTTTGCAGGAGAAGACAAATGGACATGGTTTTCCATTAGCGGTCAGCGATCAGCCCGAGATAAAAGAGCACGGCTTGCAGGCTGCTGTTGACAGTTGAATCAGAGCAGCATTTGCCAATGGTTGATGAAAGAACACAAAGCCAAAAAAAAAATGACGGCTTTTTAAGTCTATCTTCAATAAACTCTCGCCAGTGGCTTTCTTCCGTATAATACCAATAGATAATTCTTGATTAAAATCTATTCGCGCTGCAGATAAAGTGTGATTGGCTGATCAGCAGACATGATAAGCTTTTGAGAAGCAAAATAGTCACTTTAGTGGAAGAAAAAATATTTTGAGGTCTCAAAGCTATTATTTTATTTAAGGCTGCATTTTTTTTTCTTTTAACAATGATAGCACAGAAATGATTCTCCTTAATTACAAATGGACTTCACATGGCTGAAAACACATTATTTATACATTTCAAGATCAAGATTCAAGATTCAAGAGGTTTATTTGTCACATACATATACATACGTTCATACATACAGTATATGCAGTGAAATGTCAATGCAACGCACCCGGAGATTATGCACAATAAGTAAATGTGCGTAATCGACATGGAGGCCCTCGCAATTAATTACTTTACTTAGCAATTCTCTCTTCCAAATAATCCTCTGCGCCCACATAGAACCATCTTACCAACCAATAAAACCTGCAGGCACTGTGTTATCTATTCTGTTCTGTAGGGCTTGATCCAGGTTCATTATCCATCAGATCCCCTTCAGCCAGGCCCAATCAGGTGTTCAACGTGTAATTTGTCCCCCACTCTCGTACGCCCCGGGTGACGACCATATTGCAGGAATCCCGGGGGGGCTAAGCCACGGTCCTGGGTCCTCTGTAGGCCGTTGCGTTAATTTCTGAGGACGAGCACAACCAGTGCTCCATAGGAACGCAGGATATGCAGGGCGGCCATCTTGCGTTTGCGTTTGTGTTGTGAGAAGCAAGTATATTAGGGTCTTTAGAGTCTTCGGGGTCTCCAGGGTCACGGTCAGGGTTGGGATTGTGAATGGTTGTGTATTATCAATTACATCCCGCCACCCCCCCATCCCCTGCCCTGGTCAGCCCCTGCTCTTATTTTCACCCAATTCAAGCACTGGCAAAATTTGTTATGACAAATATACTTTCTTGTATAGTAATTTGGAAAAAAAAACTGAATGAGAGATTTGTCAATGATGGTGTCAGCAAAGTGGCCATCTTGTCCCAGCCGTGGAAAATGTTCCCTCCAAAACTGACTCCACGGGCTTCTGAAGGTGGCCCACCAATGTTCAATTCTTTGATTTCCAGTACTTGGACCTACAGTGACACACTTGTGTGCGATCCTCATTCAAAGATTTTTCGCAGAAACCTTTGGATCGCTAAAATTTTTCAGTTCCATGTTCAAGCCATACTCTTTGTGGACATCCGTTATTACTGGAGACAGCAGTTATAAAACTATTTGTGGGTCATTGTTGGTTTTGTATGCTTCAAGCCAGATCATTTTTCTGGAGAAGCCATCAATACAACCGCTGATACATATTCCACAGGGTTTTAGTTTGTCATACACCGTCAACATGCCACACATAATTTTGGCCACGACTGTTGTATAGGTGTCGTCTCAGGCATGTTGATAGATTTTTTGTGTATTATGTGGTAAATATATTCATTTGGAATCATGCATAATGCATCAATCACTTTAAATGTGAATGTTGCAGACTAATTTCCAATATCGCAGCCAAATCTTGGCTCTCGTTCAGTCGTAATATCTTGCTCTTCCGAGCCGGACCACCGCAACAATATTAAACACATCTGACACGATCATGATCCTTTCGTATGGGCTTGTGTAGTGTGAGATGCTCAACAAGGACTTTTGTAATTGTTGGAGAAAGTTCTCTCTCAGTTCAAGGCTTAAAAATCAGGCTCATGTGCAAATTATAAGGTTTTTCGGTTTATCCTTGAAGCGTCAATTGCACACTTGGCCAATTCCTTTTTTTTTTTTTCATTTTTCCAGTTTTTATTATACTGTAATCACAAGGAACTAGATCAATTAAATTCTGTCTACTTAATGGGTCAGCTTGATTGGTGTTGTTCTGTAGAGTTGTGAAAAGGAGAGGATCTTCTTCAAGTCTTGATTTTTATCTATTTATTTATCTTTTATGCGATGCACAACTACCATGTCAAAAGTTCATTTTGTGGTCAATAGTGGTGCAGCATGCACATATTGTATAGTGTTGGTGCGTTGTATAGTGTAGAAATAGATAAGACGTAGTTCATGACATCTCTCCAAACTCTCTCTAAAATGCAATATGGTATCCCAGGATGACCTTTGACCTTAGCTGCCCACACAGCTATTGAAACTTTTCGACATGAAAATACAGTAAATACAGCGATATAAACACTGTTCTGTGTTGACCGAGTCTGGTCCAGTCATTTTTCTGCAGAGGTGAAACATCCAGTTTCATCCATTTCGACCATCCAACTGATGCACTTTGTTTCGTCTTGTTGCATGTTGCATGTGTTTTTATTTTTTTCTACAAAATATGCATATTTGTCCACATATAGTTGACAGGGCTCATCATTAAGAGTCATTACCATTTTGGAATCGGTTCCAAATCTGCCTTATTAACCTGACTCAATTATCCACCACACTCTCCATTCCTTGTATTTGTTTTGTCTCGCTGGATGCCTTTCGAACAGCCCTCTCACTGAGCTGTCAATCAAAAGTAAAGGTGTCATTTGGTGTCAGGGGATCTCAAGTGTTGTGAAAATCAAAGAAAATAGATGGACGAAACCTATGTCCACTGCAGAGGAATCCACAGCAATTTGACAAAATTAAACTCTTGCCAGAAAAATATTTACGAGCAAGGGCTTGAAAACTATAAACACGTAAATATCTTTTCAGACTGAACACAGTAGTCAACTATTGGAGTGCAGCACACTTGTTTGTTTCTCGACTCTTTTGAAATGTAATTATAGCGCAGAAGGAGGCACTGCACAGCAATATCTCTTTGTGCGTGAAGGAAGTTCAATCAATTAATTCATGAAAAAAAATGTAGAAAAATGTATTACTTACATAGCTTAAAGCAGCACTATGTAACTTTTGGTATATGGGATTTGCCGCCCCTACGGTTTCTGAGCGCAATTGCAGTTTTACACCACTGTCGTAAAACTCGGTCCGATGTCCGAAAATAACTTATTTTACCGAACAAAACTGAACCCTATCCGCCACGTTTCAATAAAAGTCCATGTTACAAATGTAGATATTACGTACACCTAGGTTACAGCGGCCCTTGCACGGACCTCGCCGCATCAACAAGCACTCAGTCCACGGCTCACCCATAGCCTCAGGTCACGGTTCACGGCTCCCCCATAGCCTCAGGGCCCTCAGTTCACGGCTCCCCTATAGCCTCAGGGGCCTCAGTTCACGGCTCCCCCATAGGGGCTGTGAGGATCGGCCCCCTGCTATTGATGTAGGAACCAGTTGTGCTCGGCCCGGCAGATCGGCTCGCACGCGCGAGCCAGAGGGTGAAACAAACGCCGCGACGCAATGAAAGGGGGGGCCTGTGTGCGCCAACCGAGGTGCGGCTGCCGGGCGCACCACCGGCCCCTCTCATGCACGCCGTCGGATAAGTGGTGCGGCTACATTTAGTTTGAGCATTATTACCGGACATTTTGACCGGCAAGTTTTTTTAATTTATGAGGTTTTTTTTTTGTTTTTGTTTTTTTTTTACCAGACAAAAAACGATAATTACCAGAGCCAAACATCAAAGAAGTGACGTAGTGCCGTAAAGCGTAACGCACCTTTCCTTTGGTTTTTGTTAGTTTTACCCCAACACAAGTTACGAAGTGCAAGAACAGGCATTGGGGGGGGTGGGTGGGAATGAAAGAGGTGCCATTGTCCATATTACAAGTCAGTGCACCATCACAATGATTTTGAAGCTGTTATTTTAAGGTAAAAAACGTACGTAGTGTTGCTTTAAACAACAGGCTTGCCAAACAAACAAAAGGCTCAGTGTGTGTGGTCAAAAGTTGTGTGTGTGCTCAAAAGACTGTGTGCTCCCATTACAGATGCCCCTGCACTTCATCACACCTGAACGTGGATTTGTTGCTTATTAGTTGCTTATTGCTTATGTTCCTTAGTTCCTCCAGCCAGCCTGAAGAGGGTGCAAAACTCACGGGACAATTAGTGCACACACACATTTAACATACACACTATATTAAATTATCCAATGAATAAATTATCCATAAATGAAAGAAATGATAACTCCCCAGATTGTTTATTTATAGGGAGAAACAATTATCCAAAAATGTTCATAATAGAAGGAGCCAATCAGATCAGTAATGAATGAACTACATGCTGTGTGATGTCTTTACTTGGTTTCCTCTATCAGCAGGCAAACCTTGGTTATCGTTATTTCAATGACACTGGTCTTTGTCTGAGGCTTGACAGAACGAACCACTCTTTTGGAATCAGGTTGTTTCTAAAACTCTTCCCAATATCCATGAGCAATGGGCGCTGCAGAGTCAACTGCCTTAACAATGTCTCCAGCTTTGAAACTCCTTCTCATTTTGGACCATTTCTGCCTTTCTTGGAGGAGGAGAAGATGTTCCTGACTCCATCTCTTCCAGAATAAATCTGCCATATACTGGACTTCTTTCCAGCGCTGTTTAGCATGAGCCTCACTTTTGAAATTATCCATGAGGAAGGATCAGGTTAGATTTTAACAAGATAATTTGTTTTGGAGTGAGTTCTTCCAGATCATAGGGGTCAGAGGATACAGTTGTGATGGGACATTTGTTCAGGATCAGGAGTCCCTCTACCTGACTAAGCACAGTATGGAGACCCTCATCGTCAATCCTTCGTTGATGAAAAATGGAACATAGCATGTCTCACAATCCTTCTGAGCCTTTCCCAAACCCACCACGTGGGAAGCTGCTGGAGGTTAAAGCTCCACTGAACATGTTTCAAGCAAGGTGTTTTGAATCCTATTTTGATTTAGCACAGAGTGCGCTTTTCTTAGTTCCTTCTCTGTAACAACCAGATTTGTTCCCTTGTCAGATCTGATATATGTGACTTGCCCCCTTCCGGCTATGAACCCCCTCAGTGCATGGATGCAGGAGTCTGTTTTCAGTTAATATGCTACCTCCATGGCTGTACTACATGCAGCTACTGTAAAGAGGACTCAATACCTTTTTATGAGATTATGTCCTGTTTTTACCGCAATCGGGCCAAAATAGTCCATCCCCACATTGGTGAAAGGAGGAAGATCTGATTGAGTCTTTCAATTGGCAGCTCCGCCATTTTTTGTTAAGCTGCCTGCCTTTCACACGTCGACACAGTACACATTTTGAGATTACCCTTGTTGCAACTGAATTGCCTTTGATGATCCAATATTTCTTACATAGCTGGGAGAGGAAGTAGTTTCTTCCACTATGCCCAGTTTGTTCATGTATGTGATGCAACAGAAGAGTTGAGATATGATGATCTTTGGGCAAGATAATGGGATGTCTTGTTTCCTCGGGCATTGTTGACCTATTCATCCCCCCCAACTCTCATTACACCATCTTGTAGGATCAGGTCCAGTTTTAAGTGCGCCTTCCCTTTGAAACATTACTATCCCTCCCAGCTCTGGAAGTCAGTACATACACCAAACAATAGACCCAGGGTTTGCAGGATTGGTGGGATGCGTGCTATGAGGGTAAGGATGTGGCGTGTGGCTGCGATCTTGCCCATCACGCTCCTGCCTTGGTGTGCTTCATGACTATCCTGCAATTTAAATACCACTCTGTGGCAGTTTCCTCTACCACACGCCACCCAAGTGGCGTTTTCAGGGTCCTCCAGCACAGAGACACCGAAAACGGTGGGTTGTAAACACCAGTTTATTTTAGAGTTGTGTGTTGTTGTGTGCTTGCGGTTGCGTCCCATGCCTGCACATGGGTGCATGGCCAGAACATCGCGTCTGACCAGCGATGGACACTTGTGGTCCCCGGCTGCGTCGCTGTATGCTGCCCATTGCTGCTGGCTGCCCCCCGGAGGAAGGACAAGCCAGGATGGGTTAAAAGCAGAGAACTAATTTCACCGGCCACCATTTGAAGCATGTGTGTCTGTGTTGGTCGCCATCGCCGCATGAGTGTATGTGTTGTAGTGTGTGTGCCATGTGATGAATAAAGATTCTTCTTCTACTTGTTCTATGTGTGCGCCTTAGGGGTTCAGGGTCACATGGTGCTATCTGGGACTGGTTTGTGCACCTCAGGGTCATGCGTGGGTGTTGCTCCACAGGCTCCTGGCTTCTCTGTGGGTTGGGGAGTCTTCTGTGGCTGAGCGCATTGTGCTCTGAGCTTTCTTGAGGTGGAGGGGTGTCTAAACGGCTGTGGGACTCATTGGTGGCTGCGAGGCCTTTATAGTTCTGACCCCATACACCCGAACTAATTTGGACAAGCTCTGTGTGCATTCACTGGTGTACATATCACACACACACACACACACACACACACACACACACACACACACACACACACACACACACACACACACACACACAAACACACATGTGGACTCATCACAGGCACACACTACCTGAATCTGCTTCAAATATGTCTCATCCATGGAGAAATTCCCTCCAGCTCTTGGAGAAGTAACGATGATTAGTTGTTTATAGATAAAAACATCGTTCTCCAAACAGTGGGATTGGTGGCAGTCTTGTATCACAAAAAAAGTGTGCTCTTGTCATCCCACAGATCGTTCACAGGATAGAGTTTTTGCAGGCAGTTCTTGATGAGTAATCGTGAGTTGCATTGCAGGTTGAGAATTTGAACTGCACTTGCACAGGTTTAAAAAAAAATGAACTCCTTCAGGCTCCTTCAGCTCCAGTGCAATAAGGACCCTTACAGGAGGTCATTCCTGCTCACCGCAATAGCCACCTACAATCACTCCCCTCTGTGCCAGGAGAGTAAACTCCTCCACTGAATGGCAATGCACAAGGCACATTTTAAAATTTACTTGACATTTAATTTCCACTTTTAAGCTGTACCTTGCACTGAGTGTATTTTTTCAATTGCGCACAGCTACGCAGCCTTTTCCATAGAAACAGTAGAAAAAACTACATAGAAATGCTTTTGTAAAGAGTGCAATCAATCAAGGTGTCCAGTCAGAAAATAACCCCCTGCGATGGCTGTGTATTAACGAAAAATTAATATTTAAATTATCCACTTATCCTGGACACCTCCCCTCCAATCAGATGAACCTATTCAAATTATAACAACCCACCAATGAACTTGAGTGGTACACTAGTTATTTGTGGCAAACTACCGTTACCGTGACCCCAAAACTGTGATACATACCGAACCGTGAGCCCACTGTACCGTTGCAACCCTACCACTGATGTGAAGTCATGAGATCTTCTGAGCAGAAGCTGGCTGTGCTTCCAGGATCCAGGAAAGCATGTTTGAATAAGTTTGTCACCCTTGTATCCTTTTACTTTTACTGGTGCAATAGAGAGGTGGCATTTTTGGTAACAAGCCCCAAGATGCCCACAAGCTTTGGGTGAATCTAGTGCATTACCCACTGGGGCCTCTGGCATTTGTTCTGGAATTACAGCCTTCCTCCATGTTTCTTTTTGCTCAATGTGGAACACACTAGGGTGGGGTCAGTTACAGACAGTACAAGTGAGGAGTTTTTTGCAGCCCTTGCTAAAATGGCCTTTGCAGAGACAACAGATTCCCTTTCCTTTAAAAGGTTTATCCTGTCTACCTTGTGTGTTTTCTTTTTTAGTTGTGTACACAGTTCCAATGTATGACCATTACTACAGACAGGACATTGATTTTGTGAACTTTCAGTTCAAGAAGCTTGCTCTGAACTTCCTGATTCTACAGAGGAGACACTAGTTGCAAAGCTAATTCCAGTGGATTTAGACTTTGATCCTTTGGGCTCAATCGGACATGACACAGACTTGGTACGAGGGAGCTGGCAGGGTAAAGTCAGTTTAATCTCCGGTCCAACGGATTCGGACATTTGCGTTCTCACATACAACTCCTCCGGGTAATGTCTAGATAAGTTCAGGGTTGCAGCACATGTGTGAAAGCAGCTTATGTTACCAAACACTGGAGACTATTTTAACTTGCTTTTCAATTAATTGAACAAGCTCAATCGGTTTTCTCCTGCTTGTGTTCCTTTCCTGGAGATCACAGACGGCAGACCTCCATCTCTCTCTGAGTGTAAATGGGAGTTTCATAGCGAGAGTTTTTAAGTTACAAGCCAAATCCATTTAGCCCATATAATGCATATCCTCCGTTGCATTGAGGCAAGTTCTGAGGAACAGTGAATATACTTCAGGCTTAATGTCCGGCCAAGCAAAGGCCTTTTCCCTATATGCAGAGCACATTTTTAACTCCATTGCCAAAGTGTTCCAATAACAAGCTTCTTGCGCTTTGATAACCCCTATCTAGAGGCATATGAAAACAGCTCCTAACAAGGTCTCCAGCCTGGCCCCTAGTTCAAGGAAATACAATCAGTCAGAGTTGGGGATGTTAATAATTAACCGGTTAACCGTTAACCGATCAATACTAATTTTGACCGATCATTACTATCAGTTAAAAAATAAAAAGTAATTCAATAAAAAAATAATGTTTGTTGCATGGTAAAATAAAAATAGGCTGCACAAACTATTTCATAAATACAACTCATGGGGGTGATATGTGCAACAAGGGCTGTGATGATTACCACGGTCATGGGACATGACAGCGGGGCTGAGCACATTACGGTCCGCAAATAATAAAAACGAAAAATTATATATATATATATATTGTACTTCATTTCTTTTTTGCTGGTGAAAGTTACAGGAGTGATATGAAATAGAAGCACAATAATCATCGTAAAGTTATCATCATTGACTGTCTTCCATGCCTTCCATTCCCACAACTTAAAACTGTTTTATTTGGAGCCGTTCCTCCAAACAGTCCAAACACACTGTTTTAGTTGTTTTATTTGGAGGAACAGCCCCAATGGCTCCATGGCTCCCCAGCTGTGCAATTGGATGATATTGGATCGGGGAGCACGGAGAGCTGTGTTCGTGTATACAAATACGATTCCCCTTGTTTATAATGTGTAATGTCAAATTAAAAAAACACTGTAATTATTTTTATTTGGGGGAGAGTGCCCTAATATTTTAATCTTGTCAGATAACGCTTAATGATTGGTTAACGAAGGTCGGCTATCCGTCAGAAAAAAAAAATCTAAAGTATTATCCCTATTTGGAGATTCTCTGAGTTTTGTGCTGCTACTGCAGAATTGAGCTGCAGACTTGGTTCATGACTGGTTATATACTCTCCAGGTGTTTGGTTGGGTCGGATTCAGGAGAACACTTGGTACGCGTTCTGGTATGAAGTGAGTTCCTTCCTTTGGAAGGACACTTGCTTCCTTAGTGCCCAATGGGATGATTGGACTGCAAGTTTGGCTGTTGAGGCTGCTATTTCAGTGTGAAGCTCCAGTCTTTTTTTTTCAATACCTTATAAAGCATGTTTTTCCTCCAATGCAGCATACTTGGGCATTAAATGTGGTATTTCAGCTTCTGCATGTATACGAGTAGAACATGTGGATGAAACTCAAGCTGTGGATATACTATCATTAGGAGAGACATCATCGTTTGCATCTTCAGTTTCTGACTTTACTGTATCAGACAACC
This sequence comes from Zeus faber, assembly GCF_960531495.2. NCBI lineage: Eukaryota > Metazoa > Chordata > Actinopteri > Zeiformes > Zeidae > Zeus > Zeus faber. The sequence continues at coordinate 17,374,863 of NC_137210.1, read as the reverse complement.
AGGCTCTGACAGAGGACAAAAAAGCATTAAAGGGGACTTATTATGAAAAACTCACTTTTTCAGTGCTTGCGCACATACATCTGAGTCTCTATCTACACTCAAACTGTGAAAGAAGAAAACTCAGTCAGTTTTTGGTGAGCTGTTTATTTCAGAAAAGATGTCGTTCAGCTCTGCAGCCCTTATCTACAACCTTCAGGGCTTCATTAGTATTAGAACCTCCATCTGAGTAACTCCAGCCACAGTTGGAGCACCAGCAGACCCACTAGCATTGACGCTAAGTAGTGGTGTAATGGAACTTAGTTGATCCGCACGGATCGCCAGCCACGGTTCCGCAAGCATGTGAACTGCGGATAAATTGCAAAATTTAACCGTCATAGTAAAAAAAACGAAACCCGAGCTGCAGGAGCCAGAGCTCAGCTGAAGCACAGCTTGTGCATTCTAATCGTTCAAAAAAAAGTGCACTCCGATTCAATAAAACATGATATATTTTACAATATGCCCACTTGATTTGTCCACTTGAAGAACGGAACAGAGACCGGCAGCTTGTGAGAAGTGCCGGTACGCACCGGTACGCGCTGCATAAGAGTAGTAAATGTTATGGACATGATTTGGATTGTGTGTATCAAAAATAAGATAATGTTAAACGGAACAAGATGCTGCGATATGATGAAGAGAATTAGGAAAAAGGAAAAAGTCTAGACGAGAACGTACAGAGCGGACGAGGACGTGGTGGGCAGGGCCGAAGAGACTCACTTGCAGTGTGTTGAAGGGTTTGGCTCTTAAAGTCGGCTCTTACAGCTCCCAAGCATTTATTTTATCTATGAAATTAGTTTGGGTTAGTGCCGTGTATTGAGAGACGCAGACTCAGAGACTCTACAACAACTGTACCCCAATCAATTCTGAACCCATTTTCATGAAATGTAGTTTGTTATAAACGTGTGAAATTGAACATGATACTAGTTACTAAATTTTACTAGTTACTAAATTTAGTTACTGGGAGTGGATCTAATCATATCTTTTCACTGACTACCATGTTTAAAGAAAGAAGGTATCATGCGTGCCTCATATTGCGTACTTAACTTTAACACTTGAGTATAGAATATTTTATGTATTTTATTTAAACATTGAACATCTTGAATGTTGTTTTCATTTAAGCCTATGGGCAAAGGTTCCTTGCTTATAATAATGAATAAATGGAAAGCAAAGTTATTCGTCTCCCTTTGTTTTTGTGTTTTGCTGAACCGAAAAATGATCCAATCCGTGATTAAAAACCCTGATACGATCTGAGCCGTGAGTTTTGTGATCAGTTGCACCCCTAATGCTATGAGCTCAGCATGGGAAGTGCTCTGTTGGCTGCAGAGACCAGCACAAATCTTAAAAAAAAAAAGAGGAAGTAATACCAACCGTCTCTAAACAAAACCAATAAAAAATAGTGTGTTTTTATTGAAGATGTATTTAGTTTATGACGTTTACACGAAACAAAAGATCCCTGCGGTGTCTCCCACAAGCCTGGAGCACGGCAACGAAAGTCAGTACTAACTTTTAAATGAGGCCTTGTAGATCTAATATGAGTGAAGGTTCAAGCAACTGGATAGCTTATTTCTCACCTCAAATTTGTTCAGAAAATGTTGGTGGACTGATAAGGTTTTGAAATCAATGCAAGTTCATGGACTATGTAGAACAGGATCTAGTTTACATTAGTCTTTGAAAAAAAAATACATCAATGTAAAAAAACAACAACAACAAAAAAAAAAACAATGGAACTCGGAAGTAAGGCTCAAACCTCATTGGCTCACAGAACCCGGAACTTGTGCTCAAACCCCATTGGCTCAGAGAACTGCCGGGGGCCTGGCGGCACATTTAAAGCGACTCACAGAAACAGCCCGTTGAGAACAGCAGGGTTATACAAAAAAAAATTCAATTACGTGTTTTGGGGAACTCAGAGACTTATATTAACTTGTGGAAAAGGAGCATAATAAACCAGCAAGGGCTGTTTCATCCTTTTTTGCTTCATCCTCAGACAAGAGTTGCTGTAATATTGTATTGTATTTGAACATGTGTTCCTTGCCTCCCCCTTGAGTGAAACATCAGCCATAAGTTAATTTACAACATACATTCTCCTTGTTAACTGTGCGAGTTTGAACTTTCTGGCATTTCACATTCGACACGTTTGCCCTGTCCACATCTTCATCATCGACCGGTTTTTTTCTTTTCCAGTATTTGTTCATCAATTGATCTTTCAGTCTTTAGAAATGGGATAATGGACTCCAGTCAGAAGAGCGTTCTGGCTGCAAAGATGATTCAAACTTTAATTTGGCAAATTCACAGACAAATTCCATTCACCACGTTGAAACCATATCCATTGATCCACTCCAATAGTGGATTTGCTTCCTTATTCAGGATCTTTGATTCAATTTGCAGTTTAGTTAGAGCACTACAATTTTTACATACCACTTGTGATGCCCTTTCCACTTTGAGTGGCTCCCTCCGAAGAGCACGGCCTTGTTGAGTCTTTGTTCCAATGCTTTCCAATAGTTTCCAGTAGATGAAAAGCCAATCCAATCCAAAGTCTTTTGACTTATTTTATTGGCTATACTCAAGAGTTAATTTTCCAATTCAGAGGCCACATGGGGGATTTTTCCTTCACCATGTTTTCCAAAAACAAAAATGAATCAAATGTCCAGGGGTGTAGTTGCAAAAGAAAGTTGATGCTTTATTCCAGTCCATAGATATCGCAAAAGAAATTTTGAAAAATAAAATACTTAAATAGCTTAAACAAAAGGCTTGCCAAACAAACAAAAGGCTGTGTGTGTGTGTGTGTGTGTGTGTGTGTGTGTGTGCGTGTGTGTGTGTGTGTGTGTGTGTGTGGTCAAAAGACCAGTAGTGTTGCTATAAACAACAGGCTTGCCAAACAAACAAAAGGCTCAGTGTGTGTGGTCAAAAGTTGTGTGTGTGCTCAAAAGACTGTGTGCTCCCATTACAGCTGCCCCTGCCCTTCATCACACCTGAACGTAAATTAGTTTGGATACGTTCATTAGTTCCTCCAGCCTGCCTGAAGAGGTGCAAAACTCACGGGACAATTAGTGCACACGCACATTTAACATAACCACGTCGTTGAATACATGGTACAGTATTATAGAAATAAAAATAATGATCGATCTATCTCCATCAAGTCCATCAACGGAAGAAAAAGCATGTGGTTGCTGCAAGCAGAAATATCTCGTTGAAAGCAGAAGGAATGGAAGAGGAAAAGAATGAAGAAAAAGAGATAAAGAGTAAAGGAATATCAGCGAAAAAACAAATGGCTAAGTAGGTGAGGACAGGAAAGTAGTAAAAATAGTTGGAAAGTTTTCGGGGTAAGTGCTTAGTAAGGTGATAACAGTGACTTGACGGTGAATTCTTAACGTGAAATGTTGAGACTGCAAATGTGTCAAAGCTGCCACCAATTACAGCAGCGTGAATAAAATAAAATAATATAAAATAAATGGAATCTGATCTCTTTTGTTCCGATTGTACGAGGGTTGGTTTCAGGTCCAAATGCCCAAATGATGTGAGTTATTATTTGCGTGGTTAGAGTTTATGAGTGGTAGTGATTGGGTATGTGCAATTGTTTTTTTTTTACCATCTGGTGTCTGGAATCCAATTTCCCCAAATCTTGCGCTAAGTATGTTATTACTGCATATGAATTTGTCCATTTATATTCACTAGCAGTTAGACTAATGGTAGGGTCACACCGCCGGTGCACATTATTTTAATGGCTGGAAGGCAAGACGAGATACATATTTTTTCAATAGGTTATTGATTTTCGCTGAGTGAACATCTACACCGTTGTAGGGAAATAATGTACACACAGCGCCATCTATCTATGTGATGTAAGTTAAATATGGAAAGGAAGAGAGGTTTGCAATGTTTAGCACGCCCACAAGAGCCGACAGTCAATTTTGAGCCGACACGCCCCACGAGAGACGGGGTCAGAGAGACCTGGCGACGAGGCCAGCGAGACTCGGCTTCATTCGGCGCCCCGGGCTGTGTGACCCGAAAGTAAGACAGGTTCCGCCAGACCCCGCCGCGGAGCCGCGTGCGGCTCGTCTCTAATGACAACCTCTCCAAAAAGAAACTTCCCCACTCAACTATCACCTGCCGCGGCTTCACTGCCTCATTAGGGCCGCCCGCTGTTGTCCCGTCTCGGCCTCGCCCGAGTGGGCGGCTGCGAGGTCGCCGCCGGATTCACCGGCGGTCACCGAGGAGCGAGGCGGAGAGCTTTTTCTCGGAAGCGAGACCCAGAGAGAGGAGATATTTGCCCTGAAGCTGAACCGAAATCAGCTCTGCTGTCATGCCGCTATGACTGCTGCACCGCACTGCGTATTCTTAATGGGAGGTCAGAGCAGAGAGTAGCTGAAGTCTCATACCATTTAATTATCAAATTTCATTGATGTTAATTATTTTGAATGGTATTATCTAACCATATAATGAAGCTGTTGATAATAAGGAGCGTATAAAAGTATTAAATTAAATTATCGTGCAGTAACGTTATATAACTACAAATATTCTGTGATGCAGAGAACGAATGAAGCAGCAGCTCCACATAAATAATTTCCCGCAAGATTAGCACACTGTCATTGTTTTTCACTAAAACCAAACACCCAGCGTGTTCATACAGTACATCAACTTTGTAGTCCTTTGATTTCACTGAGGCGTCTTTCCATGAATGGTGTCAACACCGGGGAAAGGTTGAGAGATACAGGTGAATCACCTCGCCTCCTATAGCGACTTTTCAGAACCATTGTCCTTTTAATTCCAAAAAAGTACCCGCAGCTACCCATTTTGGTCAGTAATTGCTGTGGGAGAGGGCAGTGTTTCAGGACAAAGTGTAGATAAAGGGCCTTTTGTAATGACTTTAATGGCTTCCATGTCACAGGCCTGGGCTAACAAGGGGCCTGTTCAGCTCTGTCCCCAACACAACGATGGCATGGCAACACCGTCCATCCTTCAGGGCTGGGAAGTGCCGGATATAATCCATCCATGCATCCATCCACCCATGCTTCCGGCCATCCATCCACCCATGCACCCATCCTTTTATCAACCATCCATCCATCCACCCAAATATCCATCCAGCTAACCATCGACCCGTGCGTCCATCATCCGTCCACCTATGCCTCCATCCATCCATCCATCCATGAATCCACCCATGCATCCATCCATCCATCCATCCATCCATGAATCCACCCATGCATCCATCCATCCATCCATCCATGAATCCACCCATTCATCCATGTCTCCACCTATCCATCCTTCCACCCATCCGTCCATCCATCCATCCACCCATCAATCACTGGAAAAGGAGAATACGTCAGGTCTCCCGTCTTCTGCTGTGTCATAACAGTATCCGCTGCAACACTGTACAGATTTTTATTTTTATTTTTTTCATAAAATTAATTAAAAGAAAAGGAAAAAAAAACAGCAAATTTGCACTTATTTATTTATTGTGCCATTGTGTGAATTGCTAGATATTTGACAAACATTCCCATGGCAGTGTAATTGTAGCTTCGGTGGTTTTGGAGAGCAATCTAACTGTCACAAGAGAAGGAACATGACATCAACAGAGTTGGTCTCAATAAGCAGTTAATTTCTACAATTTTTATGCTTTTTTAATTACGTCATTTCAAATTTCACACTAAGGAATATCCCTCTCGCTTCTATAACTAGATACAGAAAGGATATTTGCTTGGAATTACAGTGGTACTTTGACTTACGAGTTTAATTTGTTCCGTGACAGAGCTCGTAATTCAATCTGTATTTATAAATAACAAATATTGTATAAAAACATAATAAAAGAGAATGTAAAGAAATAAACTGGTTTTATAAAGTGTATTTACCTTGGAGATCAGACGTCTTGGACTAACGGAAGATGCTGGCAGAGGTGGAGGGTGGAGGAGATAGGCGGAGGAGGTTGGAGGAGTTCCTTTCGTGCTTTTTCGGTCGCTTTCGTTTGTTGCTGCACTTTATTGCTGAACTTAATTGCTCCATTTTTTTTTTTTCACTTCACTTTCGCTTTAACTGAAATAAATTTGCCAATTCCATCACACGCACACCTCGCTCATGTTTTTCGATGATTTCATGCTTTAATTCAATCGACAACATCCGCTTCTTCCTCTCAGCAGTTAGTTTCTTAGGACCCATGGTTGGAATTATTATGTTTTTGTCAAAATAACTGCACAAAACGCACAAATCGCGAGCACAAAACACAAAAGAGATGCTTCCACGGTCAGGTAACCACGGGAAGTGAAGGAGTGAGGCGCGGGATGCTGGCCGCATTCGCTCGCCACGCCCACCAGCGGCGGCACCTGAAGCTCGCTCCTCATAACTCACATTTTTGCTCCACAAATCAATACAAAAAATCGACGGAAAGACGGCTCATAACTCGGAAAACTCATATGTTAGTGCACTCGTAAATCAAGGTACCACTGTATTCAAATAATTCTTCATTATCATATCAGTTGTGTAATAAAAGATTAAAAAAAAAAGATTATTAAAAGTTATTGTTACTTATTGATTATTGTTATCCAAGTACTGTGTGGGAGTAGTACCATAACCCTACGTTTATAATTCAGTTCATAATTATTTTAGATTTTAAAGCACAGTCCGCATCATTAGCCCGGCGAGCCGTCATGGATTATTGCCGTCCACTGGTAAAGCAACCCGAAGAGATAGAACTCCAATTCATAAATAATGCGCCGCAGCGTCCCTGAAGGAGACGGAGAGGGATGTTTATTTGAGCTGTTACTCCCTAAAAGCCTCAAGAGGCGGACGACTTATCTTCATTTAAGCCCTCGTGTTCAGCAGTCTGCACGGCGGGGGAGGCTGCGTGAAGCGGGCGAGTGTGACCTCTTAACGGAGAATGACTTAGCAGGGCGGGTGGTTGGGCTCACTATGTCAGCATTCCACCGGTGAACGGTCACTGGTGTGGGACAAGGCTGCAGACACTCGTCTCCTGAGCGCTTACATCCGGTCGTGACGCAGGCTGTAGTCCTGCCATGTGTAGTATTCAAATTACCCCTCTATGTCAAGCCTGTGTTGTGCGGTGGTGGCGGTGGCAGCGGTGGTGGCGGTGGGTATCCATTGGAAATTTAAAATCAAAATCGCATTCTCATCTCTTGTGCTCGTTTCTTCTACCCCCCAACCCCCCCACCCCCCACATGCAAACTATAAGCTTGGCTCAATTTCTGCTATAATTTTAAACGGGCGAAGGTGTCTGTGTGCTGCCTGAGACTATATCGGTGGAAGCAGGAGTGGGGGCAGGGAGGGCGGGGCTTAGCGGAATAGAAGGGGAAGTTGCCACAGCCAAAATTAGTGGAACCAACGAGCAAACTGGCCACTGCACGCGACGATCAAACTGAGCGGGGGAACCCTCCTTGTTTGCATGAATGACGCACCATTTGATAGTCAGTTTTCTGACTACGTCATACAGGTTATTTGATACTTGGGTCCTTAAATTCATAATCAATCCAAACACGATCTTTAAACCCTTATCATAGTTCATCATTTTACATCACACAGTGGATTTTAATAAATAAAAAAATAAAAAAATAATATTATTTTATTAATTAATATTATTAATAAAGTTATTTATTAAAAAATATATTTTTTTATAAATATATTTCATATCTTTATAACTACTAAACAATCTAACTTTGTTGCTGGACCAGATACCTTTGCAAAGTAGGCTTGAGTTTGGGAGGGAAAGGTGATCAGTACCACGTTACACCTGTGGGGGGTGGGGTGCCCCCGACCCCGTATCTTGATCGGTTCCCGCGCCCGCGCGTCAGCAGTCGGCTTTTTATTCACGTTGAAGGCCCGTGCGAGATCGGCCGCTGAAGGCTGCTCATTGATTGCGGCTGGATGTGTAATTCAGACTCCGGTCTGATGGCGACCGCAGCCCAGCCGGCTCCCAGACTCATTATGCTCCACCGCTCCGCTCTGCGAATAAGGGAATTCTCTTTAAAGCTTGACACTTTGATGCCAGGGTTTTCTCACCTGCAGTTGTGAATGAACAAAAGTCCACAGAACTGAACTCAGCTGATCAAATAAACCCAAGGAAAGTTTAATTATACAGCTCTGGCAAGCCCACTTAAGAGAAAAAAAAAAAAAAAAAAGAAAGAGCCGCATCAGACATCAGCCCCCCCTGAAAGCGCTCGGGCACAGGAGAGAGAAAACTATTTTAAAAGGCGGAAGGAACCTTGAGGAGGCGCTCAAATGAGGGGGAAAACCATTTGAGAGTGGCATGGTGTGCCTCGCTGTTGGAGCTTTGTGGGTAGCACACAATGGAGATGAGAGCCGAGCTTTCCGGATGAGGTGTCAGCCGGTCATTCCGCCGACCCGCTCGCAGAGAAGAATGTCCCGACTCTCTCGAAAATTCCCTTAGTTGTCACGTTCGAAAGGACATCGTGTTAAACGGCATCCTCCCAAGTCATGTTGACCTGCCTGTGTGGTTTATACTCTGTCCGTTGCCATTTCGATTCTTTGACTCGCCGGTGTTTCCATGCACTAATACGCGAGCAGGTGTGTCTGCTTAGTGAATCTTGCTCGTTCCCTCGTCGGTAATTAAGTCGACGTTAGCCTCATCAGTGAATCACAGTCGCCGTGTCTCCGAGACACAACAGACAGTAACTATGATGAATATGCTGTTGTAATTACACCGCATTTTCATTTGACTAGTCAGCCTCGATGAATGCCTTCTATTACGAAGCGCTTTCTGGAACTGCGGTCCGGAGGGATTTAGTTATTAGTAGGAAAGTTGGTAAAAGTTCTCATTGCGCAATAACATCTCTCAGATACTGTAGCGCAATGCAAAATATAGAAATTCCATTAAGTTAATTGAGAGCCGTGACTCATTTGGTCCGTCATAATTCTTGGGATGAGCTTGAGCTGTAACTGCTTGTGCTTTTCATTCTGGATCTCCGTCGTGTACATTATACGCGACGGTGAAAATTAGGAATCAGCTAGATTGACTTGGGAGATGGACGTAAGTGATGTTTCTAAATCGAGATGGCGCTTCTTACCTGTGGATTGAGTGTCAGAGAGAAGATCAGTACGGCTGAACATTTAAAAAGGAAAGTGCCTAAATAGCGGTTGAATCCCTTATACGCAATTTAGTCAATGAACCATGAGTAAATGAGCCGGAGCGTATTCAAATGATTGTAAATGCTATCATTTGACTCTAAATGCTGTCATTAGTTACTAGAAACCACTATTTTACACGTTTTACATATGAGTTAAAGACCCTGTTGAAGGTAAGACAAGATAACACTGTATTGGGAATTGAGGTGTTCAATTCAGGGGAAGCAGACGTCGGCAGAACAATACAAGTCAAAAAGAAAAGATAGAAAATAAAAAAATAAATAAACAAAATATATGGAAGAGAAAATAATTCAACTGAAGGGGGAACTAAAGAGAGTTTCTGGGGAAGGAGGTGAGAGGAGGAATGGAGCCATTATTTCCCTGGACCGGGTCATAAATTACCAGACTTGGACTCGCCGCTCGTTCCCCATCTATCTCACTCCCTCCTACCCCTGCGCTAATAATGGTATTATTATTAAAGTGGGTGTTTTAATTTGCACTTGTACACAGCCCATCCATTCACGTCTGGCGTTCGTTTGAAAAGAGTTAATGTACTGTATATGGAACTAACTGGCCCAGAGTCTCGGTAATCATTTACAGCTGCACACCCCCCCGGATAAAGGATTTAGCTCCCAACAAACAGGCCTCTTTTCCATCAATCAATATGCCAGATGCAGAAATAGCATCTGCGGAAAGAAGATTATCCCCCAGGCACTGGGGTTAGGAAGCTGTAGATCTTTGCATCGTGTCCATATAGCATAAAAAAACAAAAAACATAAAAAAACAATAATCATCTCGTGGTTAATAAGCAGGCTTTCACCATTCTGGACACAGACTCGCCTCGAGCAGCCGGAGGATAGTCTATCCGTCCTTAAAAAACCCGGCGTTGCCGAGTCACCGTCCTTGAAGTCGGATCTTATTTAATAATTTCCGAGGGGAAAAACACGGACGACGGCGTTTTATAATCAACACTTGACTTGCGCGATAAATGATGCACAGGATGCAGGCGGAGGCACGGTGTCTCCAGAGGATCTTAAATTACCTGGGGGAGCCGGTCCGTCCCGGCGGTGGCCCCCCCCGTGCGCAAGGCGGCAAGAAGAGGGCGGTGCCCAAACGTGGCGAGCCCGACGGAAACATTTCAACAGTCACACGAGTGAAAGGTTCTGAACCCTGGCGCGTCAGAGGCGCTCATCTGAGGGTCACGCCGGCTGGGAAAAAAAACTGCTCGCTCACCTGCTTGGCCGCTGCAGTTCTTGGCGGTGTAGTTGTCAAAACGTATTACTGCCGCGGAATGGGAGGTTTGGGGCCCCGGTCTGGCAGCGTTGAATTTACTGTGGAGGTTGCAAGGAGGGGACCGATATCTCAGTGCTGTAACGAGTGTCGCGGCGAAGTCGTTTAAACATCCGTCTTAGGCGTTGTCGAAGCCTCCGGTCCCCCAGGTCTGAGCCTTCAAGTCCGAGTAGGGTCTCGCAATTCCTCCAGCGCCTCAAGTTGGGAGTCCCGAGTCCGAGTCACGCCATCACCCGGTACCGGGTTCCTCCGTGCGGCTCTCGGGTTAATGTCCAGAGGCCAGGGATGACGCTCAGAATAATTCTCACGTTTTTATAACTCTTGGTCGTGACATAGCTTGTGGGGTGCTCAGCGCACGAGAGAATAAGTCATTAAAAACTCCATGTCAATGTCCCCGTTGTTTTCCTCCACCGCTGATGCTGTAAGCGGTCCAGAGCTGGTGACACCGGGGAATGGGGTAAGGGCTAATGGAGTTCATGGAAAGTCGGTTAAAAATCCCAAATAAATCATTGTGCAAATCGTAGTGAGTTAAAACGCAGTAAACCTCAACTCAAAAATGGTACACCCTATGCTGTTTGCAGAGGTCGCGCAGGGCTACAGAGGTCAACTCCTTCACTGGAGAGGTAAATAGTGACTCATAATGGCTTTTTGATTCACTTTTTTGTTTGTGGATTTAGTTTTTGTCGGCTTCTCTCAATGTGCTCAGAAAAAATGGAAATAAAAGCAAAGAGCTTTGTAATGTGATTGTTGTGGATATTTAACTGTCTCTCTGCATGCCACTTAACGGATTAGGCTCCCCTCCAAATTCACCCAGTGAATGCGTTTTATTTTAATAAGGTGTTTACTACTGACTTAATGAATAACTATTCAAATTGTTGAGTTGCAATAAGGGCCTTTCAAGAAAACCCACAATGTTTAAACACATTTAAAGGCTTTGGAACATTGAAAGGACTATTGAGACAGGGACTGGAAATCAACATATTAACAATTCATCCTCCACGTAGTCGTGTTGGTTTAGCTGCACATGTGCTGTGCGCAAAGGGATTTCAAGCTGTGCTTTGATATTGGATGCAAACAAAAAGAAAACAGAGTCGGGGGGTTTGAGGTGACGTTTTACTCTGTCCGCCTTCACTTTCCCCTCTCATTCATCATCTCAGACCCACTGACCGTGTGACTGACATTTTGGGCTTTCCTCTGATGAATTACAGAGATCAATGTGATTAAATTTAGTATTGATTTGACTGATTGACTTTTAAGCTTATGTCCACATTACTAATTATTGTTGCTCAAATATTTATTGTGCGGAGATATCTTATGAAAACACCAATAGTCATCCCCCCAAATACTTTTAAATGATTAATTTTGAGGTATTTTCAAGGTATAATCATGATATTTGATTTTGTCAATGTTGCACAGCCCTATGTACCAGTACCTTTTGGGTCAAGAAGTTCAAACCAGGTAAATGTATAATGAGGTAAAGGACAGAGCTGTTGTTCTGAATTCATTGCTGCTGCAGATCTCCCTCGCTGTGAGAGCGAATTTCATTAAAGACAAAAACTAAACTGAATGCAGGGTATAATTTGTAGGGAACCAAATAACTATTTGAATTGGTTTCTCAAAACCAAATTTCTATTGGTGTACCGTATATATATCGTCAAATTGATCAATATCATGATATTCGTCAAATTTTATTGTGATATTCGATTTTGTTCATATCCCACAGCCGTATAGTTCACACCACACTATTATATTTCCTATATTTAGGTGGAGTTGGCAGTGACCTGCTTCACCTCTTAATGTTTCTCTGCCCTTGTGGCAGACGTCACTGGAGGGTGGAGTTCCCCTGAGAGGGACCACTCCTATGTCAACGTCCCCGTCCCAGCGTTTCTAACAATAAAAGCCCCAGCGTGCTGCTCCCCGTGCCCTCACCTTCACTTCTGCCTCACGCAGATGGATACTCACGCACACACTCACACGCATGCACGCATGCACTCTCACACACACACACACACACCCACACCCACGTGAGCGCACACAGACAGACACACACACACACACACACACACACACACACACACACACACACACACACACACACACACACACACACACACACACATATACATGCGTGCACACAGACACACACACACACACACACACACACACTTATACAATACATGCGTGCACACACACACACACACACACACACACACACACACATACACATTATAGGCCATGTCAAATTGATATGGGAAAAAAATTTAAATTCATAAAAATGACTATAATAATAATAATAATTGATTTATATTGCGCTTATCAGAACAGTGCTTCACAGAATTGAAAAACAGGCTTTTGTGTAAAATAAATGTTATTGTTAAAAATAAAAGGCAGGCAGTTAGGGAGCATTTAAGAAACCCATTAGAATAGTGAGAAAGATAACATTAATTTTGAAACTGCAGAAGTTTCTAAAAAATAACTGGGTTAAAGATAATGAATATCTATATATGTGCATATTTAATGTACATAAATATGTAGTTGTACTATTTATATGTATATACATATTTATGTACATATGTATGTACACATATGTATTTAAAATATGTATTTAGAAATATTTCTTATCGGTGCATCATCTAATGTGAGAATTTACTGAAGTGGAAAATGAATTATGGTATGTCTCAAAATGTCCTATTGTCCCACATTCATTGTTGTACAGAAAATGGGGTCAACAAGCGTGAGCGTTTGACAGGTGGTCTCACATTCTCCGGCTGTACTCCTGTTTGTCTCACACCTTTTAGCTCAAGTTCCGCACCGCGCTGCACTGATGAAAGGAGAGGCAGCTCTCGGCGCTGGGAATTTGGTAAAGGAAGCAAGCTGTTCCATCAGTTCCATGTGTTGACTCCCCACCTCAACATATTGAATGTGAATGCATATTTCATGACAGCTTGGGGAGTAGGGGGGGGGGGGGGGGTGTGTGAAGGAACGTGGAGAACATCGGCTTTTTGATGGCAACCACTCAGGCTCAGCATTGTAACCGAAAAAAATTGGTGAGGCATCAAGCGTGTGACTATCAATTTAAGATGTCTAGTGGCGGCTGTGTGTGTGTGTGTGTGTGTGTGTGTGTGTGTGTGTGTGTGTGTGTGTGTGTGTGTGTGTGTGTTTTCAAGGTGAGACCGATTTTTTGTTTAAAGCGGTAATCCATGAGATCATCCTGTGTGGGGTGGAGTAATCTACAAGTCCCAGGATTTAATTCAAAACGTTTTTTTTGGTTTGTTTGTTTGTTTGTTTGTTTTTTTTCGTTTTTCTTAGTAACTTGATGTGATGGGGGTGTTTTCTATTTTTTCTGTGATATTTGTTCCTTTTTTTGTGACTGTTCATCCATATCTACAATTTGCTGACCACAACTCGCTACGTGGCAAATTTCAAAAGCCTTTCACTCCCTGCACTTCCCCGATCAGTGCGTGATTGCTGGGAGAGGCGGACCCCGCCACCAACAATGGAAAGCGTAAAGAGGAGCAAATGCATTAGGCAAATACAATGAACGTCTGTCTCCTAAAAAAGTGCCTGCTAAAAAAAAATAAAATGAAAAAAAAAAGAATAATAAATAGGATTTTTTAACAAAATAATTTCACGGATTACCGCTTTAAAATGTTTAAACTTCCTAAGTAGACCACAGCACATTACAGGCTTGACTCTGATCGTTCCCGTGCGTCGTACTAAGTAGCGGCATGCCAAGTGAATGAGGCTCCGCTTCCTCTTTTGCCACGGGGCTGAAGGAGATAATGACTCGCTGACAGCGTTTCTACGGGTATGACGGCAGCTCCAGACTGTCAGATAATGAGATGAAAATTGCAGATTCTCTTGCATAATGACCTGCCAGTCGTGCAGATGTTGAGTGGGGGAAGTGCCTCGTGTGACAGGAGCGCCGCGCCCGGCTGTTTTTTATTTTCCACGATAGCCGCGCGTCGACTCTGTAGCCGATGCCGGGGAAGATCTGCGGAGCCTTTCGACTGGAGATCCGAGTACATTAGCAGAGAAACCTTAATGACTTCCGCTCACGTGCACCGATCCCGGGGCTGTTGTTATTTCATCGAGACGTCAATGCCCGATTTCATAAACCGCACATTAGCGCACCCCTGTTAACTGAAGGCCGAGGACCTCATTAAGGATGTGTTCATTTTACTAATCTACATTATTATTAAATTAGCCATTAGTCAGTCAGGCGAGGTGTCAATATCGTAATGCTATCTGTCTGTCTGTCTGTCTGTCTGTCTGTCTGTCTGTCTGTCTGTCTGTCTGTCTGTCTGTCTGTCTGTCCGTCCGTCTGTCCGTCTGTCCATCTATTTATCTATCTATCTATCTATCTATCTATCTATCTATCTATCTATCTGTCTGTCTGTCTGTCTGTCTGTCTGTCTGTCTGTCTGTCTGTATGTCGGTCCGTCAGTCCGTCCATCCATCTATTTATCTGTCTGTCTATCTGTCTATCTATCTATCTATCTGTCTGTCTGTCTGTCTGGTTGTCTGTCGGTCCGTACGTCCATCCATCCATCCATCCATCCATCCATCCATCCATCCACATCAGTCAGTATCTCAGAGGGAACCCTGGTAAATCATGCAGTATGTGCTCAACCACATGCTTGGACAGGAGCCAGTGTGTCCATTTAGCCGCCGGGCGTCCATTAGTCGGGTTGATTTGAAAACACCCAACTATCTGATTCATTAGAGAAGATACAGCTATTGAGGCAAAAAAATAGAGAGTTGATTTAAAAATGCATTTTGTTTGGAGGGAAGCAATTCTTTTCTCTTTTTTTTTCTTTTCTTTGACGCGCTCATTAATGAAATTCGCTCTCGCAGTGACGGCGCTTCGCAGCAGCGATGGGCTCGGCAACAACAGCTGTGACTTCTACCTCATTACGCATTCACCTGGTCTGAACCTGAAACGTTGACCCTGCTTGACCCCAAAAAAACGCTTCAGTACAAATATCTCAAAGTTCTACTTGTACGACCGCTCGTACTTGCGTGGCCGGACGATATTGACAATATCAAATATCAGGATATTTTTCGAGGAATACCTCAATATTGATGATTTGGGGGGTGACTATCCTCTCATAAGATATTTAGAAACAGTTATTAGTAATGTGGATATTATGACCAAGCAGACGGACGCATGGATTAGAACAGCTAGAATACTCGATACCGTTAAGAAAATTGGATGAAATCGGAGTGTGGTGTAGTTAAATGTAAGGGTGAGACCTTAAAAACCTTAAAGTTACATTTAACTGTATCACGATATTGCGGTCACCGAAATCCCAGACGATATCTAGTGTCATATCACAGTCACAATATTATATCAATATATATCAGGTACTTCTCCGGTACGTGGGGATAAGCACTGGTTTCCAGCCCGGGCAGTTTAAATGTATGACGCATAAATCCAAGCAGAGGTGTTTTATTTTAATCACTTTACAAAGCCCAGCGAGGCAGTCGGATAGTCCGTTGTTACGCTGACCGTTGGCTCTTCTGCACCCGTGCTCTCAACGGCGGCCGCTGCAGAGCTGCTGCGGGGGAGGCGTGATGGGGAGACGCACCTTGAACCGGGTCAGAGCGAGGGAGACCAATCAGCCTCGGCGCCATCTGTCCCCCTAATGACTTGCCGGCTGCTCGGCTGCAGAGCCCTCCGCTGCGGCACGGCCCCCCTCCCCTCCCGGCGCGCTTCCTCTGCTACGGCTGGTTTGTTATCCCCAGCCGTGAAAAACGCTCCGCGCGGCCCGAGAACGGGTCCAGGATAATTCCGTACGGAAGCCGGAAGTGCTACGATGGGGGCGCGATCGCCAAATCGCGGATAAAGGAGCCGACCGTGACGGTTTTGTCAGGCCGTTAGCTTTTCGGCGTGTGCTTCCGTCCAAATTGAAGCTGGATTTTTAAAGCCAATGTTGGAGATGTTGACGACAAACAGAATGTGAATGAAATGACTTTCCACCAGTTTGAGCAAATTGAATGTCGACCCAAATGTTTTTTTCTTGTTCCAACTGGAGACAGAGAAGCTTAGGAACATGTCCACGCCATTATTTGTGCTGACCACGACTGACCACCATTTTTCTCACAATCATGCCTCCATCCGAATTTAAGCGGAATTTTAAGAGAAATTTTATAAATGTTGCAAAAACCTAATTTCGCATTAGGTGCAATTCCATCACTTTGGTTGAGTAAATTAACTGTCCTGAAATGTTACGTCAACAAATGGCTCTTCTTCGCAAGGTTTATTATGACACTATTATAATATATATTATAATATATTGTATATAATACACTGGAAAAAGATGAATCAGTTGTGAATCAGAATTTTTTGTATGACATTTAATCAACTTAAGTTTCATGATCATGGCAGCCTTAATCTTAAGCCGTTTAAAACAAACGCAGTCTCGTTGTTTGAAAGTATTTGCTTATCATGTGCTGTCGCCCTCTCAATTCCCTTCTTGTCAGCGAGAGGGTATTGATCTGTTTTAGACTTTTGATAATCATGCCTGTTGATGGAAAGGTATCAAAGCTTCAAATGGAAAGGTGGGAATAAGATTCTGTTTATCTGATCGTCACCACGCGGCTTTAAAACAAAAACATCAAAAGTAGAGGGCACTGTGTCTTTAAAACCCAAAGCCTTATTTAAGGGTCCTCGAGACAAAGTCCACTGGTTTACAAAAGAAAAAATATTCTTTTGTAAAGTTGTTGTTTTAAGAGGAGAATTTAAGACTCTTCATCATCAAATGTTTTGCACGAGCACACAAGCTGGTTAGATATACCGCAGCAATTTGGCCCCACATTTTTTTTCAAATGTTTATTGCTTATTTTTGTTTAAGCTGTATAATTAAATTAAATAAACAATTATAATTGATTGATAGCTGAGGCAGAAATGCAGCCTCCCCTCAGCAACACCACCTCAGCAGTGGGATTAGAGCACGGGGTAAGATACCATAGTGTCCCAATGGGGGATACTGATCCATCCCTCCATCCATCCCTCCGTCCATGGCTCCATCCATCCCTCCATTCGTTTCCCTCACCTGCTCGTTCAGATTTTCGGGGCAGCTTATCCCGGCTTACTGTGTGTGTAATGCCGAGCCCAGATGGGTTCAGGTAGACGCTGAGTGGCGGAGGGGGAAAGGGAAAGAGGGCACGGGAACGGCAAACAAACCAGGCGACGGAGAGGCCGGAGGGCACAGCGAAACTACTCGTGGTGAAGCATCGCCATGGCGACGCACCGCGTACACCGCGCGCAATGAAAGAAAATGTATTTCATGTCTGTTATGCAATGACGCTCGTAATAATTACCCACATAGCTACAAAGAGTCGGCCTGAGTTTAAATGGTTTGAGCATCTCCCTGACTCCACCTGCCAACAGCATGACGGAGGGGATGTAGCTATGCGGTCCCTCCATACCTCAATATGGAATTCCATGCAAATATGTATGAATGTGTACGTATGCATGTACAGTATGTCCCAAAAGCAATTCCTGGATGATACAAAACTTATGAGAATCATCAAAAGTTTATGTGTATATGCATATTTAACACTCGGCCTGATTCATGGCTTTGTTTGATATCTATTCGTGTCAGCATTCCTACCAAACAACTATATTCGGGCTATTTATTATTTTTTAGCCTCCACCATCTTCCACCACCATAAATCTAATGTTCCATTATTGCGTAGACAGCAGGATGAAGTCATTTTTTATATTCTTGGGAAAGAAAAAAAAAAAAAAAGGCAGGAATCCAGTTCAGGGAAGCACAGAATGGTCCGGCCGCCTGAAAAGGTGTTTATGTGCAACGTGCTCTGTCTGACGTGCAAACCGAGTACGACTTATTCAGTGTCAGGGGCCAGATCGACACACACACACACACACACACACACACACACACACACACACACACACACACACGTGTACACCATCCAACAAGGTCAGCAAAGATGTGCTGCACTCAGACCATGTTGCTCAGTTTTCCTTCCGTGTCGTGCTGCTGTCCGCACCACAGACGGAAACCCTCCTCGTTTTTACAGACGCAAAGTCGCGACGGGGGTCTCGACGTAACGGTATCAGATTTTAATGGCGCCGCAACAGTCTGGGGAAATGTCACGGTTTAACTGTTTTTACGGTTATTATCTGGTCATTTATCACATGGGGAGAAAAGTGCACATAAGCATTTTGTAATTGAACATTTTTATGTCTTTTTCACTTCCTGTATCGCTTCGAATAAAAAAAACTAACTGACGTTACTTCAAATTGAAGACACACTGATAAGCAGGTGCGGAGACGTGTGCGCATTTTATTATTATACAATAGCTGCGTTTTGAAACCCAAATTATTCTGAGGGAAGTGCTGGATCGGTCACTCTTCGTCGGTGGATTTGAATGGAGTTTCGGGTCGGCCCTAAGCTCAGATAACATCATCTTCTTTTATGGCGGGGATGGACGGTGAAGCCCAAGATGTGGAAGTGCGTCACGTGTCGCACCCGTCATGGCCGTGCGGGTTGTCAAGGCGACAATTCTAATCTCGAAGGTGTGGTCGTTTGAGGTATTTTTTCCGTCGAGTCATTTTTGAAAATGCGTTTTGGGTCAGCAAAGCGAACACAGGCGCCTCGGTGGAGCTCCCCCTAGTGGTCGGGTGCCAGAAAGCGTTCCCGTTATTTCACCTCTGATCTACTGACCCCGGTGAAATTGTAAACTTTATTTTACATATTGCATGTTTCCTATTCAATCAACTGTGTGTTTGGAAGTGGGAGGAATCCGGAGCACCAGACTGGGGGAAACGCTCAAAGTCGACGCCGTCAGGACCGGAGAAGCCAGATCAGCAATAGACACTATTATTGTATTATCCAGTTGAGTGGATGGTCTAGTATAATGCAAGGTCAAAATACACCGGCATGTAATGGTACTAAAAGGTACTTTGAGGCTTAACTCCAACTTGGAAAATGTAATTTTCCTCACGTGTTGTTATGTTTCGGAGCCCGAGTCGCTTGAGTGGAAATGCAGTTTACTGTCCGATTCTGGGTCGTTTTCCCGCCGCGATCCGTCCCTCGCTCCCATTTTCCCATCAATTCCATATCAAATAAGACTAAAGTGCCATCAACTTAGCTTGAAAAAAAGAAAACCTCCCCTTTACGGGTGGCGGTGTTGCAAGTGCCTCTTATTTCTGCCATGACGTGTGTGAAAAACAATATTTCTGACAACAAATACTTTGAATGTCAAGGATTTATACCAGCTCAGACCAACTCGCGGTTTTAGAATGGCTCCAAATAATACATTGTGGGTTCAATCCCCAGCCGGCTCCTGTCTCAGCCGCTCTCAACACATCACAGTTTTTTGTTTTTGCTATTTGGACCTTAACGTGTGTCAGTGTGTGTACAGTAACCGCAGTTCAACACAACTCCGCACACGCTGTTTTCAGGCGTTTTCCAAGCACTCTGCTTTTTTGTGTTTCCCCGAAATTGATTTTTTAAAATACAGCGAATAAAACCTAGGACCCCACTCTGTGGAAAAACAAGTACGGCGGCGTGGTGTGCTTTGTGGAATTTTCCAAAAAACGGGCAAAAAAAAAAAAAAGGATGGGAAAGAGTTTCAAGACGGGCGATCAGAAATTTAAAAAAGCTTTTCGGGAAATTCCTTAAAACAATGGACGTTTTTCCGCGCATGTACGCGCCCTAGAAATGACACCCGTGCACGTACGAGCCTCGTCATCGTGATAACACGATGTGTTATCACAAAGTGCCTTGCGCTTTTATTTCCTTTAACTCCCGTTTTTACACTTTGTATTCCCCGCCAAACAGCACCTGAAGCACATTTCAGGAACGTCGAAGCCGTGTTTCCATACTTCCGTGCGACTTTCAGTTCCCTCTCTGCCGGAGGACAAGTATTTAGTGTACGTGCCAGTTATGGAATATGACAATGTTCGAAAAAATTTGTCATGTTTTATGCTCTCACTTTTTTATTTTTTTTTTTGCAATCCCGCAGTCACTTGCCTGTAAATTGATGTTGATAGGCCTTGAATTAGGAATTTAATCATTCAGTGAGAATCGGAGCTTGGCCATGGGAAATGTAGTCCTCACTATCTTCACCGGCATCTTCATCCCGAGCGTCTTCCCCGCTGCTGTAGACGATTAATTATGAGATAATCATCATATCATTGATTCACTTTGCCAAGAATTGGTCTGGCTTTTGGGTTTTTGGTCTGAAACATCTTTTTTAACTCAGACAGTATTCGCCTGTATCATAGGAAGCCGCCTACAAAGTGCATTTTTTTTTTTTAAACAACAGTGCTATCAATCTTTGGCAATGATAGTTTTCCAAAGACTAGAATTTTAAGATTTTTTTTTTGTTTTATGGTTTAACTTTTAATGGAGGGACCATTTGCTTTTCAAACTTCTTTCAGATGCTATCTTCTTCCATTTATAACCAAAATGTCTAATCGCCGTACGACTAATAGGTCATATTTGTGTGGTTATCCAAAATGATTAGACACCGCTGCAGTCAATTAGAATGACATCTTCACCCAGGACACGGTGAACTACTGTTGGCATTTTTAATCTGTGATGGAACGCCAGTAAGATAAGAAGATAAGATAACACCTTCTTAATGCCCGAGGGGAAATTCAAGGACTATAATTAGAATTTCTTACCTTGGCCGTTTTTGGGGTTTTTTTTTGTGTGTTCACGAAAAGCGTGGTCTCCCGATTCGTTTTCATCCAGAAGCAGCCTTTTAGTGACTAACTTTAAATTCAGGGTCCTGTGGTTTCTAGACGTTTGGTTCTTTCACATTCCGAAACCATTTACTTGATACTTCAGTATAACCAATTATGGAGTAATTAAGTCGGTTGAGCAAAAAAACAAAACCTTGCCGTATGAATTACCCTACGTGATGCAAGGAAATCTTCTCCGGCGCCTCGTGACGATCAAGCAAACTGTGAGTTTCGTGGTCCGTCGCTTGCTTTGCCCTGATGCTGAGAAGTGGGAAAGCGAGGGATGGAAAAGGACGGTGTTACTCGACGCCTCGGGCCCCCCGCGCCCCGACGGCGCGGTGTTACCCCCTTCAAACCTGACAATTAGACGCTAAAAGCTGTGTTTGTGTCTTGTAAAGCGTAATCAGTGTCAGAGGGAGAGGTTCATTTCTACGCCTCCAAAGCAGGAACGGGAGAAAAACATTTATTTTTCTATTGCTATTGACTTGAGGACACAGAGCTTTCTCTCTCTCTCTCTCTCTCTCTCTCTCTCTATATATATATATATATA
The DNA here is from genome assembly GCF_960531495.2 of Zeus faber. Classification (NCBI taxonomy): domain Eukaryota; kingdom Metazoa; phylum Chordata; class Actinopteri; order Zeiformes; family Zeidae; genus Zeus; species Zeus faber. The sequence goes on along the minus strand of NC_137210.1, from coordinate 17,353,180 downwards.
TATATATAGAGACAGATATATATATAGAAATATATATATATAGAGAGAGAGAGAGAGAGAGAGAGAGAGAGAGAGAGAGAGAGAGAGAGAGAGAGAGAGAGAGAGAGAGAGAGAGAGAGAGAGAGAGAGAGAGTTTGTTTTGGGTTTTTTTGGTTTTTCCACGACATGTCCTCCACTGGCATCAAGGTGAGTGTTTGGACGACATGCACCACTTCTGTGCCTTTGGGGATAGAACAAAGAGCGATGTGCGCTAGGCAGCATCTGTTCCAAAGAACCGGGACGCTGGCGCCGTCCCAGCAGGGATCCAGCCTCCTGTTCGTGTGCGTTCAAGATGCTTGTCTGTCCTCTCTCCCGTCTGTCCTCTCTCCCGTCCGTCCTCTCTCCTGTCTGTCGTCTCCTGCCTGTCCTCTCTCCTGCCTGCCCTGTCTCCTGTCTGTCCTCTGTCCTGTCTCTCCTCTCTGCTCACTGTCAGACAGGATACAGGGCAGGCCTGTCCTCTCTCCTGCCTGCCCTGTATCCTGTCTGTCCTCTCCTGTCTGTCCTCTCTCCTGAGTCTCCTCTCTCCTGTCTATCCTCTCTTCTGTCTCCCCTCTCTACTGCCTGTCCTCTCTCCTGCCTGCCCTGTATCCTATCTGTCCTCTCCTGTCTCTCCTCTCTCCTATCTATCCTCTCCCCTGTCTCTCCTATCTCCTGCCTGTCCTCTCTCCTGCCTGCCCTGTCTCCTATCTGTCCTCTGTCCTGTCTCTCCTCTCTCCTGCCTGTCCTCTCTAGTGCCTGCCCTGTATCCTGTCTGTCCTCTCTCCTGTCTGTCCTCTCCTGTGTCTCCTCTCTCCTGCCTGTCCTCTCTCCTGCCTGGCCTGTATCCTGTCTGTCCTCTCTCCTGTCTGTCCTCTCTCCTGCCTGCCCTGTATCCTGTCTGTCCTCTCTCCTGCCTGTCCTCTCTCCTGCCTGCCCTGTCTCCTGCCTGTCCTCTATCCTGTCTCCCCTCTCTCCTGCCTGTCCTCTCTCCTGCCTGCCCTGTATCCTGTCTGTCCTCTCCTGTCTCTCCTCTCTCCTATCTATCCTCTCCCCTGTCTCTCCTATCTCCTGCCTGTCCTCTCTCCTGCCTGCCCTGTCTCCTGTCTGTCCTCTGTCCTGTCTCTCCTCTCTCCTGCCTGTCCTCTCTAGTGCCTGCCCTGTATCCTGTCTGTCCTCTCTCCTGTCTGTCCTCTCCTGTGTCTCCTCTCTCCTGCCTGTCCTCTCTCCTGCCTGGCCTGTATCCTGTCTGTCCTCTCTCCTGTCTGTCCTCTCTCCTGCCTGCCCTGTATCCTGTCTGTCCTCTCCTGTCTGTCCTCTCTCCTGTCTATCCTCTCTCCTGTCTCTCCTCTCTCCTGCCTGCTCTCTCTCCTGCCTGCCCTGTCTCCTGTCTGTCCTCTATCCTGTCTCCCCTCTCTCCTGCCTGTCCTCTCTCCTGCCTGCCCTGTATCCTGTCTGTCCTCTCCTGTCTGTCCTCTCTCCTGTCTATCCTCTCTCCTGTGTTTCCTCTCTCCTGCCTGTCCTCTCTCCTGCCTGCCCTATCTCCTGTCTGTCCTCTGTCCTGTCTCCCCTCTCTCCTGCCTGTCCTGTATCCTGTCTCTCCTCTCCTGTCCGTCCTCTCTCCTGAGTATCCTCTCTCCTGCCTGTCCTCTCTCCTGCCTGCCCTGTCTCCTGTCTGTCCTCTGTCCTGTCTCCCCTCTCTCCTGCCTGTCCTGTATCCTGTCTCTCCTCTCCTGTCTGTCCTCTCTCCTGACTATCCTCTCTCCTGACTATCCTCTCTCCTGTCTCTCCACTCTCCCGTCTGTCCTCTCTCCTGTCTCTCCTCTCTCCTGTCTCCCCTCTCTCCTGCCTGTCCTCTCTCCTGCCTGCCCTGTATCCTGTCTGTCCTCTCCTGTCTGTCCTCTCTCCGGTCTATCCTCTCTCCTGTCCCTCCTCTCTCCTGCCTGTCCTCCCTCCTGCCTGCCCTGTCTCCTGTCTGTCCTCTGTCCTGTCTCCCCTCTCTCCTGCCTGTCCTGTATCCTGTCTCTCCTCTCCTGTCTGTCCTCTCTCCTGACTATCCTCTCTCCTGACTATCCTCTCTCCTGTCTCTCCACTCTCCCGTCTGTCCTCTCTCCTGTCTCTCCTCTCTCCTGTCTCCCCTCTCTCCTGCCTGTCTTATCTCCTGCCTGTCCTGTATCCTATCTCTCTTTTCCTGTCTTTCCTCTCTCTTGTCTATCCTCTCTCCTGTGTCTCCTCTCTCCTGTCTGTCCTCTGTCCCGTCTCCCCTCCATCCTGCCTGTCCCGTATCCTATCTGTCCTCTCTCCCGTCTGTGCTGTTCCCTTCCTGTCCTCTCCTGTCATCTCCCTCCTCATCCTCCACCCCTCGCCTCATCCTGCCGTCACGGTCGTTACTCCTCTGGCACCGCCCTGTCTCCTGTCACCTCCTGACGCAGCCAGAACGACGCGTCTTATTGTTTCAGACACTGCTAATTATTTATTTACAGCCTCTGCTGTGGAGCCCGGCCTGAAATTAGAAACAACAGCTTTACCCCCAAATTTGCAGAGATAGTCTCAGAGGACGGGCTGCGGTCCGTCCTGTGTTGGTCCTCCGGTTCAGTAGTCGCTCAGAAAATTCAGTTGCTACAGAAGTTGTTGATGTGGTAATAAGGGTAAATATTGTCATTAACGCTGCCTTACAATAAGGTAAATTTCATTTTCTGAATTTCCCAGACTGCTGGTGGTCGTCCCTGGGGATTTATCCTTAATGACAACGAGAGGAGCCTCCCTGCGCTGATGAACTATCCGGAGATTACCGCGGCGCTTCTGTCGCTGTGGGCGAATATGAATTGCAAATTCATTGCAACTCAATGCTGCGGATTGTGGTCGGGTGATAAAAAACACAGAATAAATACCGCGTTGTTTTTTAATATACTGTACATCGACATACTGTACAGCCATTATATGGGTGTATAGTATGTACAGTTTGTACAATGGATGGGTGCAGCAGAAGGAATATTATTCCTTCTGCTGCACCAGTCCATTGTGATAACAATACCCTATTTGATTGTCAAATTGCGGACGTAGTTACTTCCGAAGGTACTGAACCTTCTAGCGTGGTGGAGTAACACTGCACCGTGTGTGTTGAACTCGGGTTTGAGGGTCTTCCAGGCATTTTTTTAAAGTTTCCATTAAGCTTCACGGGGCTTCATTCATTTCGCCGCCGGCGCAGACGCTCCTCCAGGGTTTGGCTCGCCATAATAGAGCACAATGTAAATAAGGCCCAAACAACATAATATGGAGATCCCTCCCCCGTAATGTCTCGGCGACGGAGCAACAATGCGACAGGAAACTTGTTGGTCGCCGTGAGGGAATCTGTTTCCTTTGTTCACTTTCGTTTCCAGCACGATACAGTTTGTTTTCTCTCCTCTCAATTCATGCACCCGTGGAAAGCAACGGATCATACTATTATGCGCGAAATAGAATGAAAAGATGATTACACTTGCAGCACTGTTTCATTGTCGCGGCGCCATTGTTGTCACTCCGTTCCTTCGAATAAAAGTCCCGGGGCTTTTGAAGTTGTCCCTCCGTAGAATCGGCGGGAAGAATACCGAAATCCCATGGTGTGTGTTTCAAGGTTAAGGTACAAAATTAAAAAAGGAAAATTAATCTGAGACCGTCTACCTGTGCTCTCAGTAAGATCGACAGCCGCGCGGCGTAACAAAGCGGCCCTCAGAAGAAAAAAAGTGCAGCATTTATTAATTAAGGAGTTTTTAATTCTCTCGTTAAATACTCGGTCGTTCAGAAATGCCTCTGAATGATGAATGCCCTTTTGTGGAAAAAGAAAACCCAGTGTAAAAGTTTGGAGTAAATGTTGCGCGTGTTCCACTTTTTCTCCGACCTAAGACTGTTCCCGACTAAATTTAGAGCCGTGGCTTTCTTCCAAACAATTTCTGGGAATGGCTGTTATGATGTACCGCTCGCTGTGCCGGACTCTGATGGGCGCTACTTCATTTCATTTATTTATTTATTTATTTATTTATTTTCCCGGCTGGGTCAGGGGGTTCTGCCGTCTGGAATTCATGCCGGTTGTCGTTTGTGAAATACCCTCAGATCTATCCCAGGCCTAGAGTTTTCTGATTTTCTTACACACATTTATATTGAGAATTCTGAGGACCGGAGCAATCAAAAGGAGAAGCCGGCGTTTCCAGCGACCTCTGCGCGTTTGCGAAACACCGGGGGAGCCGTTTAAATGCATTTATTTTCACCCCTGCGTGGCGTTCGGGTTCTGTGCCGCCCATTCTTTTTAACGTTTGCTAAAAAGAAAAACAATGCGATGAATTTTTTTTTTTCAACCTGAGACTCATCGGGCTTTGGCTCATTTTCTGTGAAGAACGTGTAAAAGAACATAATTTTCGGTTTCGACGCAGCACATAGCAACCGGGAACCTTTCTGCTCCTGCTATTCCCACACTCATTACACTCTGTAGTGTGTGAAACTACACACACACATACGTGCGCGCGCACACACACGCACGCGCGCGCACACAGTCGAGGTTGCATTGTTGTTACATTTCAAGCACAGAGAACCACCGCTGCGATGTGTGTTGACCCAAGAAGGATGGGAAGACACAGTATACATGAATCAAGTGCAAGAGGTACATTTGCAACACACACACACACACACACACACACACGCAGTAAAACTCTGTCCCTCATGTGTTGTGTCGTCTGACATGAATACGTGCTCAACGGGGCTGATTTATAATTTCCGTAAAATACTGTATAAGATAATGCTTTTTTTTTGTTCGGTTCAAAGCAGTAAACATCAACAGTGATGAAAACCTTGTTTCATTTATATTTGTTCAAGATAAACATGATTTATTCCACCCATGACTTCATTATAATAGACTTTTTTTTACAAAAATCACATTTTATCAAAAAAACAAACAAAAAGCATTTTTATCGACAAATGTGATCTAGCAGAGGTAAATGGCAAATACTAACCAAACACGCAGTCTATATTGCTCGTCATTGAGATACAGTCAACATCTGTTAGGTTCTTTTGACATCAATTGTTATGGTTGTATTGATTTAAAAAACCCAATAATGTTGTGGGTCCACCAGACCCGCGACCATTGGGTGAGTAACAAAAACACCGCACCAGGGGGATAAGGTTGGAAGGAAGCTGACGCGGATCTGCTGTATGTCACATGACACTACTGGGTCAGGACAGTACGTCACAATACGGCAGAAAAGCCTCCATTAAAAAAGCCCCATGTGGATACGGTGAACTGATAAATAAATGAAGGAACGCACGCCGGGCTGTACGTGCCCCGCGTCTGCTATCTCCGGGAAGCTTCCGCAGTCACTCCTAGATGCAATTAAAATATGAATCAACAGCACGTGAAATAGGGACGAATACACAGACGATTTCCAACCCAGCGAGTTCGAAACCCGGCGCGGCCCGCTCTTGACTAAGCAGCTTTGTGTAGATCAGTTAATTAAACCTGACTTATCTATTCGCTCGGAGACGGTGTCACTGCAAAAAAAACGCGTCTGCAACCTGCCACGACATTACCGCGCTCTAATGAATGAAATGTTTTGGGGGTTTTTTCGCTGCATACAGGGGAGGAGGTGACGGCCCGTTTACAGAAACAAGTCTTCAGGGAAGGGAAGGCTCTGGGAAAAGGAAGGCCGCCGCGTGATGAATGCGCGGCTGTCTTCATACATGTTTGTCCCCCCTCGCTGTACAATAAATTATGATAAATTGGGACTCCGGATTGGGACTAATTGTTCCGCTGTTTCATTCCCCTCCCCGTTGTACTGTATGTCAATGGGACGCTCATCCCCACAAGAGACTGGGACACTTTGCTCTGACGAATGCCCTTTTTAGCTTTGTCTCAGTCTCGATATCGCCCTCCATGCAGGAGGTGCTCTTAAAGCCAGCGGGGGGCCATGTGCTGTATATATTTAGGCAGGTGAATTTCAAGGTAACATTCCTCTTTTGTGCTTTTCACCGTCCTCTCCGCCAGGCACTGGCCCGTTCCGGTCACACAAAGGAGCAGACGTTATGACTGGCTCTCGGCGTGACATCCCATATTATGGAGATAGATTGGACTAATAGCTCTGCAAAGGGCTGGCTGCGTGCCTTGGAGGCTGTATGCTGTGCTACAGTAATCTAAACACAAGCCAATACAGCCACGTCCAGGCCTCTGCACACACACACACACACGCACACACACACATACACACACGCGCGCGCACACACACACACACACACACACACCAATAGCAAACACACACCAACACAAGTAAAATATTGAAATGTCACTGAACAATTTAAGTGGAGCTCACGTCTTGCCCGATTTCCTTCAGTAATTCAACACGCTTGTTGTTTTTTTTAATAATGGAGACGGACATTTCAAGAGTTTCATTGGCAGGCAGAGAAGCTGGTGACACGTTCACTGAAAGCAGTTTTTAATAAGTCAGGAGCAAGGGAAAGAGCTTTGCTGATTGTCTTATCTATCTCTACTTCTTGCAGCACACATTGTCATGAGGAGCACAGTCACTATTTGGTTATGCTTAGGTTAAAACGTGGCCATTTCTACGTGCACCTGACAACATATATTTCAGTTAAAATGTTTTTTTTAATGGGAGCTGTTGGCTATTACAGCTGCAGTGACAACAGTACCGGGCATGTGCAGTAATTATGCAGCACTCTAAGATGCTTTACCACCGACCAAGTGCACTGCGCTCAACCTGAATTCATTTCTAGCAAAGTCGAAATGGCTCCACCTTGTTCACCGCCGTTCACTGCCAGTTCTCTCCATAGCAACAAATAGAAGTCAGCTCTGGGTCAGAGAAAAACACAATATATTGCATGAAAAAAAATACAATAAAATGCGTCACAGTTATAATCATAGTTCTCACTTGTACAAATGTACCATTGTAATTGGGATAGACACATTTTATCACCGAAGGGTTTTGTCTGAGGTACATGGACATGCTTTTTTTTTTTTTTTTTTTTTTTCTTGCATCGCTTAATTTGCACAGAGAGTGGCCGTGACAGGGCTGTAATTTCTTTCACCTTAATTCACGGCCTCGCGATAAAAGCTTCAGCTGATTGCGGAGTAATTTCAACCGTTGGATTCAGGGGAGAAGCAGAATGTACAGTTTATCTATAAAGGAGGATTGAGCGGTCCCATTGATTGGAGGAACGAGTAAAAAAAAAAAAATACCCCTTGAACGGTTCCGTTCTATAAATAGGTTCTGCTCAATCTGTTGTCACCTCAGCATCACCTCAGTCTTCTCTCTTATATACTGTTTGTTCTTATGAGAGACTCATGAAATGTGTGTGTGTGTGTGTGTGTGTGTGTGTGTGTGTGTGTGTGTGTGTGTGTGTGTGTGTGCGTGCGTGCGTAAGTGTGTGTGTGTGCGTGTGAGAGAGAGAGACCTACCACGGACCACTCCTTGACTATTTAGAACGTCAACGTGCCACCCTCCCCGATCGGAGCGAATCCGCACGACCGACTCACCTGTACCACCGTCACCGCCTCCAAGGCGGCTGCCGTAGGTGTCCCTCCCTGACGCCCGTTCCTCCTGAGTGAAACCAGGCATCTCCTGCTCCAGGAATTTCTCCTGTTGCTTCCGTTTCTAATGTCATCTGCCAGCATCTCCCGTTGTCTCCCGTCTACCTCCATCTGCCATCAAACCTCCGAGGCGCCCTCAGAACGCTGCAGCCCATCTGGCGTGCCGCCGACCTCACCGATCCGGCGTCCCTTTCCAGGCTCTTCCCTTCCTTCCCATCTCTGTGCTTATTCAATTCAAGACGCTGGTAACTCCCGACAGGGCGGCGGCACGTAGGGCCGGCCCTGCCGACCTGCGATTAATGTTCCGTTCCTATAATTTTCCACGTGCCTAGCGCTGCCGTTGCCGGCCAGTCGTAACGCTCCTCACCCCTGGTGGCGCCACGATGTGAACATGAGCTTCCCCCATCAACCCATCACGACTTCTGTATGTGTTGTGTTGCATTTAAATCCTGCGTTATATTTAATATCAGAGCAAAACAGTCAACTTTGAGTTCAGAGGTCAAGCAAGAGTTCCCAGGCTATTGAGTGTGTTTTTAAAAACAGTTGAAAATGGAACCATCATCGAGAGCGAGGAGCAGGTGCAGTTGGTCTAAATCCTCTTCTCTGACGGAGGAAGGGAAAGCAGAGCTGTGACTTGACTCCAGGCAAAAACATCATGAATATTCAGCAAAAGTAAAATATTGCCACTTCCAACATCCAGTCGGAGCGATTTCGCCGGATCGATTTCTGTTTTAGTTTAGTTGCCATTCACTTCCTGCGTGTTCCCGTCCTTTACGTAACATTTTTTGTGTTTCTTAAAAAGTGCCCGCTTAAAAAAGTATAAAATATTGGATTTTGTTAACAAAACAATCCCACGGATTACCACTTTAAGTACATGTAACAGGGTACAACTCGACACTACCCATCTCTGGACGCGATGCCCTCCTGCTCTCGTCTGCTTCCTGTACGCATTTGACCTTTTACCCCCCAACGGTGGAAGTCAGAGTTTCCTTCGTGTTTTTATTTTCTGAATGAAATGCCCGAAAAGAAAAACACTGTAGTCTTCTGCCTCTCAATTCCTGAGAGGTTCGACAGTGAATTCACCAGCGAGGACCACTGTGCACAGAGGCTTTAAGAATAAGAGACTTATTCACTCACTAAAAGCCCCTGGGGACGGGAAGTTCAGCACGACTCAGAGTGAGGAATAATATCTTTTGTGAGAGTGTCAGAGACTGATGTTCTGCCGCGACAACTTATTTGGGAAGTCATAACAAAGACGCCGTTCGACAGCGGAACTTTCTCGTGATCCACGGGGAAGGAAAAAAAGATGAGGACAAATTAATGCGATGGAATTCTTTTTTCCTTTTTAAACGCCGCACGGCTCTCAAACGACATTGTGGCTTCCTTGCTGTGTGGTTTTCTTTTTATGCCGACTCTCGGCGGAGGGTTTTGGCGGCAGATTACATCCGGATCAAAGATGATCAAGTTATTATGGAGATTGTCGGCTCCTCTGTCCCGGTGCCCCTGAGGTGTGAGTAGCCGGGACGCTACTCACACAAAGAGACGGAAGCCTGAAGCGGCGAGGCCGAGGCTTAGAAAAGCAGCGTGCGCTGTTTGCGTCCTTAAAATGATATTTGTTTAATAACTGCACCACAATAACCTGCACGAACCACGCTTTTCAATGGTGGTATCCATGGACACCACTGTACCTCAACCTTCACATACTGCGTCAGCTGGACTGTATACATACTGTATATACTGTATATTCCATTCATACTGTGGAACTCCAAAGTTGATTAGGTTAAAAGGAAAAGCATTATTTTTTAAGTTAAGTTAACCGGCCACATCAATGACAGCACCACTGCAGACTGCAGTGTAAACCATGTCGCTCCCGCCCCGTTTTGCCGATTTTTATGTGAGGTATTTTGACATTGCTATGACATTTTAATTGGCTGTTATTCATCTGGTGGTATTTATTGACTCATGGGTACAGTTATTGACTCGTGGGTACGGTGGCGCAGTGCACTGCCTTGCTGCCCCACGGCAAGACGGTCCTGGGTTTGATTCCCGCTTGGGGCGCTGCTGGCACCGTGCCCCTGTGATGGTGATGGTATGGTTACACTTATGTTCGTTCTCAGCGGTGTCATCATCATGAGTCGGGTGGACGTGTGCTTCATTTAGCCAAATCTGCATCTAGTGGCTGTGTGTGTGGGTTTGAAGGGATTCGTTTGGGAGCTCAAATTTTTAAGACATAACAGTATTCAGTAATGAAACGTGTCCGACCTAAATGTAAATACAACAATTTGCATAGTCATTTTATTTCAACTTGGCTCATAAATATATATTTTAATCCTAAATAACAAAAAAACAGGTCATGATAAAACAGTCACTCTTTTATTCAGTCTGTATCCAAGCAGTGGTAGAATACATGCATTATAAACATGTCTGTATTCAACTATCCAGACGTAAATTATCTGATGCCAAATGAATTTGATCACAAGAAGCACAGAAATAAACAGTATTATGCTTCAGTGGTGAGGAGAGGGTTACGTCGTGCTTGAAATACAATTGCTGTAGGTTATTCAATTCATTGAGATTATAATTGGACTTCTTGTGAAAATGAATACGCGTAGTTTGTCTTTTGATCGTTTAATATGGTTTATGTTAATGTACTTATTTTCTCTCTCTCTCTCTCTCTCTCTGTTGCAGATATAAATGGAGGCCCATGAGTGTCAAGAAGAGAAATTGGACAGCCATACAATTTTATATTGCTCTGCATTAAAAAGCAAACAGCATCACTTCTCTCTCCTGTAATCCATTACTGACAATTAATGTCAAGCTGCACACTGAAGCAGCTTAATGCTGCCGCCCTCCAAGAAAAATTACTAATGGAAAGAAATCTTTATATTAAAGATCCCACAGATTAAAAACTCTCTAAATGCGGCACAATGCCTTCAAAGGTCTCGTGTTTATACCTGCTGACGGTGCTCTGCTGGGCGAGCGCTTTGTGGTACCTGAGCATATCTCGCCCCACCTCATCCTACGTCGGCCACATGTCTGTGCCTAAACGGAAGACTGTGAAGCCCCCCAAAAACGTCACGTTCAGCAACATCCGCACGCGGCCCCTCAACCCGCACGCCTTCGAGTTCGTCATCAACGAGCCCAAGAAGTGCGACGGCGTCTCGCCCTTCCTGGTCATCCTCATCAGCACCACGCACAAGGAGTTTGACGCCCGCCAGGCCATCCGCGAGACCTGGGGGGACGAGAGCTCCTTCAGCGACATCCGCGTCGTCACCATCTTCCTGCTGGGCAAGAACACCGACGGCGTCCTCAACCAGATGGTGGAGCAGGAGAGCCAGATCTTCCACGACATCGTGGTGGAGGACTTCGTCGACTCCTACCACAACCTCACGCTGAAGACCCTGATGGGCATGCGCTGGGTGGCCACCTTCTGCCCCAAGGCCCAGTACATCCTGAAGACGGACAGCGACATCTTCGTCAACATGGACAACCTGATCTACAAGCTGCTCAAGCCGGCCACCAAGCCCAGGAGGAGGTACTTCACGGGCTACGTGATCAACGGGGGGCCCATCAGGGACATGCGCAGCAAGTGGTACATGCCCAGGGACCTGTATCCCGAGAGCAAATACCCCCCGTTCTGCTCCGGCACGGGGTACGTGTTCTCGGCGGACGTGGCGGAGCAGATCTACAAGACCTCGTTGCACACCAGACTGTTACACCTGGAGGACGTGTATGTGGGTCTGTGTCTGCGGAAGCTGGGCATCCACCCTTATCAGAACAGTGGCTTCAATCATTGGAAAATGGCCTATAGCCTGTGCAGGTACCGCCGGGTTATCACCGTCCACCAGATCTCCCCGGAGGAGATGCACCGCATTTGGAACGACATGTCCAGCAAGAAGCACCTGAGGTGTTAGGACCACCGGGCGCCACGGGACAAAGGGGGGCCACCTCACACCTCTCTGTTTTGCCTTTTCTCTTTTCGTTTCAATTCCGCCGTGATACTAAATGTTGTGCGAAAACAGCGATCGCTGAAGTGATGGTTACTATGTCGACGGCTGCCGTTTGAGTTCACAGTCACGAAAACACTTGATTCCACCTCATGCTCCTTCATGAGGCCGTGAAGCTTTTAAGCGCCTGTAATCAAACATTTCTAAACTGTGGTGTTGCTATGGAGTCTTTTTTTTTGTGCTCAGAACAGTATTATACATTTTAGTTTGTTTGTTTCTATAAATAAATCAACAAACATGGAATTTACATTTTTTTATGTTGACTTTGCAAGTTAAATCTGATGTACGAGAAAAAATTAGAAAAAAGAGAAAAGACTAAATATTTTCTAAACTAGAACGTCGGGTGGGCAAGAAAAAAAAACATCATCAATTATTTGCTTCCTCATCTGTCTCTTTCACCGTTGATTGATACAAAGCTGGCATCTAAGCTGTGAGTAAAATTCCGATTATGTCAATCTGCAAACTTTAGACCAAGTTGAAATGTAATTTTATAATATTTTATTGTCTTTTTTTATTTTTTATTTTTTTCCCGTTGTTGTGATTTGATGCTGTGAAAGGGGAAGGAGCTCTGTGGGACTGCCTCCGCAAACATTAAAGTAAAGCTTCACCGTGTTTCAACCCAGGCCTCGTTAAAATGTTTGTTCATAGAACAACCGTCACCTCGCTGCATGCCTTACTATTGAGAAACTTACCACTCTGCTGCAGCTCCTCACTGTGCAAACGTTTAAGCCTTAAAAACAAGTTAAATCGCACATTATGGTCCAAAATGTTAAGTGTGTATGTTTTTTACATGTTTTAAATTACAGTTATATCATATATATATGTATTTTTTTTTACTTTTTTTGCCCACAGTAGGAAGCTGAACAACTTCCTGTTTGTAGTCCAACATTTAGCTTTTGGGGTTTTTTTTACTAAAGATTCAATCCCTTAGAAACGCGGGAAAATTTTTTTTTCATTTTTATAATACTTAATTTCTTTAATACAAAAACTGTGGATTACAGATGGCTTCTGAAAAGGAAGTTGCAGCGGAGTGGTATGTTTCTCAATAGCAAGGTTGTGCTATGAACATTCATTCTTTTATTATTATAGGAAACGGACCCGGGCTGAACCATAGTGAACCCATCCTTTCACAGTACTTACATGTAAGGAACCCAAATCCAAACCCTCCATCTAACTGCCTCTTCCGTTCCATATTGTTTACACGTTGCTTAAATTTCGTTGCCTTTTTTTTTCTTTTCTTTTTTGGAGGAGGAGGAGAGTTATAGTCGGCTGTTAGGCGCAATTATAGTTGTTTTGATGCTGTCCTGGGATAATTTTCTTGCTTGGGTAATTATGTGTGTCTATGTAACAGGCAAATGACTGGTCTTGTTTGTGTACACGCCGTCTGTCAACAGCTGTTTTCAGCTCATCAAAAGCACCATACATCAGTAAATACAGAACCATGTTGTGCAATAAGATTATAACTGTAACCAAGACCGATCCCAACTGGATGTATTACCGTGTATCTGGAATCACTTATTACAGAAGCAGCACTGTTCCAATACTGGAAAATTTCGATATTTTCTAGAACAAGAAGAGCTTTCACGGCCAGATTTTGATGCTTTTTGTTGGGGGTTTTATTCAGGTATTTTTTTTTTGTTTTTTTTTGTTTTTAAGCTATTGTGACATTTACTGTGAACGCATCTGTCCTAAAAAAAAAAAAGGGATTGCCGTTATAGATTGTATGTTTTTTATATCAAAAACAACACATTCTTGTATTATTAAAGTTACAATCTGCCTTTTAACGCCTGGCCTTGTCTCGGTGCAGAGGCGCCAGATGTGCGGCGGCCCCTTTTTCTAACTTGGATCCGGTCTCACACAAAGCGCCCGGTTCCGTGGCAACTGAGCGAGCACGTGGCCGGGTGACCTTGGCGTCACCGTGGCGACCGCCCAAACGTCTGCCTCTCCGGAACGCGGACGCGGCCGCGCCTTGCTGGTCGGCGCATTTTATGAACTGGACTTGACCAAACCGTAGGCGCGGTGAGTAAGACGTGGAACGCAGGCGCGAAATAAGTACGTCCTCCACTCCGCTTGTTTTTATATCGGGATTCTTTATTGGCTGCTCCTGTGCGGAAAATTAAATCCAGCTGATTACAGAAAACAGGGATAATGTGCTATAATGACACACATACTGTACATAGAAAACAACAATAATAACTTACCTCTTAAAATAAAAGAATTTAGTACAAGTAAATATTTACTACTTTAATAATCAAAAATGATTTAGCAGAACTACCAGACTTTTGTTTTTTGGACAAACTATGGCTGGCCAACCTTCCAGGAGTTGACTTTTGGTTTGAACTGCAGGGCCGCTGCCACGCAGTACGTTGGTAGGGACTCATATTTTAGGGGTTGGGGGGCGGGGGCTCTGATGGTGCAGCGGGACAGCAAGAAACAACCCGAAATGCCATGATGTTGTCTATTACTGCGGCTCGGCTGCTGAAACCACATCGAACAAAGCGGATTACACGACGGCGAGGTTCTGTTATGGTCTGTACGACACCAAGCATTTGGGTTTTTATTCGAAATCTTCTCCCAGGGCGAAGCATCGTCTTGTGAGGTGCATATACTCTGCCCAAAAAGTGCATTATAGCTCGTCCCGTTATTCTTAAGTTAAACTCTTGCCGTGATTTTTTTTATTAATTTTTTATTTTATTTTTTTTCAGAAATGGTAATTTCGCGGGTTCCACTCTTTTTTGTTTGCTCTCGGTCTCACTCGCTCCTCACCTCATCTTCTAGGCACGGGAAAAAAAATGAACAAGGCACCTCTAGCGCTTCGAAGCGTGAACACCAAGCGCGCAGCAGATTCTACGCCGTCACCATCTGCACCTGTTTCTACCGGACACTCCGGCCCACAGCTCCCTTCTTGTCATTTAAATTGAAACACGGCACAACGCCTCGACACAGTACAATTCACTCTCCGTTTTGAAACATTCACAATGCGATAGTATAAATGTGCTTTTCTTTTAACCCATAAATAAAATAAATGTTACATTCTTGAAATGCGCGGGGTATGACACAGGCCTACAGGATACAATCTCCAACCGGGGTGGTGGCGGTGGAGGTGGTGGTGGCGGTTTGTTTTTACCATGGCAAGAAAAAAAAAACAAAGAAAAAAAAAAACAATATAGAAAATAAAATATTATTCCCCATTTCAATAAATAATAATGACAGTGTGGTGAATGTGGAGGCGACGAGATTTAAAAACTAAAAGAAACTAAAGAAAAACCAAAACAAAAGACAAAGCTATAACACCTTCATCACTGAGTACCGCTCCGTCTGCTGGGTGGTGGAATGTGGTCAGGTGGAGGTGTGGAGGGAGGCTGGGGGGGGGGGGGGGGTGTGACAGAGCGTGGGGTGGGGGTGGGGGTGGAGGCGGCGGGTGGCGTGGAGGGTGGAGGCGTGGTGGTGTGGAGGGGTGGGGGTCCTCAGTCCGTCTGCCCTGAAGTGTCTCCTACTCCTCCTCCGTCTCACCTGGAGCGAGGGAGGGGGCATCAGCTGACGCTGAGCTGAGCGAAGGCGATGAGCTTCACCTCGTCCGGGGTCTCCGTGTCATCACAGCCGGAAGCCTGAGAGGAGACGGAAAGCAAGGGAGAAAAAACCCAGGGGTCATTCTGTGTGTGTGTGTGTGTGTGTGTGTGTGTGCGTGAGGATGGCGGTATACGACTATAACACACACTGTAATCCTCCGACGGCAGAACAGCTGTACTGTTAACAAGTAGGATTAGTTGAGGGAGAGGAGGCGGGGGGCGGCGGGGTAATCTTATTGGTTCATGGATGGATTAGGGGCTTTTTGAACCCTTGGGGTCTTAAAAGTCCCGACAACTTTTTGGAGCCGCCGTGTAAATGTTTGGTTGTTATTTTGCGGGAGGGGAAGGGGCGGAAGTGCGGCTTTCCGAAATGTCAACATTCCAGGATTACAGCGGTGAAGCAGGAATTACACTTCATACGTTAATGAGATGTTGTCGGGCCCAGAAGTGGATTATTCTTTAACGCCACGGGAGGATCCCAAACGAGGAAGTGACTGCGTTTGAGAATTACAGTATAAATAAGAGTTTGGTGTTCGCTCCTGGAATCCTTTAGAACCGCAGTCACACACACACACACACACACACACACACACACACACACACACACACACACACACACACACACACGACAAAGCGCAAGCTTTATTGTATTGACAGTTTCACCTTCCGCTGAGTCCCTTGTCTCTCTGAATTCCTAAACTAATTAAGCTGCTCAGTTGCTCCACAAAGAGGCCTGATCGAAGGCGACGGGCATTTAGATTCATCTGAGTGGACGCACGGACACCGGAAGGAAATCGATATTATAGCGATTGCCCCCGCGGACGAAGCGGAGTGTGAATCAGTGGATTGACGCCTGATCACGGAGAGACGTTCCGTCTCACTGGGGCTGGACACCGAGGAGGGGGAGGGGAGGGGTTGCCGAAAAGCCTTGTTCTAAATGAGTCTTCTTTGACCTCTGTATCAGTAAAGCCGCCCGCGCCACCGTCTTATCTGAATGTAGTCACCGTTTGAGATTATTTTTCTCACTCCGCGTTTTCGTTCCCGCCGCAAACGCCGGTATAAAGTCCAGGTGAGGTGGTGTAGGGGGAGAGCCCTGCGGGCGGCGGAGGTTTCTACTAGGCGTGGGAAAAACGGGAGCGTCGCTGATTATGATAAGCGTTGCACAAACTGCTGCGTCCCCCCGCCCCCCCAGGGGAACGCTCCACCTGCAAACCAATCAGCCGCGTCAGAAGATAAACACGGCGCAAAGGTCAGAGCGTGAGGCACAGATGTTGTTGTTTACCCCTAAAAAAAAAAAAAAAAAAAAACGCAGACAAAAGGCCAGGGCAGCACGACAACACCTCCAAGAAAAAAAAATTAAAAATCAGTGGCGAAGCGAGCTGCCGACGCCGCCCCGTAATTGCTTTTGTGATTAGTTTTGTGTTTGTGGCGAAATGCAATCTTTTCTGCATGGAGGAGATCAATGGCATACGGGGGGTTTTGGGTTTATACAAACAGATTGATATTATCATATTTAATCCTCGCTTTGGTGGCTTTGTGAGACGACAGACCCACAATCACGCACTCAGGCCCGTGGCAGGTGGACTGTCTGGCAGACATGACGCCATCGGCCGGAGTACTTTGAAGTCGGTGCATCGTCCTCTGAATAACGTGTTAGTTCCGTTTTTTCCGGTGACGTTCTGAGCTCATCACGCGCGGGAAACCGCAAGCAACCTGCAGGAATGTGTGGGGACGCCGAATTACCCGTGCACCTCTTAGGCGTTACAAATAGGGGCCGGGTCCCCCCTCTGACACTCGATGAAGGTCACTCCGCCCCCCCCCAAAAAACACAGCGTAAAATCTTCACCTCAAAAGGTAAAGAAAGGGCCATTTCCGGCCCTAATGTAAATTAAGGGTGACCCCTCGTGCTTTAAGCTTCGTTATACAAAATGTAATTTCTGAGACACCCTGACTCGCCCAGAGGACACCGGAAGACGCTTGTCCTCCACAAACGGAAGCATTTCCGCCCCCCATTTCCCAGACCAGACCTTGGGACGAGGGATGATTTTTTTAATTATCTTAAAAACTCACCAGTTTAAAGGTTAATACTTTGTAGGTAGCCGGGTCGTCGACAATCTTCTGAAGGTTAGCAGCGACTGGAACAACGAGACAGGGAACACAAAATGAAAAAAAAATCTTGATGCCCGCACAGATAAATGCAAGTGTCCCCAAAAAAAAAAAAAAAAAGTGTCAGACACCAAGTGTGAGTGATTAAAAACGTCTGGTGCTATTCTCAGAGCCACCGCCCGCCTCCCGGCAGAACGCTCACTGTCTCGACTCTCTGCGAGGCTCGCGACTCCCTCTCAGCGACATCAATATTCATGCGGTCAAAATCCCAGACTCTTAAGGGTTCAGCTGCAGAAAGCCGAACGGGAATGTCCCGCAAACACGCTTCAGTTTTGATGATTTCGGACGAGCGCGACCGAATCCCACGTGGGGCCACGCATACTTGACGGATGGGAATGCTATTAAATATGTTCAACCGACACATCGGAACATGTCACCGCACCTATGCCGACGTCGTGTCCGTGCACCAGACCGGCGGAGAACAGCTCCTGCGACACGCCTTCGGCGGTGTCTGTTCGGGGAGGGAGGGAGGGGGGGGAGGGAGGGAGGGGTGGAAACACGACACATCAGAGTCCTACAAAGCTCCACGGGCGAGTCCTGACGCGACAATTTGCGGCATCTCGGGAGGGGTTCGGGGTTCGGGAGGGGGTTCTTACCTCGACCGGGAGTGAATTCAAAGCGGATGTCGTTCAGCTCCTTCTTGGGGTTCCTGAGAGGAGAGACGAGAGAGGGCGCGGCTGTGACAACAGTCATTTGAGATCCTGACCGATTCCACGTCCCGGCGGCGGCGCTTGTGCGCGGCGAGGCGACAAAGAGAGGCCCTTTTGGAGCCACGCAACCCCAACCCCTCCGAGAAGCCTCTTCTGACGTCGAAGCGCCGCCTGGGCTGGGACGGCGACGGAGCCCTCCGCTCAGACCTCCCCCGGGACCAGGCAGAAACCGACGCGGGAAGTTCAGAGTTGAAGCCGCTGGGCTTCAACCGAGAGCGCCTAGAGTGTCCAAGCAGCTGTAACCCGATGGATTTAAGATATTCAAGTTCCCGAGCTCTACATGATCAGATGCAGAGAGAAAAAAAAACGATAACACCGCAGAGTGAGCCTTACGGTAGGTTTGCGCCGCGAAACGACAAGAAGAAGAGAGAAAGTGAGGTAGAACCAGAGAAGAATAAATGTAATGGAATAAGAAAAAAATGAAGAATCAGCGCAGTTCTTTTTTTTTCAGGAGGGGGTCAATTGCGCCACTAGAGAAGTCTAAAGCGAGAAGGTGGCATCTCTGCGTCTCCTTCCAGACGGTGATTAAAGGAGACGCGGCGCTGGGAAGGGTGGGGGCTGGGTGGGGGTATGGGCTGGGAGGCGGGATGAACTAACTACCGGGAACATGTATCAGACGTGTCTCAGTAGTTCTGTGTTTGCACATAATGAGCGGCGTGACGGCAACATCCGTCTGGCTGCTCCCGAGCCTCACACCTGAGCCCCAAACTGGAGCGGAGACACCGGAAGGAGGCTGCAGAAAATGGCAATTAGGAGGCCGGTGGCGCCGGATTGTATACTCACGGAATATACGCCGCGCTTCGTGTACAAAGGACGTTTTAATCAAATTCATGCTGTGGCAGTGCATAAATATGCAGTACACATATGAATTATTGAGTACGTCGGCATACCGCCTTTCAACAGATGAAGAACCTTCACAAATCTAAGATGGCAACTCAAAGTATGTTTGTAAAGTGTACTTAAATGTATGTATAAGTACACTAAATCCCACCCTTGCTTGTTTCTCATCTGTTCACTCCTGGTGAATTCGGCATGTTCGTGTGGCCGCAGCACGACGGCCTAAGTGTTGTGTTTAAATATTTGATGACACGCAGGTGCTTCGCGGAGGGCTTTGCACACACACACAAACACAGGCACACACACACGCGTGCACGCACGCACACACGCATACACACACACACGTGTCAGTGTCAGGTAGTAAAGGTTAATGCACGCAACAAAGTGTCCCCAGGAAAAACACACACTCAAGAAAATAACGCTAACGGTCGGATTAAACGGAAGGCGGGGGGGATACTCTCGCCGCAGTGACCACCGGTACCGGTCAAAGTCACATGACGAGGTGAGAATGTTAATCAGTAATATTTGCATATTTAATGACAAACAGCTGTGTGAGTCTGAAAACCCACCATTCAAAGTGACGTGACGGCAACATTTCGACGGAGGGAAGGCTCCCCGAGCGCTGCTCCGACCGCCGTCCCCCTTTGACGCGTCCGGCTTCCGGAAGCCGGACTCCTCGTCCCGGGAGACGGAGCGCTCTCTCCTGTCACGCGTTAACGTCACTTTGAATAACGCTTTTTGGGGCTCACACACAGCTGCGCGTCATTAAATATGCAAATATTGATTTGAGCCAACAGTGCGGGGCCTCCACGCCGACGCTCAGCGTGTTTATCTGTTGACGACACGAAGGCGACGGCGTCGCCGATTAACCGACCCTTGACCGGCGAAGCGCCGTAGGGAACCGGCGCGTCGCCCCCCTCCGCACGCGCGCGCATATCCCGCAGGGGGCAGATTCGCCGCGGCGACGTCGCGGCCCCCGGAGCGGTCCGGGGGTCCGTCACCCGAGAAGGGCCTCGAGACGAGGCGATCTAAAAGAGCTTTTTTGTTGTGGTTCCTCAAAACCCACGACCAGGGGGAAACGGACAGAAGACGATGGCGTGCGATGGCAAAGGGTACGCCGCAAACTACTGATTATATTTGTAAACATAAGCCGCCATCTCCGATGTGGCTGCTCGGCAGGATGTTCCGTTCCACTTGTGGCGCGGAGCCCCCGGCGTCAGCCCGACTCCCCCTGACAGCTGAGCGGCGAGCGGGGAGCAATCCGTCACTCAGATTACGGTGTGGGTGGTCCGCGGATAGCGAGGATTTAGCCGCGGTGATTAGAGGCTGTCGTGAAGTTTGAAGAGCGGCAATTTATACGCCACTAACCTTTTTAGACGGTTAATGTCTCTCTCGCCGTCACCGTTCTGTTTCGGCTCTGACCCCCCCCCCCCCTTCCTCGGTGCTCAGCCCTAATCGTTTGGAAGCCGTCGCCACGTTCCTGCCAGGCACCGACGCCTTGCAGACGTTTACCGGGGTTGACGGGGCTGCGACGCAACGCTAAAGCTCTACCTGGAACATGGAGCTGTCACTCCTGGGCTGCGAGGGGGGCTTGATGAACACTTCACGGGCAAACATATTTTGCGGGGGCATCTTGTTGGAAGTGTCAGAGCCGAATGACAATGAGGGATCTCCAAGGCACGTGTTATGAAATGCCACCATTCACGGCCAGTTCCCCGGGTACAGCGAGCATGTGTGTGTGTGTGCGTGTGTGTGCGTGTGTGTGTGTGTTACTTCTCTTAGGGGCCTTTTGTGAATGCTTGCATCTGCAGGATATGTCACTGTGTGTCTGTGTGTGCGCGCGCATGTGTGTTTGTGCGTGTGTGTGCGCGTGTGTACGTGTGTGCGCATGTGTGTATGTGTGTGCGTGTGTGTGTGTGTGTGTGTGTGTGTGTGCTGTGCTTGCGCGTGTACAAAACCCGGAGAGGACCACCGACCGTTTGGTATCCGATTGGCTAATCGGATGCCAAGGCCAAACAAATACACGGTCGGCTGCGTAAAGACTACACGGGCGTCTTCCAAATCCTATGTCACACACACCAGAGAGTGCGATCGATACGCCCCTGGAAAGAACCCATTAGGTTTGGACTGTGGCGAAGGGAAGTAAATCACCGCAGGGCGTCGGTCTCAGCTGGAGCGCCATCGATTTTTGATTTCATAGCTGTATTCACAATTTACTATCATCCGGTATTCCCATCGGCTGGGATTCTCGGGCTTGATGAACAGATTACGGAACGATGACTCCGCTGCTCGAACACTGTGGAAAGGCAGCCACTTCCACTCAGAAAATCTGTTCTGTTCATAATTATGCACATCGATTATACTTAATTGATTGCGCTGATGTGCCGTCCGTACGCGCACAAAGTTAACAAATGCCCCATTAATACTCTTTAACGTTTCCTTGAAGATTAATACAACTGTCAATCGCAGCGGGGGAAGAAAGAAAAAAAAAAATCTTCGCTGTAATTCTTGTGGTTAAACGTCCGCCCGGCGACAGGAGGGCATCGACGGCGTCGCCGGGCGGATGAAGGGACCCGAAACAAACAACAGCCACTCCAGCTCGCCATCCATCGACCCGCTTGTTACCCAAAACAAATATCTGCGGCGCTTCCCCGGCATCGGCCGCGGGTTTTTTTTTTTCCGCGCTGCGGCGCTTAAGAGAAAAGTCGCCGTCTCCCTTCGCGGAGACGGAAACGCCGGCGTTTGTCCACAAAAAAAAAGATCCGCTCCTCCTCCCAAATCCTCCGTCCCTCACAGAACTTGCCGCTGTGAATTCTCTGAACTATTAATAATGCTCACAAAGATCCAATTCTTAAAAGGATTAGTTGAATAAGTTGTTCTCCGTTCGACTCTGAAATTCCGCCCGATCCCCACGGAGGGGGACCTACGGTAATCTCCTTCACCACGTTCAGGGCCGAACGCTTTCTCATTTCCCCCGGTGGCATTGTGCTTAAGCTTAGCGTGTAAGACTAATTGGCTCGTCCAATAACCGGGCGGCGTTCGGTGGCCGTCCGCTGTCGGTGCGAGCGCTGCGGCGGCTGCTTGAGACGCAGCAGAACCGTCCTGTTCATTACAGTAGACGCCGCCTTGTTCGCCGGGTTGCGGCGCCCGCCCCGATGTCCTGGCAGAGGAGATTTTAAACCATCGATCCAAATGTCCTTGAAAGAAAAAAAAAAAGATGAACTCTGTCTTCCTGTATTTCTTTAAATATTATAATATCTATTGATAAGCATGATATACTGCACCTGCCGTGTGCCATGCAGCTTCATACCGTTTCTGTACTGTTTCAACCTGCACCAAACAGCATTATGGATGTACTGTACTGTATGTGTATTCTGTTATTATCCCCGTCTAACATTTGCTCGACCACAGTTCGATTGTTAATTGTCTTGATCTAAACATTCAAAGTGGCTTCCCCGAGCCAGAGCAGAGGCTTCGCACGATAATTGGATCCTGTCGCCTAAAAATATGTCGCCTCCCTAAAAGCATGTCGCACTGACTCATTACATTTATGGCAAATCACCAAGAGAGAAGATGATTCCTCTGCTAATTCAGAGATGCCGGACTCGAAGGTTAACCCCCGGCTCGACACGGAAGGAAGAGCCGGCGTCGTTCCTCTGAGCAGTTTCGCGACAAAAGCCGACCGGGACCGACGTAAGAGGCATTTGCCGGTGCGCGTGGACGGCGCGTCGAAACGGATTGCGGCGACGCTCCTCCCTGGGCGCGGGCGGGGACGGGGCTAGGACCAATCAGAGGCTGTAGCCTGTAGGCGCCGGATTCTGCGTCGTAGCCCGACCGCTTCAGTTGCGGGTTTTGACGCTCTGCCAAAACCACCCGTCCACTGTCGCAGCATCTAGACTATCCGGACCCCGCAGCCACATCCGAGGTATCCGGCAAATCACCTCGGACGGATGATCGTTCCCGGCCCCCGAGGAGCCGACAGGCAGGGTCTGAAAATTCGGCCGCAGTGCGAGGGAGTGAATTATACCGCTCTCCAGCCGCGTGGCAGCCGGCCCTGTGGTTCCTGCTCATGCTCGCGCGTCGGTGAGCGACGGCGGCGCTGGCTTTGTGAGCTACTGTACGCGGGGGCGCCTGGGGAGGGCCCTTCACACTCCTGTTATCTCGTCGACCCAGAGCTCGCTCCGTGCCCTGCTCATCAGAGAGTGGAAGGCAGGCATTCTGTCACCGTCCGTTCGGAAAGCTTGCCGCACGACCAGGAAATAAGAATGTATGTGTGACGGAGAGAGAGTCGAGAGGGAGAAAGAGAGAGAAGGGGAGGGGGTATAATAAGTGAGTGACCCATAATTCTGCAGGAGATTTCTATTTTTTGGTTATTGCGATCAGCCGGTGTGGCCGACGACTGATCAGCATAAAAGAAACGATGCAGATACAGTGATCATCCCGCGAGCCGACCGAGCGGAGCACCCTCCTCCCTGCGACAAATTAAGAAGAAGTGCTCCACGGCGCCGGCGGAGGAGCGCCTCAGATCATTAGGCATAATGAGTATTAATACGTAAGTTATTTATCCCATTTCCTTAATGGAATAATCTGCAAACCAGCGGCAGGTGTGAGATATTGTTCTGTCTCTCCATGCGCGGCCACCAGGGGTCCGAGTCCGGGGCGTTGTCGGCGGGTTTCCAAAAATCGGTTTGTTGTCGTCAAACTTTTTCAAACGCAGCTGCAAAACGGAGGGGAAACTTGCCTTAGCCGTAGCACCATGTTCAAGGCCCCGGGGACGTAGGGCGTGTGCTCGTATGGTTCGACCTGCGGGAGGGAGAAGAAGTGATGAGGCCGCCGCAGGGAGGAGAAAGAAACATCAATTTCTATTTGCACAGCTTTTGGGGGAAACGTCGTGAGGGAGAAGAAAGGAAAAGAAGGAACATGTCCCGTAAAACAGACCTTTTTTTGGGGGGGGGGTTGTTTTTTGGGGTTTTTTAAGCATCTGCAGTCGGACAAAATACAACTTTGGATAGGCCGCGAAAAAGACACGTTCAGAGTAGTGGAGGTAGGAGTAGTAGTCCTGATATTTTTGAGGCGCTTGTCGTGCCCAGTTCCTGAGTAAAGCAAAGCACCAGCAGCGTTTCCGTCTTTCATCTCCGTCAGACGCAGGGGGTGAGAGGGGGGGCTACACCTCCCACACTACTTTGGCTCATTTTCAAAATGACAATAGCCTCAGAAAATGAGCTATAATGGCAGCGAGCCTTTTAGAGGAGAAACACCAAGGCACTGAGAAGGAACTGTCAGCCAGACCATTTACTGTGAGTTATTACGGCTGGCTATTATGGCTCCTACTGAGACTGACATTCAGAGACCGAGATGCAACCGCATGCACGCTGACACGGTATACGAGACACACACACACACACACACACACACACACACACACACACAAACACACACAGGCGCACACACACACGCAAGCACGCTGACACAGTATACGAGACAGGCACACACACACACGCACATACACAGGCACACTGACACAGTATCCAAGATACACACACACACACACACACACACGCACGCACGCACGCTGACACAGTATACAAGACAGACAGACAGACACACACTCACACGGGAGCACGCGCACACAATTCAGTCAGTGGCGCATCAAGGTCGTTGAATCATGACAAATTAGAGGTGAGGCGCTTCCCTCACCTGGGGATGTTGAATAGAAAGACCTTCGATAGGGACATTGTTGGGATTGTCCACATTCTGGAGGTGGAAAAGAAATTAATGTGTCATTTCGCAAACCGCTAATACTGTACAGTACATCTTTGGCAAATTTCAAACCAGCAGCCGCCGCACCCAGGAAACGCACAAATCTCAAATGAAAAGTTGATCAGTGAGAAACGATTTCTCTTCTTTGTCGACGGGACTTGAAATTGTCAAATACAAAACTGAGGAACTGAAATGGCAAAGCACAAACAGATTTTTATTCCATAATTGCTCTGAATGGGTTCATCTAACATTAACAATTTACAATGCGCAGTTAGTGCATCGAAGGGCTCCTTCACAATCCCGTTTCGAAGTAGACAAAAATGCAGGAAGTAGAACTGCAGGGCAGCCGTGCTGGGAGTCAGGATGAAGACTTGTGCAGTGAACTGCTGTAGCGGCGAGGGCGAGGGGTGGAAAATGTTTAATACTCCAAGAGGGAAATCTAAACTGTGCATTTCGTCATATAAAAGAAAAGGCATTGAAGTTTTTCCAGCCTGTTGCAACATTTCTAAATACCTCTGGATTTTACCATCAGATTGCACTAGTCAAGTCCGTGAAGTGGTTCGTTTGTTTATGATAACGCATAATAGTTTATCTCGTTTTTTTTCTCCCCCCTGCTCTGCTCGATTGTTTCATTGAATGCTCTCACTTTTCTCGCGGGATTCCTGTTTTCCTGATGCCGGAAGGTGTTTTCGATTCACCCGATCGCATGAGAAACGCCAAAAATCTCACGTCACAAATGATACTTCTTCTCGGGGGTTCAAGCTCATCTTTTTCCATGGACGAGCAACAGAAGAGCTCTCATAACAGTTATGGAGTTTTATTTAGTGCCCCTCGGAGTCCTCAGGCACCACACGTACGGTTACGTCGGTGAGTTGTTTCAAAGCCTCTTGGTTGCTGGGTGTAACCAGGGTTTGTTTCCTCCTAATGGCTCCGTCCTGGGTAATGGTGATGGTTGAGACCCTCTACTCGGGGGCTATTATTTGGCAGACTGCCTAATAGAGTCCTCACCACCGATGGTGCGGGGTGCTCTAAGGACAGGACAGGACAGTGATCATCGTGTGCCACAGGTTCCTATATCGACGCCGTCGTCCACCCTCTGCCGTATTTCAGGTCAACAAATGAGACGCGCCGCTCTGTTTCATCTTCGAACGTAAGCTCTGTATCGCCGGTGACATCGATGGGAGCTTCGCCGCCGGTGGGCTCCCGTTTCCCCTACGGCCTTGATGTCCTCCGGAAGGTCAACTGCGCCGTCGTGGAAAAGCTGCCAGGCGGTCTCGCCAGGACGGGCGCAGTATGAAATCACAGGCACTGACACCGGACATGTTTTCCCAGAGAAGCGCACCGTCCACAGGGGGATCGGGTTTTTCCGGCGTGATTTCTCTCTCAAATATCTTCAAATATAGCGCGGCACAGTGACGCGGGATAATTCCACACCTGATACACAGGGGCCACCTTTGGATTGGATAGTCTTATGTTGCATTGCACTGTGTTGCATTTCTTTGATATAGCGTTTTAATATTTCATGTTTTATAACAAGGAGAGCTCACTTACATCATTGGGCGCGTCTCTGACCCTTCGTGACTGAAGAAAAAACACACATTGTTAATATTATTACCTTCTCAGAATCATAAGTAACAGCTGCAGAGACATGCCCTATACATACTGTATACATCCGTCCCTCCGTCATAGAAATCAACAAAAAAATCTCGGTCCTTCTCATTGTGGTAAATATCCATTTTTCAAAGCCTTAATCCAAATCTCCTCAGTATAACCAACTTCAGATTTGGAAAAAAAGTAAAAAATGCATCCTAACTTTATAAGAGCGCTTCAGCGTGTCCCATCTGCGCTTTGGACCAGTTATCTGCGCTGTGAGACGTTCAGCGAGGTGTTTGATGCACTTTTTACGACGGGACATGCTGGTGGCTTGTCACCGCCGCCTACCCCTTTCTGCTGCTGCCGCCGCCGCCGCTGCCGCCTACAGCTATTTTAAAACTTGTTACTAGCAAACGACTTGTGACAACCTCTATCTGAAACACGCCATCTGCTATCCCCCCGTAATGCTGGGCGCTCAGGGAGGGAGGGAACGTATGAGGGCTGAGAGAGAGGGCAAACAAACACAAGCGCACGACGGCATGCTGTATTCATGACAACACGTAAATACAGTCTGGTTCTCATTTTTGAATGGGTTTTCACTTTGAAAGAAATACTCCCATTTATCCATTTCAAAAATAAAAAAAAATAGTTGTCGGAATTGTGCTATGAGGTACCGTTTGAGAGCATATTTAAGTGTTGCATTGTTAACATTGAACAGTCCGGCCCCAGGGGCTCCTGGCGGCGGAGCCGGCGCGGGGGTCTCACCCACCCTGCCTTGGTTCATGGCCGACTTGCCCTCCTCGCTGCCCTCGTCCAGCTCGTCATCGCTCCACTCCCAGTCTCCGTCTTCCGTTTTGTGCAAGTGGCCGCTGGACCCCGGCACTCTCCTGACCTGCACCGCCGCACACAGCACAGAAATGGGAGATGCATGATTGACGGGCTTCCCGTTGCAGACTTGTACTGCGCTTCCCCCCCTACGCCTTTAATTCTATGTTATGCACAGTGGACTTTGATGCATTAGTAAAATACTCGCAGGGTGGGAAAATATATTCGGTTTTTATCAAGGACGCTAGAGAATAAGGCAGGTCTGGTGAGGCTCTTATAGTTTTCTCAATGTAAAACCAATAGGTATTGATAGTATTCCATGCCTTCCATGCCGGTAGGGGACTCAGCATGTGCAATGCAAAATTCATTAAGCGTCATGAGGGGCATGTAGTCCAACTTGTACTTTTTACTTTGTTACACAGGCACATTAATAAGATTAAATGTGTATGCGATTAACAGCCCGTTGGGGATTCAGGATTAGGATGCTCATTGAAAAAGTCCTTTCTCGCCTGCAGATTATTTCTACAGTAAGTTCTACAGTATGTGAGGTTTAATAAAGCGTGCAAAGAGGACAAATCTGGTAGTCTGTAACAGGCAGCGTGTGTGTGTGTGCGTGCGTGCGTGCGGGAAGCGCAAAAAAACAGGACAAGCACGCCACACTGCACGAGCCACTACGGAGGGGTCGTCTACAAGCTCCAGCTCTAGGGCGAAGTCGAAAGGAAGCGCTACCCCTCTGATGGCGTCAAGTTCTCCCTCCCAACCTGACGTGGAGCCCCGGCTCACACAGTTCTGCTCAGCGTCCTTCGGCAAAACAGACACAAGTGAAGTGACTCAAGGGCGTGAATCCGGCCTCCCCTGCCCGGCGTTCACGCGCGCACGCTCTCACATGAACACCTTGGAAACCCAAACGCCAGCACAGGAATGAGAATGAAGAATCACACACTCGCACATGTTAAGGCGAAACAAAATATCACCCTATTTTGCACCCGATACACGGTGTTTGAAGTTGCGCCATGCAATTTCTGGCCGCTGGCCGTGGTCTTGAGTGAACTATCCCCGAAAACACAAACATGCAAGCCGCACAGGCACGTGCACGTGCTTGCGTGGGCGCTTTGGCTGAAAGTAACTTGGTTCCGTTCAAATTAGGGATTTCATGGCAATTGAAGGGCAAACCACAATTTCTGCTCAAATATTATGCATTTACACTGCACTACATACTACAAAGTGAAATAGCTGCGCAAAACGTGAGGCGGCCTAGAACCTTTAGAAATCTTGAATTGATAGATCTGGACTAGATCTTACACAACGCCACTTTAAATGATGTGCGGTAACACACACACTGCACAATACGCAAGCCTATGATATTCTCTACCATTTGTCAGTGAAACAGCTGATCATTCTGCTGAATATCCCAAACACCCTCAGAGGTCATCTTTTTCAAAACAATATCAATCATTTCATATTTTCCAACTGTAATAAGATGCTCCGTATTGCGACGGTGACCGGTAGCAGCCCTGCAGACTGTACTTGGAGCAGTGCACTCTGCAGTATGTATCATCGGCTGGAAAAGTCGGTTTCATGGCGCCCTCTGGTGGTGGCTACCGATGATGACTGGTATTTTGTCTTGGTTTGTCTGACCCTTTTTTTTTTTTTTTCCCCCCCCAATTTTAAACCATTGTGCAATTATCTTCATCTTCATTTGTTTTATTTTAATTATCTTTTTTTCGACTTGCCGTGATCTGTCGGCTCTGCTACTACAACACCTGAATTTCCCACGGGGGATTAATAAAGGATTATCTTATCACATCTTATTTCTTTCTTCTATTCACCAGTTAATTCGCTCTTCTTTCTTCATTCAGTCATTCAACCATTAATTTCTCCTTCTTTAACTGAAATACTGACTCCATTATGGGTTTTCACGATTTAATGTATCCAATATGTCAGATGTAATCTCTGTATATATATATATATAAATGCAGTCTTGGGAGGTTTCTCGCTTAAATCATCTGAATTTTTTATGCCGGTCTGACTTAGGATCCCCCTCGCTCACCACGACTACAAAAGCTCTGAGAGGAATAACTCCACAGAGCCTCGGCTGGAGAGAAACTAGGATATAACCTGGAGGCCAGATGAGGTTGTTGGGGGCGAAAAAAAAAAGCTTTTCAGGAAGGAGACAGGAAGTTGCAATCCTGGTCCGCCGGGGGGGCGAGCCGGCCGAGCCAGCACGCCCCTCCTGCCCCCGACGCGGCGAGGTCACAGCATCCTGAGAGGATGTTTCTGCAACGGCGCTCACTTTTCAGATGACGGGGCCGGGGGGTGCCGAGTGGATAACGTGGATGACTCCGTGGGTCAAACCATCTCAAAAACAACAAGGACGCTGCGGGCCCGCCGCCCCGCCCCCCCCCCGCGGCTTGGAGCACTCAGATACCGGGGGAGTCTGGAGCGAATCACGCACCGCATCACTTTTCTGCATAATTCTGTTTCTCAGCAGGAATAATAAATGCAATGTGCGCACACGGCGTTTAAAATTGGGATCGTGTGGTCGTGCATGTGCATCTCGCTGTGGTACGCAAAGCCAGCGAATGACAGGCGTCCGGCGTTCGCCCGCTTGCTCGGGGTTCGCGCACGAAGCTGAGCCGCTGAAGAACACCGCACAAAGAACCTGAAGAACCCGGCGACACAAGCGAAAGAACTTCGACGCGGTCGACGCGGCGGTTTTCGGGAAAACCCGAGAGAGCCCTTTTAGAGAAGCCCCCTTATAACGGCAAAACCCGCCGCCATAACCGTGGCCGGACTCATTATCGACGCCCCGCCGTCTCTGTGCCTAAATGTGCACGTGACGCACTCTCAACCGCCTCCTCCATCCGCCACTACCACCACCATCCACCATGCCCCAACCCCCACCCACCACCACCATCCACCATGCCCCCCCTCGCTCACCCCGAGTGGATTTCCAACCCTCCGTTAATGCGAGTGTGTGTCATAGCTTCACACTTTCGCACTATTTTTATCCCCTTTTTACAACGGACATTCGACTGCAGGAGAACGGGAGGTCAACGCCGGCGTCGGATTAATATTTCCCTAAAGTGCGACTATGACATCATCGGGGAAAAATGTACTGCAGCAATAAAATATTAAAATTCTTCTCGAGCCGTACCACCTACTAATGCACGCATCTATTCTTTACGGCTGACGCGGTTCCAGCGTGTCTGCGGGCTCGCGACGCAGCGCTCGGCCCGACGTGCGTCCGGCGTCGACGCCAAACACCGGGGGCCGGCGGCGGAGTGTCATCGGGCGCTCAGTCACAATGACGTAACGTCCGTGTCCGGGCGACGGAGGAGCAACTTTACAAGCGGACGCTTGCGGACACGTACCTTCTTGGCTCTCTGGGCGATCTTTGGTGCGCAACACAGAAGCTTTTCGACCAGATACTCTCTGTTCTGCAAAGATGAAATCGAACCGTGAATTAAAACCAGTGGAAAAGCTTTTTTCTTGACGTAGATATTATGTCGTCATCGTCGAGTTAAAATAGGGGCCGGTTCCCCGACGAATGCGAACAGTATGTACAAAGTAAATTACTCCAGATCATAAATGAAATTGAGTAAATCATCTAAACTCCGCTCGTGAAAAAGGGCCAAAGAAATTTGCTTGATTTGAAATGTGCAACGTCCAAAATACTGCGATATCAGGATTCTGACTTCTGGGAATTGTGAGTTGTGACATTAAACTGATACTACTAATACACGTCTTTGACGGGGAAATATTTAAAATACCTGATATTAACTTAGTGGGATGGAAGCACACATGTTAAACAGTAAGAAACGAGGACTTAAAAAGGCAGATATGTGGAAATAAAGGTGGTACCTTGGCTTTTTGGAAGAATTTACACTTCAAAAGTTCTGCTGCTGTCGGTCTGGAAAGGTAAAAAAAAAAAAATAAATAATAATAATAATAAAAAAATACATTTTCTGTGGCACCCTCAGCGTTACTGGCTGTGTATTTGATATTCAGGATACATCGTCCCTTCTATCCTACGGTAATAGAAACGAACCTTTTGCCGGGATCCTTTTGAAGGCACATGGTTATTAGCTTTCTGAAGGATTTTCCATATTTCTTCAGCATTTCCTTGTCCTCCACGCCCGTGTCTAATGTGGGAGGATCGTTCTGCAGAGTCAGCATCAGGACCTTGGCGAGACAGGAGTATTATTATTTTTTTTATTAGATATTACATTAAAAAAAACAAAAAAAAAACAAACAAACCTCAAAAAGAATCAAACTTTTACGTTTGCGAAAGCTGAAAATTGCATCGTTGGGCTTCGCCGCTTTTGAAAGAGCGTAAAAGCGATGCCTCCGATGACGTTACTTATCCGCGTTTTTCCCCCGCCCGTGAAAAGTTTACGGCCGCGTCTCAGATCCCTTATGGCGGCGTTCACCTTCATGGGAGGATATCGGTGGTAGGGGGCGGAGCCCGTCGCCAGCTCTATGGCAGTGATCCCAAAACTCCAGATGTCGGCCTTGAAATCGTAGCCTCGTACCTGTGGATATTAGAACAACTGTTCAAGTGATGTGAATATTAAACAGGCCTACACTACCGCTGCTATTTAGAATGCACTGGGAGTTTTAAATGAGCCGCCGGTAAAGCCCCACCGCATGGACGCACTCACTTGCTCCATCACTTCCGGTGCCATCCAGCACGGGGTCCCGACGAACGTCTTCCTCACTTTGTTCCTGGTCATGTCTCCTCCCGTGGCGAGGAACGCGCTGACTCCGAAATCTTACAAAAACGGACGGAGAAAACCCCCGTTTGAGTGGGCCGCGTCCGGTTCCGCACGGTGCACCGTCGGCGTCGTGTCGAAATACAGACGCGGCCGCGTTACGTTTCGGAAAATAATTCCATTTCGAGGAGCGTAAAATAAATTTGGAAAAAAAAAAAAAAAAAAAGCAGAATTAGGATCTCTTGAATTGAAGACTCTGTTGTCGGCGGGTTTTATGACATCCCGTTGGAAATTAAATATCGCACAGCAGACAAACAAATTTTTCAATTTCAATTCCAATTTAGAAGGCCCGAATTCGATTTTTTTTGATTCTCCGCGAACTGCAATACACCGCAATGTTGAGCGGCACACAAAAACCCTTGATTCGATTGAACCAAAAAATGCTGAATCCATTGTGCTCTCTGATCACAAAAGCCTTTTTAATGTTTCAGCATTCGTTCACGGAGGGCTCGGGCCGCAGCGAGGCTCTCTGCTCTGCCTCGGCTATCGCGGCGGTGAACGTAACTGCTTATCCTACAGCGGGGGACAACATATTGATATTAAAATGGTGCCTGTTTGGCTGTCAGTCTGAGCACAGCCAAGATGTGGTTGAGGCCTGCACCCACATTGCTGTTTCCCAGCCTCGTTCAAGTGTATATTATAATTATTTTTTATCCTTATCAGTCCCATTACGGGGAAATTTGCAATTTCTCTGCCTTTACCCATCCTAGTAGCTGATGTATCTAGGAGCAGTGGGCTGCCATATAGAGGCGCCTGGGGAGCAGGGAAGTGTCTTGTTCAAGGACACATCGGCAGGCTACCAGGAGGAGCCGGGAATCGAACTGGCAACCTTCCGCTTGCTACAACCCGCTCCACCTCCTGAGCTACTGCCCCCCTGCCCCATTGCCCCGAGATACATCCGGAAGCCTCGGGGTGAGACGTTTTGTTTTCCGACTCTAAGGTAGAGAAGGGAGGTTCTCGTTTTGCGGACACAACGGGCGACGCCACGGAGTTTCTCTCTGATTCGATACCAGGTCATACCAGGGCTGAAACAACATTCGCAAACAGCATGTTTTAAATTTGAATATGTGAAGACATTTTTGGCTCGGATGAGGACTGATCATTCATGATCTCCAGGGGTGACTTTGGTGATCAGCTGAAATATTCCGGAGAAACAAATGGTGTGAATATTCCTGAATCCCCCTGCCCGCCAATAAAGTGATCAATAAAGTGATCAATAAAGTGTTATCTTATCTTACGTAAAGGTTTTCCATTAATACCAGCCCAACTAGAATAGAACATTTTTCAATGAAAACAACAATCGCTTATTAAACATCAGCAAAATAATTAAAAAGTCAATTCCT
The DNA here is from genome assembly GCF_960531495.2 of Zeus faber. Classification (NCBI taxonomy): domain Eukaryota; kingdom Metazoa; phylum Chordata; class Actinopteri; order Zeiformes; family Zeidae; genus Zeus; species Zeus faber. Next base: position 17,320,013 of record NC_137210.1, on the reverse strand, counting down.
GGTGGGAGGGGACACACCTGCTATCTGAACGGATCCGTCTTCTCCCAGTAAAATGTTCCCGGCCTTCACGTCCCTACAGCACAACCCAGCAGGAGGGGGGGGGGGGGGGGGGGGAAAGGAGTCAGGAGCACAGCCGGCGATGTGGAGCAGTATCGATCCAGCGCCACGTGGAAACGAACATATCGGCCCACCGCCATGTGGAACACCGCCCCGGGGATCACGCCGCTTCGGCTCTGACCTTGGAAACCCAGGAAGTGCACGCCACACGGACGGATCGCTACTAAACATAGGATTGGTCGTACATTTGCACTCGCTCGGACCGTTTTTTCCGGTCGGGTCTCTCGGAAGAGCTTCATCGGAAAGAAAAACAAAAAAAACCCACATAATTCCGAGACCGCTAGAAAGAAGAAGTGACGGGAGGCGTTTTACCTGTGAATCTGTCCGTTTCTGTGCAGGTAGTCCAGCCCCTCGAGGACTTCTTTCAGTATGGTGGCAATGATGGGTTCATCTAAGGTGCCATTTTTGTGCTCTTCTTTGTTTGTGTGCTTTATTATATCCAGCATCGATCCTAGATTAAAAAAAAAAAAAAAAAAAAAGACCACACAAACACAAAAAGGCACCGCGCCCACTTAAAAAGCGTGCCGCAATAACGACGGATGATAAATGACGGTTCGGTGTGTGGCGCACAGGGAAACAACAGCAGGCTCGTAAATGAGACGTTGACAAGCCATCACAACGCTAACAATTCAATGTAGTTTGAAAACGGTTACGATAATGAATTTGTCACTTCCTGACAGCGGTCTCTGTCGACATTTTTGTAATGACATCATTTGCGAATATTTGTGAATTCATCATGTCTACTTGGGGTGATCAAAAAAATCAAGGCCGTAGGCACAGCTGGGTTGATATGGATTTCGAGCCCCGATATGTGCTTTTGCTTTCTTATATCATGGAAAAAAAGCGCTAGAGGGCGGTTCAGATTGAGGAGACGTATGAAACTGTTTTTGTGCTTGGACCCCTCTCTTGGACCCTTATCAGTCCCACAACGGGGAAATTCACAATTTCTCTGCATTTACCCATCCTCGTATCTGACGTATCTAGGAGCAGTGGGCTGCCATGTAGAGGCGCCCGGGGAGCAGTGAGGGGGTTGAGTGTCTTGCTCAAGCACACATCAGCACACTACCAGGAGGAGCCGGGGATCGAACCAGCAACCTTCTGCTTACTAGACGACCCAGTACAGTACAGTTCCCAGTACATACGACACAGTATAATAAATAACATACAATGATCCTGCAGCACAGGCTACACGCCCTGATGAACAATTGTATTGTATTAAGTGTTTCTCTCTATTCTGAATATCTTGGCAGCAGCAGCTTACCACCACTCAGAAGCTTCATGACTAACCAAAGTTCATCCTTGACCACGAAGGAGGTGTAGTAGGTGACGACGTTTGGATGGTAGCACTGGCTCATCGCTTGGATTTCTTTCTGTGATCGGAGACAACAGAAAAGGGAATGAGACGTTCAACTCAGGGCTCGGCCTTCCGCTTTGAACGCGCCGCGCTCGTCGCCGCGTCACGTTCCCGATTTAACGGCGTCAGGAAACGATAAAAGCTCCATCCAACTTCACGGCAAACAATCTATTTGGAGAATGATCTATTCACAAAAGCACTTCCTTTTCACCCACTCGGACGGAACAATAAAGGCGGCGCAGGCAAAAAAGGCAGCTCAATCATCGGCGCAGTAGAGGGGGAAACACTTTCAGGACCCAGGCTGAGAAAATAGAATTTTTTTTTTTTTATTGTACTCGCCAATAGCTCATCCATGCTGGTCTGGCATTTCTCCAGGTTGATTCTCTTTATGGCCACGCGTTCCTGTCTGGGGGTACAGAGGGCCGCCTGCACCACAGCTGTGGCCCCGCTGCCTGGAATCACAGCGACAAAAAATGCATTATGCATAATAGTCAGGAGACATGTTCGGCAAAACACAACTGTGACACGGCTATGACATTTCAGCTCAACCAGGCTTTCAGGACAGAGCGAACACGGTGTGGGTTTGGCCCTTCATTACTTTACTTCAGAGTTCCTGCGAGGCACTCATCTTTTGTATCAGGCATCTGATAAATTACAACCGATGGGCTTTGAAATGACTCAGCGGCGACGTTTAATCGCTGACATCGCGTGCCGTTTAGTAGTTTAGGGGTTTAACTGATGGCGCTCAAGTTTTTTTGTCAGTACGCTGGAACAAACAGCGCGCAGCTTGCCAACTGCTGGTGACAGATAAGGAGAACGGCTCTGATCAGATGTAGAGCTATTCTTAAACTACCTTACCAGCAACAGCCCCAAAAAACATGAGCCCCAGTGCTGATACATCCTCTCAACTGGTGTAACCTGTGACCTCACTTCTGGTTTGAGAATTTATCTGCAAATTTCATTTTTTTCTCTCTCTCTCTCTTTGTCTGTCACTCTTGATTCTGTGACAAGTGTAGATTTAAGACAATACAGGTATCAACAAAAGTTTTTGTTTTTTTATATATATATATTTTACTTTGTGTCTGTTAGGAACTACAACCATAATTTAAAACATGATAAAAGTTAAGTAAAAAAAACAAAAAAACGGATAAAAGTTATTAAAGAGAAAGAAAATTAGGATGGTATTATTATTATTATTATTATTATTAATAATAATAATAATAATAATAATAATAATAATAATAATAATAATAATAATAATAATAATAATAATAATGTTATTATTATAATTACAACTACGACCACCACTACTACTACTACCACTACTATATTATTATAACAGTATTATATATATATATATTTTTTTTTTTGATTAAAACTTCTGTTTGAATATTCTCCTTAGAAAATGTGTTACTATCCCTTATAATAGCACTGAAATTAGACTTTACACTTGAAACCATTCATCTGTGATTTTAAGACGAGCTGGACACGTGCCATAAACGGGCATCACTCGTTAAAATCGGAAGCGTTCTAAACACACATAAATGTCACCTCGATCATAGTGATACTGGTGTCAATAATATCTTTATTCTATTGGTTATGATATTAATCCCGTCGTATTAAAACACACACACTCACACACCCCCACACACACACACACCGCAATCATCGGCTCTCGTCCAAAACTCACACCCGCGCACACGAACGCAACATCCGCATTGCAAGGCATGAAAACGCCGGTAGGCCCCGGTCGTCATTCACCGCGGAGATAACTCCCATTTCAAACGTCCGCCCGGACCCGTGGAAAAACCGCCACGAACCTATGACTTCCTGGAGCTCGTACGACTCCCTGGTGATCGGCCAGGTCGGCGGCGGTGTCGGCGCCGGCGGCGGGCCGCGTCCGGGAGCCGGAGCTTCGCCCTGCTCCGCCATGACGGTGATGCTGCTGATCTGAGCTGTCACTGCCGCGGGAGACACCGGAACATAACGGGGCGCGCACTGCCATGCTAGTGATGGCGCTCCTCGCGTTGTCATCACGGCACTTCCACTTTAACCACCCGACGCGACCCGTTTCCCCGTCCCACGCATGAACCGGCGCGATTTAATAACAAATGAAAATCCGTCTTTATTAGACCCCCCCACCCACCCCGCGGGGAGGATTTTCAAGTGTCGTCGTAGCGGCTGAGCGCTCTATCGTCAACTTTCAATATGTTCTGCGTGAACTCAAACCGATGAGCGAGATACACCGTTGGGCTCTCGCACGTTTGCGTATTTGTACACGCATTGATGAGCTGTTTTTTAATTGCCGTTTTCTGTCCTGACGCAATTTTACACACTTTCTACGTTATTATTACGGAGTAATGATGGGAGGCTCGCGAACGATTCGTTCCTGTCGAACGAGTTTGGGGGTTTTTGGGTTTTTTTTTTGTTTTTTTTTTTGTTTTTTTAAGGACTCGGGAATTGTGGGAGTCATTCCGCGGCAGGAAGTGTTTATCACAAACTGAGGATAAGTATTCACGTCTGGATAAGTCCGCACACATTTGGCGCAATTCATATTGAATGTGGCTGATTTGCGCTTTCACACCCCCCCCCCCCCTCCCGACCATCAACCACTTTGACGGAGGGAGAATTCCATTCGCGATTCGGGGGCCGCGTCGACGCTGGTTGGTCGTCCGGGACGGTGCCCCCCCCGCCCCCTCGGCCCCCGGGCGTTGCACCAGCCGCGCCGAACGATCGACGAACCGAACGAACCTTGCGGCTCGGGTGACTCGTCGAGAACCGAATCTCGAGGAAGAGTCGAACCTCTCAGCGCCGACTGACACGACCGATGTGCTTCGGCTCCGGTCGTTTGAGGGCATGTAGAACCGAAATCAAATTGCGCCGCAGATCCAGGTTCCGTTTTCCTTGCGGCGACGCGGGCGAGCGTCTTGGAGCGGCTTCTGCTCAGACTTGTCGTGTTATTTGCCGTGCGCGAAGGCGGCTTTTCGAAGTGGGGGCCGCGATAGGACGTGCGACGCGCAGCGCGAACGGCCGATGGCGCCAGAACATCGCGTCGTAGGCTCACACGGGCTTGACCCGGGGGTCTCGATACAGGTCTACAATAAAGTATTCATATTATGTGGCGTAATTGTTGCAATATCGTACCGGTTGTTTATTTGCAAGATAACCGTATTCTAATTGGAGATACGGATGAAGGGGTGGTGCCAATTTATCAGATTGCCGTCTAATCATTTGGTTTGGTTCTCTAAGCGGCACGTCCAGGGTTTCATACAACATTGTTTTATGGAAGATTTCATACTTGCATGTTGATAAAAAGCATAAAAAACAGCTGTGGGCGGCATGTGGAAGTTGTAAAAAGCCGTCTTTGACCATAACCTCCTGATTTCGCTGTTAAATAAACGTGTTGTTTCCTATTTGGTTAGAATACAGTTACAATGGATTAACGCCGTTACGAGGGGAATATAGTTCTCGACAGCATAAAAGTACCCCAAAAAAAATCAGCTGTACGTATGAGTTACCGATTAAGAACAGCGTGATAACATATTTATTTAAGGAGGAAAAGAAAGTCTCAAATAATAATAATAATATACTATTAAAAAAAATGTGTATTTGCATTTATACACAACATACAACTGAAAGTGGTTTACATTAATAGAAGGCAATCAAATTATAAAAAAATATAAAATAGTTAGATAGATAGATAGATAGATAGATAGATAGATAGATAGATAGATAGATAGATAGATAGATAGATAGATAGATAGATAGATAGATAGATTATCATAACGATAATAACAACAACAATAATAATAATAATAATATAATTAATAATAATTAATAATTAAAATTAATAATAATAATTAAAAAGATAACAAGCAAAATGCATTTAATAAAAAAATATACAAACATTATAGCGAATTTCATGTCCGGTCACCTTGGTTCGGCGCAGTAACAACATATCGGTGAGCGCGTCATACGTGACATGTCAACGCACCAATCAGTTGCGGAGGATCGGCTCCACTTCCCCCCTGAGAGGCGGCAGAAGGGGAAACAGAGACGCTCGGCAGCGGACCCAGCAGCAGCGGCGGCAGCTCGGGTCGCATCACCAAAACAAAAGCCTGCGTCGGTCTCTCGTCCCTTCTTGCCCGAAGACCGCCATCCCCGATACCCACGCCCCCCCCCCCCGCCGCGTCCTCATCCCGGGGAGATGGCCGGCATTCTGGCGTGGTTCTGGAACGAGCGCTTCTGGCTGCCGCACAACGTAACCTGGGCAGACCTGAAGAACACGGACGAGGCGACGTTCCCGCAAGCCGAGGACCTGTATCTGGCGTGCCCGCTCGCCTTCTGCATCTTCATGATCCGGCTGGTGTTCGAGAGGTGGGTTTGCGGTTGCGAGATCCCGGCGGACCGGTCCTCGCAGCCTCTGCTCGGCTCCCGATGATCACATCTCCAACCGGCGTGTCCAGCTCTGATGGTCTAGTTTTACAGGCCTGCGGAATGATATTATTTATACGTGCATGTATTTTGGATCTCCAAGTGCGCGCACGTTTACAGATGTAGGTACTAATTTTGGAGAACCAGAGTATTAGTCTTCCCAGTCACAGTAATGTTCTCTGCAGAGCAGAATCGTGTTAATACCATCTTTGTTTGTCCTTGCAGTTTAGTTTTTTTGCCCTTTGTTACACATGGGGATTGCTGCAAACAATACAATATAATTCAATACGACATAATTTGATTAATGCACCTTCTTCCCAGCACTGACCAATAGCTCGTCAGCATAACAGGGATGTGAAGAAATCTGGGTCAGGTGTCTCTTAAGGCAGGAGTGAGGCCAGAATAGACTGACCGACAGACAGATAGATAGATGTGAAAGGTCGACACCAACCTATCCAAATCTACCCCATGTCTTCACCAAAGTATTTTTACCAGCCGGCTTACCACGTTTGAGTTTCCAGGGATGTATTTATTACACGGTACAGTACTTAATTAAAACAATGTATTGTGTCCCATGTGTCATGTTCCCAAACGTGCTCAACAATTAACCCGTAAAAGTTGTTTTGCTTCCGTACAGCCCTAGAATTAATTTACTTTTAATTGCAGGTTCATCGCGAGACCATGCGCCATGGGGCTGAAGATCCAAGTCAACGGGCCGCAGAAAGCACAACCCAACGCCATCCTGGAGAAAGTTTTTACCGCGATAACGAAGGTAGTATTTATTTTAGAAGTTGACCTGTGTCACTCAATTCAATCCCCTTTCGGGTGACCTATGGTTCATACCAGATGTTTACCGTGTAAACACCCTGGTCCCCAGCACCCGGATGAGAAGCGGCTGGAGGGCCTGTCCAAGCAGCTGGACTGGGACGTGCGCACCATCCAGCGCTGGTTCCGACAGCGGCGCAACCAGGAGAAGCCCAGCACTCTGGCCCGCTTCTGCGAGAGCATGTGAGGAGCCCAGAACACCGCAACGCACGCACACCGCTCGCGGTCATATAAGTTAAACCGTTGATCGATGAAACGCCGAGGTTCAGGCTCTCATCCGTAGAGTCGTTGCGTTGGACATAAGCGGCCCCAAAGTGTTGTAACATTAAAGTGGTAATCCATGGGATCGTCTGCGTCGGGTGGATTACACCGCGGGGATCCAGAATTACAGAAAACACAATTTTTCTGTAATTTCTGTACATCTTCGCTGTAAGATGGTCAAATTTATTTTCTTGAAAGCATACCTTCTTCTCAGTGGTGGTGGTGGGGATGGTTTTTCATCAAATTTACCGCATGTGCATTCTCGCCGGGAAAGACGGACCCCGCCACCAACAATGGAAACAGCATATAGAGGAGTAAACACACTGAACGGCAGTTTCTTATAAAGCACCAGCAAAAAAAAAAAAAGTATCAATTAGGGGATTTTGTTAAACAAAATAATGTTACGGATTACCACTTTAACTTAACACGCGCCCATTTGAATGAATTAAGACGGAAGGTATATTTATATTATGGGGCCAAATGATGCCCCCCCTCGGGCCGCCGCGGTTTCAGGAGCGCTCTGTTGTCGAGGAAAGACCACCGGAATGTTCCGTCAGCCTCCATCGCGGTCTAAAAAAGTGTTGTTGACGGGGCAAAGAAAATGGGTTTCATAACTTTCTTTTTTTTTTTTCCGGAATATCTGTGTGGGCTTTCCCACCCGTGCTCGGTGACTGCTGGTTTCCGGACCAGATCGGGCTTTAAATAGTTTATTTTGCCGTCCTGTCATTCTCACTTGCTTACGGTGCACTTCTCAAAATGGAGTCAGCCTTTCTGCGGAAATCCTCTTCTAATTAGCCCTTTTTATGTATACAGCCGTTGCCGTCTGATAGCGTCCTTTGTTTTCGGGGACTTTAGGCGCTCCGATCCGCTCTCTATTCCTTTCAGGACGCAAACAAAAGAGCAGCGAGCGGGCCGACGCATTTCAACTGGAAATAATGAAGAAGCCGGGGTTTCGGCTGTTGTGGTTACGTCTTCCAACGGCTCCGTTGAAATGTCGTTGGACGAGGCGTCCGCCTGCTGTACGTTAGCAAAACGAAATCGTTCGAACCACGAGCTGAAGAGACGAGGCGACTAAAAGGAGAGAAGGAAAAAAAAAAAGATTGAGGCGGGATACCGGACCAAAAGATGAAGTACAGGGCTGATACCGCCTTGTTGTCCTCCGCCACTCTGACTGTCTGATCACATCTTCCTCAGATCCTTCTATTACACAGTCCACTGAGTAGGAAGAAATTACCATAGGAAACTATCTATGTCTATATATATACACCGCGTTCCAAATTATTATGCAAATTGGATTTAAGTGTCATAAACATTTAATTTTTTATTTTTCAATTCAACTCATGGATGGTAATGTGTCTCAGGGCTCTTTGGATCACTGAAATCAATCTCAGACACCTATTAAATAGTTAATTCATTAGTTTGCCAGGTGAGCCCAATTAAAGGAAAACTACTTAAGAAGGACGTTCCGCATTATGAAGCAGGCCACAGGTTTCAAGCAATATGGGAAAGAAAAAGGATCTCTCTGCTGCCGAAAAGCCTCAAATAGTGCAATGCCTTGGACAAGGTATGAAAACATTAGATATTTCACCAAAACTTAAGCGTGATCATCGTACTGTGAAGAGACTTGTGGCTGATTCAGAGCACAGACGGGTTGGTGCAGATAAAGGCAGAATGAGGAAGGTTTCTGCCAGACAGATTCATGGGATTAAGAGAGCAGCTGCTAAAATGCCGTTACAAAGCAGCAAACAGGTATTTGAAGCTGCTGGTGCCTCTGGAGTCCCGCGACCCTCAAGGTGAAGGATCTTCCAGAGGCTTGCAGTTGGGCATAAACCTACTATTGGGCCCCCCCTAACCAATGCTCACAAGCAGAAACGGTTGCAGTGGGCCCAGAAATACATGAAGACTCATTTTCAAACAGTCTTGTTTACTGATGAGTGCCGTGCAACCCTGGATGGTGCAGATGGATGGAGTAGTGGATGGTTGGTGGATGACCACCATGTCCCAACGAGGCTGCGACGTCAGCAAAGAGGTGGCGGATTCATGTTTTGGGCCGGAATCATGGGGAGAGAGCTGGTGGGCCCCTTTAGGGTCCCTGAGGGTGTGAAAATGACCTTGGCAAAGTAGATAGAGTTTCTGACTGAGCACTTTCTTCCATGGTACAAAAAGAAGATTTCAGTAAATATGACCTAATGCTGCAAATTCAACAGATGACCATTTTCAGTTCTTTACAACCTATAAAATGTTTTGAAACTCTCTTGTGCATAATCATTTGGAACAGTGCATTTTGAGTTTTTTATGTTGGAAAAAAATACTGTTATCATTCGGAGGTTTGTTCAATAACATTCAAATTAAACCCTAACGGTTGATGACTTGAAAATTATACTGACTGTCATGTGCATCGACTATTTCGGAAAATCAGAGAAAAATATCATTTGCATAATAATTTGGAACGCGGTGTATATAGCACAGAAACTAATTCAAAAATCTATTTTTAGACAGAACATTTCCCAGTGATGTTAGTATTTAATCTCGAGACGTGGACCTCTAATGTACACCGAGTGTATTCACATCTCGAAAGTCATTTCTGTTGTATAATTTTGGAGAGAGACGGTGGCTGATTTGTTCGGTGACTTAACGCTTTGTCAAACCGTCGATTCCATTCGCGGGTCGGGTAAGTACGCGCGGTGATGAATCCCCCTCTTTGCCGGAGCACGAGGAGCGTTGATCCGGAGGCGGAAGCGTCTGCCGTGTGTGTGTGTCCTGTCCCACTTATAACATCCCATCCCCACATCACCGCCATCACAATATCCGCAATCTACATATAGAGTGTACGCTGTGAAGATTCAGGACAATTCATTGCGGTTTTGGAGTATTTTGAATGCCAGGGAAAGTGCGTTACTAACGGCCTTTCATGCCGGCTCCGGGATGAAAGACTTTTTTGACAATAGCTGCTTCACCGTGAGGGGCCCTTTCGTGAATCGTCTTGTCCTTATTCATTCTTTCTCGCGTTGTGACATTTCGAATCCGGGGGAAAGTTGCCCTTGTGCCGCAATAGCCTCAATATTAGACTTTCTCCAGCCTCGGTGTGTAGGCACTTGCCATCCCGAAACAATAGCCGTCAAATTGACGGGTGGCGGGAACGGAACTTCCATTCTCCTGGTTTAGACGCTGAGGGCTGCTGTTTTTGGCTTTTGAAATCGTACCTATCTTTAGCAGACGCCCTCAAAGTGGCTGGCAGTAAGATGAGATAAGATGGCAGCTTTGTCCGTAGTTGTCGAAGCAGTCATCATCTGCAAAGCTTCCCACAAGAACAAACAATGACACCAACGGTCACACAGTCAAAATGTCCTTTGGTGTGTCAAAACTTGGTCGTCCAGCTCATAACAAAAGAGATCAGTGGTTTGATCGTTTCTTTCCCCAAAGTCTTCACCGCTCGATCACATGTTCGTTTGTCTGATAGAAATAGTGCGATTAAGGGTTTCGGCCGCCTGATCCAGCACTGCGTGATGGACGATAAGGACCGGGACATGAGCAGCAACCATACTGCCTGGTTTTGAAATCTGCTTCCCACTAAATCCTTTGGGTCGGAGGGAAAGCCAAACTCCCAAGATGCTTCGCAGGAGCTTTTTTCAAATACGTGATGTACGAGCATGAAGTGTTTTGCTGTGTTCGTCGCTTAGACTGTCGAAATCTTACCTTTTAAGATTCAAGATTCAAGAGGTTTATTTGTCACATGCATGTACATGCCTTCATACATATATGCAGTGAAATGTCTAAAGATGAATAAAATAATATAAAATGTCTGTTCCCGAGGATTTGGTCCGTGGGTTACGTCGATCAGTGAATAGAAATATTTTAATTTGATGTCGGGGAAACAGGTGAGTCACTGTCGCCGTCGCTCAGCCGCCGCAGTTCGGCCGTGGACCCGGGTCTCGCGATGTCCGACGGAGCCGGTTGCCACGCAACAGCCTCTATCTGCTCTGAGGTTGACCGGCGGATTTTTTTACAATGCCGGTGATCAAGCGCATGGGGGCCAAAAGTTCCCGACAGCGTGAAAAGGGCCTCGGCCCAGTTCCCGTTGAGAACGGAACACCTGAACAAGCGTCCACGAAAAAAGTCCGTCGGATGAGATGATGGGATGTCTCGTCGCCTTCCTTCATCTTTCTCAAGTGGGATTTAAAACACTGAAACCCTTTTTACACGACTTCTGTTGTGTTTGAAATCTATTCCTATGGCTTGACGTGCACCGTAGCGGCCGTTTGAGGCTTGACACAGTACAGATTGCCATTCATCTCACAGAATGCTCATTTTGTAAGAGCTTCCTCCTCTCTGTCGTGGGCTGTTATTACATTCACCACACGGTGCATGTAAACAAACGTGTCCAAAACATCGCATTGAAACGGGAAATAGGAAACAGCTGAGACAAGAGTTTTTTTTGTTGTTGTTGCTGCGCTCCTATGCAACAGGAAAAACAGCTTCATCCAGAGTGCCACTCTGGGAGGGAGCTCAAGGGAGCTTAGTGCTTGGCCGGTCCCAAATCCCCCACCCAACCCAACCCCGCCCAACCCCACCCCGCCGCCCGCGGCTGAGCGCCGGGAGCTCCGACGCGTCCCGCCGCTTTGATCTCCGGAGCGTCGGCGCCTGAGGCCGACTCGTCTCTCTCCGTCTCGGCTTCACTGTCGCAGCGCAACCTCCCCTCGGCAGCGCGGCTGTGGCGGCGTTATGTAAAACCAGGGAAGGGACAGAGGAGCGGGAGTGGGAGTGTCCCGGGGTTCCCCCCCCCCCCCTCCTCCGTGTGGCCGCGGAGCAGGCGGCATCCCGGCCTCAGTGACTCACAACGGAAAACAGACGTCGGCCACGTTCTGAGAGAAGACCTCAAACTACGTCACGCTGCTCACTACGCGGCCTAATGGCTCACTGTGCGTCCAACTATGTCAAACCTATTTCCTTTGGGCTCAGCTTTCTCCATAAATTGCACCCACTGTGTCGTCCATTAGCTGCGGGGGGATATTTTAAACTCAGATGCATGATTTTCTCACTCCCCGCCGGTTTTCTCCTAGCCGGTGAGCTGTTTGAGAGATGGAAATAGATATGATAATTATATGAAAATAAATGGGGGGAAAAAGAACCATCAAAGTGAAAGTGGACCAAGTCAACAAGGCCAATTGCAACTTCACTCACTCGTGCTTTTTTGTTCTTTGTGTGTTGTAGGTGGCAATTTACGTTCTACCTATACATCTTTACCTACGGTGTGCGTTTCCTCAAAAAAGTAAGTTATTATCAGCGTCCTGTTGGAGTTTCTCATGTTATAAACGCAGTGTATTCTTCAAAAGGCACTGTTTGAATGTGACATTGTCTGTTCTAATGCTGATAATTGAACTCCCTAGCACACGTTTCCAAAATTGCCGAAACCATTTAAAATCAAGGGCGCTCGTTTTTTTTCTTTGTTTGTTTCATGTGCATGTAACGTAACCCTAATTGGAGGGCGTTTGACAAAAGGTTGTGAATCTATAACAAAACCTCTTACGGTGAGCTACGAGTCCGGCGGCGGCTCCCTCACATTGATTCGGAAATGAATGTAAAACAACTGATCCATTTGCTCCGGAATGGATTTGCGCTGTAATACTGACGGACATAAGTTCGTGTCCCACTTTATTCCTCCCCCGTGTCCAAGGTTACGCTGCACTCTGGCTCCCGCCTCAGAACGCCGTTGAATAAATATTTCCGTTTGATGTATTTACTGACTTGTTTAATCAGGACCAAGGGGAGCCGTAGGTGAGAGAACAGGTTGCATGACAAAGCACTTTTTAAGAAATGAGTTCACTCTCAGGCTATAACTGCCGCAGGCTGTCGCGGGTGGGGGGGGGGGGCGGTTATTAATAGCTGTGGGCCGAGAAGAGGAAGGATGAACTGAATCCTGTACGTTCCAAAAAGTACCCCTTTTTTTTATGAGTTTATATCTTGCATAAAGGCACAGAACCCTGTTGACGACGTCCGGACTCGCGTTATTATTTTTAAACAGCCGTCACTCAGCGATTTTCGTTTGTTAAAGCCGGCTGAGAATCCTGCCGCCTCGCTTATGCTGCTCCCATTTTTATAACAGTTTCACAGGTTTTATTTGACCAGATCCGTGTGTGTTTCATCCACAGACTCCTTGGCTGTGGAATACTAAGGAGTGCTGGTACAACTACCCTTACCAGGTTATTCTTCATGTTTTACCTTACCTCATCGAACCAATGCTCAATATGTCCAGAAACAACTTCACATAAACAGAAACTTGTTTTTAATCGTGTCGCTTTGTTGTGTTTCTCCACAGCCCCTGACCGTGGACGTCCACTATTACTATGTCCTGGAGCTGTCCTTTTACTTGTCCCTAATATTTTCCCAATTTACAGACATCAGGAGGAAGGTAGGAATCACAGAAAATCTCACTTTGTCCGTTGCATAACTTTACCTCTCGTGTTCAAAGGTTTGGTAAAGGCTGACAAAGGCAGTTTTGGCAGCAATTTCCCTTTGAAAAAGAAAAAAAAAAAAAGGTCATCCCATCCTAGTTGGACAGATTTCCTCCCCATACTTGTAGTACTATCTCTATACCTTTCAATATTTGTATTTCCATATATATCTGTGAGTAGTAATTCATGGAAATACAGTATGTGTGAATACCCAAACACTGTAGGGTGGTGGCGTTGGTGTTTTCTCCTTATATTAGAAGTAAAATCTGCTGAGATGGTTTACTTTTTTTTTTTTCCTTTACACAAAAAAATTGTCATAACAAAAATCGATTTTTCTTTTCAAATAATAAACACAATAAATGTTTTTTAATCAAGCCCAATAAGTATAATAGTACTTAATATAAGAAATCTCTAGAAAAGGAACGGCATGAAATCCAGTCAACATTTCACAGTTTACTTCCCGGAGTCAATTATGTGCCAAATGTTTTTGTTTATAAATGGCGGGTGATGTGGGCACAGGCGTTTAATAGTTTCTAATCTGTCATGGCAGTGTCATACATGTGGAATTATGAGAAAATGCATTAATTGAGGCTGAACAGACGTCGCGCCGACATGAGGCCTAGTTTTCTGAACCGCTCCCACTTAATCCTCCCACCAGAGAAATAATCCACGGAAGCGCATGCAGAGTAAAGTTCTCTGCAGAGTAGTTCATCCACACGTTACACATCCCAAATGAACACATTCAGTATATGTCACCTTTTAAACGCTTTTCTTTTATTACTCATTTACTTCATACTATGTATGAAACTGCAAGTACTGTGTTGCTGTACTTTAGTGCATTTTTCAAGCATCTGTACAGACTTTCATCATTTACTCCACTACATTCCAAAGCAAATATCTCTACTTTTGACTCTACTTCATTTAAAAGTCATGTTTACTTTAGTTAAAAAAACAAATAAATCTGGATTTATATTTATAGCTGTCATCACCCATGCTGTTTTTTGTAAATGTTTGCAAACTGTAATCAGGATCTGCATGAGCATCATCTGCAGAAAAATGGTTCAGCAGCACTTTATTCTGTATTATAGTCTCTGTTATTTCGGGACACTGGATATGACAAGTACTTTTATTTTTAATACTTAAAGCACATTTAAGAGCAAGTATTTAAGTACTTTTAAGTAAGTAGAAAGGTCAATGTGATACGTTCACTTTTACTTATGTAATTTTGTGTCAGGGTATTTACTTTTACTCAAATAATAGGTCTGACTATTCTTCCCTCACTGCATAGCATTTGAAGGGTGATAAGAACCGCCAGGGATATGAAACATGTGCACATTACATTTATATTTTGATGAAGTTTAGTGAAATCCTACTTGTTACCTGGTTTTTGGCTTCTACAAACGCTGCAAACGTCCGCGCACACTTTCCATTTTCTCTCTTGTTTCTTTTGAAACCAGCTCTGCTCTCCTGGTTTTGGTTTGGGTCCACTCAGTATCAATCTGCATGTCTCCCACCCACAGCACCCCCCCCCCCCCCCGCCCCCCAGACCTCCACCTCCAGCTCCAGCTCAGCCTTGTCCGCCCCACACACACACACACACACACACACACACACACACACACACACACACACACACGCCACTCACTCAAACACCCATGATGCCATACTGTGTATGTCTCCACCCTGTCATCTCTCTGTTGACACTTGGCATGTTGTCTGTTTTTGTTTCTCCTTTCAGTTTTTTTCATGCACACCAGCACACTGAGGAGGCTCTGCATCCCCTACCAGTCCAGTATGTTCTCTCTGCACACTGTTCCCCTTGCTTTCATTCTCTACCTCACGGCATCGCCCTTCCTCCTCCTCATCCTCCTTATCGCTCCCCCGACACTCTGGGCCGGCTTTGGGTCGTATTCAGCCTTTCTCAAAACGCTACAGGACGCTAGAGGGGGAGAAAACAGCTCCTCGGTCCCGCCGTTTTTGGCTGGAGAAATATATTCAAGTTAAAAATTTAGAAATAAATCTAAAATAGGATTATTAAGGTTTCACTCCATTGATATACATCGTTCTACGCTAGAGTCGTTTTCAATTGATAAAATCACTGTTTCACACCTTCCATCCATCCATCCATCCATCCATCCATAAAGATGAGTTAAGGCTGGATTGACCAAACCCAAACTGATCTCAGCGAAAGACGCGACAAATGCCACACTGACGATTTCACTCCACATTCAGCTTCAGAATTCACTCGACTGATTGTTCTTGATGATCATGGATCAAAGGGGTTTTTTCTTACCTGCAAACGTTGTTCCGAACAGATCACTGCGCAGCGTCAGATGAGAAGGAGCTTGTTTCCAGTGTAACGTGTTGCAGATGCTGGACAATAGCTTATTGATTCAGAGTACAGTGTACGGCAGTGCTACTGTAACTGGAGTAGTATGACAGACAAGACCATCACTATGTACAGTATTTGTGTCACCGCAGTTACACGAATACTGTCCTCTGTCAGGGTGATTCACCACCACAACAAAGTGGATATTATCATTTAAAAACAAGACTGTTGCACTGATGTCAAACAGCTGCTAGAAATCGCCTGCTTCTGTCTGAGACTAAGGCAGGTTGAATGTGTGGCCTGTCTCTCCCCCCAAAACACAATGACTCTGTCCTTAATGGCGTATTGTATTGTCTGCTTAAGCCCCATGCTGTGACTTAGACAATAGCGGCGCAACTTCGGGTACTTGTAAAAGGCACTTGTAAATGTTGGGGGATGTTACCATGGCAACTTGTGCTTCAGGATTTCCTGATCATGTTCCTGCACCACCTGGCCACCATCTCCCTCATCACCTTCTCCTACGTCAACAACATGGCCCGGGTGGGAACGCTGGTCATGTGTCTGCACGACGCTGCCGACGTGCTGATGGAGGTGAGGGTGGCGGGATGGATGGATGGAGGGAAGGACGGACGGATGGGTGGATGGATGGATGGATGGTTGGATTGATGGGTGGGTGGGTGGATGTATGAGTGGGGGCTGATTGATGGGTGGTTAGAGGGATGACTGATGATAAAGTGAATTATCATTATTATTATTATTATTATGGACTTTTCCAACATTGCAAACATGAAAAAGCAATATAATTAAAAATTTAAATGAACACTGCAAAATTGTAAAATGTAAATTTGTAATGCTCTTTCATATTAAGCAGCACATTTTGAGTTCGTAATTCAGTATAAAATTAACAATAGACTCAGCCATATGCTGATGCTGGACAGTCACTTCCACTAAATAATCACTTGGTCATATTAGAATGTTTTTTTTAATTTTATTTTTTTCAATTAAATTCTGATATATTGATTTTTTTTCTTCCAGGCTGCCAAGATGGCCAACTATGCCAAGTGCCAGACACTTTGCAACCTTTTATTTGCCATGTTTGCAATTCTATTTATAAGTTCGAGGCTTGGCGTCTATCCCGTCTGGTAAGCGTGTTTAACGTGTACATTTCCGAGACAGACAGCATGCCATGTAAAACCACCCCGTATTTATCTGCAGATGTCACTGAATCATACTTGAATGCATGTCAGAGCTGGGAAAAGTGGATATTCAACCTTGGGTTGCATTTCAGGCAGATCTGTGACAGTTTTGTTGCTAAGTAATAGTTACTATGGATACCGCAGCTTTTTCCTCTGCAAAAGAAAGGCGAGATCAAATAAAATGGAAATCGTTGTTATTATCGCTTCATCATTAAACACCGTCTCTGGAGATAACTTATAGCCTAATATTATTGAGTTCTGTAAATTCTAGATTATATCTTCTCCAAATTGCTGTGATATGAATCACAGACGGTAAATATTTCAGTCCGGTCTCATGGCTCATTAAGAAGATGCAAAAATCAAATAAGTGCATTTGAGGGGGTGAGCTCGATGCTCTCACAGTAGATTTGGCGTAAAGGAGTCGTTTATAATCTGCTTCGGTCCTTGTTCATCCGTAGTGCCTGTGTGCCCTTGTCAAAATCCCCTAAGCATTGTCATCCCCACTTTACCGTTTGAAAGGAGAAACTATTTGTATCCCTCCAGGACGGCTGCAATCGTCTGCCCGGGGATACAGTCGATATGTCTGAAGCACAGAGGAGCTTTTTAGGGATCAACAGCACTTAAAGACGCTGTTTGAATAACACAACTATAAGATGCAACAGCACGTTTATTCTGCATTTAACATTTCAGCATCTATATATAGCATCTATATATATACAGTATATACAGTATATATTTATTTATTTTGTGGCAGTTTCGCTTACCACACGCCACCCACGGGGCATGTTCAGGGAACTCCAACCCAGAGACACAGGCGACAGGGTTGTAGACACCAGTTTATTGTAGAGAGTGGGCTGGTTGGAATTAGCCCAGGAGCAGATAGACATGACAAGGGCTCCCCTCCTGAGGGTGTGTGGGGATGGGGGTTTTACCCGTTGCTCATTAGACCGACCAACAAGCAACAGGTATGCAGCCACTCTGATCCCTGGCCCCGAATTATCTGGACCCAGGACAGGTGTGGCTGATCAAACCACACCAAACCATCGTCTGGACAGTCTGCGTCAGCACCGCACATGAAGTCAGAATTGGTTCCGTACTCCTCTTCCTGGCTCTCAGTAACCAGCGGTTTTAGTCTCCACCACCTCCCCGTCTCCCCCCTCTCGTCCGAGGGACTGTGCTCCCTCCGCCGACGGAGCGTCTCCCTACCTGGGGGCACAGGGAGCCGGGAAAGCGCCCGCCTCCCCGGGCTCACAGGGTGCCATAAATTGGACTTCTCTGATCACAGATATTACTCAAAATGATCGGACAACAATCATAATCGGACAAAACACAATATCCGTAAGGGATAGTCGTTTCAGCCGATCAATCGCCCCCTCTAATATGGACCCATAGCCTTTTTTTACTTTCTTCCTGAACTGCAGCGCGAATGTTAAAGATGCTATTTCTAAAAATGTGGCCATTACTGTAAAGTGGTTGCCATGGCGTCAGCTCCCGCTGGATGATTCACTGACAGACATTTGAGATAATTGGTCCGCAGATAAATTTAACCTGGATCATTAAAATTTCCTTTGTGTGTCATGTGAAGCCACAATTAGTTGTTTTATCTGCATATTTATTCCTCCCTGTTGGCTATTCTAATTAGAGATTACACACGCGCACACACACGTACACAGACACGCATATCAAAACACAACCGTGATGCAATGATATCAAGCTGTTTCTGCGACTAATTGATTATGATTCCAGGTGGGATTGGTCAGCACCGCTGGCCGGCTACAGAAACCGGCCAGCGGCCAGTAGATTCTCTCTGGTTCCTCCACCTGTGACGAAGCCTTCCCCCTCATTTCACTTGTCTTTTACTCTTTCCGTCCCGGGCAGGATTTTAAACACGACCCTGTTTGAGAGCTGGGAAATCGTGGGGCCGTACCCATCCTGGTGGGTCTTCAACCTGCTGCTGGTGCTGCTGCAGCTCCTCCACACCTTCTGGTCCTACCTCATAGTGAAGACGGCCTGCCGAGCCATCTCCAAAGGAAAGGTGAGCCGGCGCTGGCGTCATCCCGTGCATTTCTCACACGATGTAGGGCATTGAAATGTAGTTTTTAAGGAACTGTGACTGATATCGGTTAAAGGACCGTACCGATGTCAAATTCAGTTTTACCCTGTCCGCCAGTCATTTTAATACATTACCCCTGACCATTTTCCTGATAATACTTTTTTTTTTTTTTTTATATTGTCCCTTTTTTTCTTTTTGGGGGTTTTAGAAAAAATGTAATGAAGACTAAGACTACCTTAAAAGTATCTCTTTTAAGTCCACTGACAACTCATCACATTCTAACACACACAGTATTTATGTCGAAGGTACTTTGTTCTGCTGTATTTTGCATTTGTTGATTCCATTTGAAAAGGTGTGAGTGCCATTGGTTTAAAAATGACAAAATCAGGCAAATTTTCACAAAAATATGTTTATATAAATAGGTCACAAGATGACAAAAAAAAAAAAAGTAATAATAAATAAATTTTTACTTAGATATGAGCTGGCATCAGAAAAATGGTGGGTGGTAATGGTAATGTATGTGAATAAAAAATGTTTGTGTGTGTGAGACTAAAACTCTTGACACCATTCCTTTCTAAATGAGTGGAACATGGTAGTCGTGGCTGTAGTCGTCACAGTGAACATGTCAGGATGAGCCTCACACTCTGGGGTGAAGATGTAAAGTTGTGTTTGCTGCCATCAGCTCTCTCATCACCAGTAGCCGCCTTGACTTTCCCTCTCTATTCCTCATGCTCACACGAAAACCCGCAAGGCGGGAAAGTGGAACCCTTTACATGTGAGTAGGGGGGGAAGCGCTCGATCAGACTGGCGTTTAATGTGTTTTGGGTTTGATCTTTACCTCAAAGGCGCTCGTGAAATTATTTGCATACATAATTTTCCTGCCTGTGCAATAAATGCCACTTCAGCGGGGTCACTGTGTTATTATTTTCTCCTGCGCGGCTTGCCTTTCTTTTTAAGGCCACGTTGCTGATTAATATCCTTCATTTCTGCTGCAATGGTTAATGCCGCTTATTTTCCGTCTCATTTAAAATGTATGATTTGAAAACCTGCACGGCGACGTCGAGCACTGAGCGAATCCCTCATCTGGTCGTTTTAATCGTCCGTGTCCTCACCCAGACACTCATCCCGACAGACCCGTGTTTTGGCAGGGCTGAAAATTTTGCGGGCAACTCTTTATTGTAATTCTAGCTTATATTATGCTTGGCAGTGACTGGCACCCCCACCCTTCCCCATCCACCCCCAGATATGAATTCACAAGCACAGGCTTTTTATCATCCTATGCATGGGGACGGCAGACGACAACGCCGGTGACATTTCTAGTTGAAACAACCGGAGAGCTCCCACCAACCCGTTTCGTTTTCTTTTCCACTCAAGGTGTCTAAAGACGACCGCAGCGACATTGAGTCGAGCTCCGACGAGGACGACGGGCCCCCGCCGACTCACAAGCACCACAGCAGCGCCGCCAACGGGACCAACAAAACTCACGGGGCCAACGGCTACCTGACAGGGGCCCCGTGCCCGGAGGAACACTGACCACGCCCCCGCCGGGTCTCAGCAGCAGAGCGTCCTTCCGACCACACGTGCGGAACCCAGTTCGCCCGTCGGCTGAGCGGTGCCGGGACCTGCCGGATAGTTGTCAAACATTATCGGTTTCATTCTTCACTCCTTTCCTGTCGCAATTATTCTCTTTATATATTTGCATCAAGCTGCACTCGACTAAGATATCCGAGCATCCAGTCGGTACGAGCCGCTCTCTGTTTAGCCAGCCGCGGGGAAGACTTCCGCGCGGCGGTGTGAGCATGCTTTTTAAAAAATAAAATAAATACATTTTAAAAAATGCGTAGTCCGGCACACAGCGGCTGTTCTTCTCCCGTGTTGGCGTCTCTCTTCCGTGTTATTTATTTTTTTCAGATAAGTTTGCAAGTCACGATGGGATGTCTATTGGTCCACTTTGATGTCGGTGTAAACAATTTGATGACCTTGAACGATGCAATTGTTTTTCAAAGCTTCTTCAACCCGCTCCACACTCCCTGCAGCGGTGCCATTCATACTGGGAAACGCTGAAGAACTGGGGCTCTGCTTTTAATGCTGCACCCAAGAAGAAATGCCAGAATTATGATCGATTTTTTTTTTTCCGTTCCTTTTTCACTCACAAATTAATTGTAACAACAGTTGTACTTTCCAAACTTTGCAAAAATGGAAAATACAAACTCATGCTCCACTCATGACTGTAAATGAAATGTCAAGAGCAGTATTATGTGTGTGCAAACAATATGGCTAGACGCTGTATTTGCCATTAAAAGTTTCTTCTAAGTATTCCGGTAGACTTCTCTGGTGAAAAGTTTATTAAATGTGTTTTGCCATTCGATGAGGCAGACATCAGGTGTTTCACTTATTCAATAATAAAAACCCATGAAGATTTCAAATAAACTCAAGTCTCTCCATTTAGTGTTAATCAGGAATTAAAATCCATTTACATCAAATTAATGAATACAACCCCGTGCGGGGTATAACGAGCTGTGATTAAATGCCAGTCAGTGATTAATACAAAACATTTAGCACTGTGCTATTATGTTAAATGTTATACCGCTGTTTAAATGATGCACCTTTTAGTTTTGTTACATTACAGAAATTTAATGAGAACACACACACACAAATATATGTGTGTGTGTGATACATATTATACATATAATATATAATAATTAATATGTGTGGTTTATGATATATATTAAACATATATAATATATAATAATTAATATGCGTCATATACAGTATACACTGTGTGTATCATATATATTATACATATATAATAATTCATACTGTATGTGTGTTACTCTATATATACACTGTGTGTATGATATACAGTATATTACACATATAATAATTCATACGTGTGTGTTATATACTGTATACTCTGTGTGTGTGTGTGTGTAGGGCAGGTAAGCGCACAAACAAGGTGTGTGAGAGAAGTGTTTGGGGGGGTGGAATTTTCCTCTGTGTGCCCAGCGCCCCGGCTCAGGTGATTTCCGCCTGAGCGGGAGCGGAGCTGCGCAAGTTCCAAGTCCAAAGTGCAAACAAGCGGCTCCAGTCTCAAGATGAAGGATTCGATGGGCACCTGCTCCGTGAGTACCTCCGCCGCACGGCGAGAAACGTACAATGTCACGACTGCGACTCGGAAGAGAACAGTCTAAAAGCGCGTCGCTCACAAGGCAATGCAGAAACGACCGTTCTGTCCGTTGTTACATATGGAATACTTCGTTTCGCTGCGGTGTTGTGTTTTTTTTTCCCCCCCTCCCCGGCACGAGTCGCTGAATGTGAAAATCTGTGTTTCAGTACAACTGCCTCTACCAGAATGTGAAGAGATACTCCAAAAACGGAGAGTGCTTCGTCAAAGAACTCATGGCAGTTTTTCAGCACAGGTGCGTCTGCTACACGGTGTCACCCTTTCACTGACCGTCCCATTCCCGTTCTCCATAGAGGTTAGACGTCCTTGGGAAAACGTCGTGAAAGTCGTTCGAACCCCACGTTAACTCGCGGCAGAGCGTGTGTTCACCCACGCCGGCGCTTTATTTTTTATTTATTTTTTTATTTTTTTTTAGGAACGATCCGCACACGCCCCCTGTAGAACCACGGCGCTTATGGCGCTCACCGCTGAAACCCCGTGTCCGAGTCTCGGTTCCTGTCTAACCGTTAATTCCCTCCCCCTCGCCATCCAAAAAAAAAACCCGATCGACAGTTCAAACACTTTGGTTTTACTCGCTCACTCATTTCTCGTCCCGCCGTGCGACCAGGGCGGAGCTGGAACTCACCTACGCCAAGGGCCTCCAGAAGCTCGCCGGCAAACTAATCAGGGCGTCCAAGGGAATGGCAAACAAGTAGGCGCCGCATTCCACCCTTTCCTAAAAAGAAAGAAAAAAATCAAATAAAATAAGAAAAGTAAACAGACGTGAAATGAAGGAATGTGACTTTGAGTCGGAGCAGCGCGGGGGGGACCGGGCCTCAAACTGTGTTCTCCCCCCAGTTCCACCTACGGCGCCTGGTGTCACGTGTCAGACGAGATGTACTCCACGGCAGACACCCACAGGTGCGGACCTCACTCCACCCCATGAAGAAAAAACAAAACAACACAAAACAACGTCCGGCCGAACAGGTGATAGTGAGGATGTTCGTAAACGGAATGTTCTCGTTTCAGGGCGCTGGGAAACGCCTTTCAGCAGGAAGCCATTCTGGAGTTACGGCAAAATGTAGACGAGCACGGTAAAAGGAAGAAGCCGGTATGTGACTCATTCCCGCACTTTGTCACGCATACAGTTCATCCATTCATCCCTTTACTGCCTCTCTTCCTTGGTGTTCATCTGAACCCTTAACGGGCCACGTCTTGACGTGTGTGGGTTGTTTTGTTTTTTAAAGCTCGATGGTTTTGTCGAGAAAAATGGGAAACTTGTCGCTGCCAACTGGAACGAGCAGCTCAAGGTAAAAACACTGACTAAAGTGGAAAATTGATATCGAAATGTGTGACTCATTGATCGTGCGTATTCAAATTTAGTCTCCGTATACTTGGATATTTCAGACAAACAAACTCGCTTGGAAGTTTTATGAGTGGGATATATTGCCACGTGTTGAGTTTCTGCAGGTCGTCCAATCCACAGAGATGTGATTCACTACAAGCTGTTTACTGACACTACTTTCTCCGTTATCCATTGTATGAAAACAGATTTTAAAAGGTTTCTATTTGGTCTGATTTTATTATGTTGAGCCACTCGACGATTACAAAAAAGTGTTCATAGTTTGGCGAAGCGAACTATTCCACTTTGTAAAATAATTGTTATTTTAAGTGATGAATACAATTATTTTTTTAAATGTTACAAGTTTTTTCCACCTCTCGACGTCGTACTCCCCGGGTTTTTGATTTCACCAAAACAGATGAAAAAGAAACTGGTCGGAATCACGAGGGAGCACGAAGCTCTCTTCAACTTTGTTGAGGACAACAAGCACATCAGCACGGAAAAAGAAAAACAAAAGGTACACAGGTGACCAGCTCAGCCGTTGAGTCTCCGCTTAATCATTTGAAGCTTTGCACTTTATGTTGCAAGATAATGCATTCATATATTTAAAGAACAACAAGAATGCTACAAAAAAATGAAAAATAAATAACTCTCACTGACCACAGATGCTGATCAGACTGACCAAGTCTGCGGAGCTCCAGGCCCGGGTGGACGAGGAATACTTTAATATCAACATGGACGGTCATCGGATCCGACTCAAGTGGGAAAACACATTGAAGAACTGCTACCAGGTGATGCAAAGTCAGCGCAAATCTGTTCTAACAGCTCGGCGGCCCGCTCCCGGCCGGGGTGCGTTCCGGGAGGTTCAGTGTCTCGTTCGGGGATTCCTTTGAAATCGTTGATTTATTGTCTTGAGGCCAGGGGTCAAAACTGCCTCTGGACAAAGGCAAGAAACAATCGACGTAGCGTAGCGTCGATGTCTTTTGTCACATTCCTGCAGGAAAATACATGCACCTGCCGCTTTCATGGTGGAGGAAAACCACAACCGACCGCGAGGAGCAGCATCCTGAGGAATATTGAGGCTTCACAGCCGTGGACTTCAACGGATAAATTAGTTGTCATGGCAGATCAAAACCGTGGAACACGGAACGCAAAATACAAACAAGCTCCGTGCTGACAGACGTAGTTTCTTCCTCTCTACGTTTCAATCTCAGATCATCCAGGAGCTCGAGAAACAGCGTCTGGAAATCCTCTACAATGTACTGAACAGATACAACATCCACATGTCCAGCTTTGGACACGCCCTCCTACACGTGAGGCCCCTCGACTTCCACAGATGCCCCCACAGACGCGGGAGAAAATGTCTGATTGTTTGCCGTGTTGCATCACTCACGCTGGTCTGTGTTGATGCTTCCAGGGCCAGAGAGGGATCGAGCAGGCGGTGCAGAGGGTGGATCTGCAGAGAGACCTGCAGGCCTTGGTGGAGGAGACCAGCGCCACCGCTGAGGAAAACAAAGCAGAGTTCTTGATGGCTGATTATTTTGTACGTCAATTCCGACCGTGTCTCTATGTTGTGGGTTTGTGGAATATGCAGGGGATGCGTGCAGGCACATTGCTAAATAAGCGTTTTGGTGCTTTTCACTTGTAAAAGCAATTGAAGTGATATAAGAGACAAAGCTTTTGTACTGACCGTGGAAGAGGTGGAGGAGTTACTAGTGTCATTGATGCACCCAGGAGGAGGAGAGCAAATCACTGATGGGGATAGAAAGAAGAAAAGAAGCCGTCAAAGTCAAACTCCAGCGACTGGAAGGCAACATTACAAAAACAAAGAAAGACTGTGAGGGTAATTCATTTTAATGTCTCAAAGCTATTCAAGTTATCATTACTTTTCAAGTGACATTAACAATGTATGGTGCACCGATACCAGTGGGGGCATCGAAAATCAGTCCAATACCAGGATAAAACAAGTTATCAGAGAATATATCCCACATGGAAATCAGAAACCTTACTGATATTAAACAAAAGCGTTTTTTTTATATACATACGTTAGCATATCCAATATATGTAAATTAAAAAATATATTATACATCAATAGTTATGTTCCAATGAACCGAAAAGAACAGTAAATCTGCTGCTCCGCAAAAGCAATCAATCAGATCAGGACGGATGAAAACTTAAAAGATGAGGATTCAGAATTGGTGGTGGTGGAGAAGAAGTGGTATTGGTACGTGTACTTACTCGTAATTTAGCAATTGGCAGCCAACCAAGGACGTTATTTGTTCTTCAATGGTCATAGGACTGGAAAAACTGATGAAGAGCTACTCAGAAAACCCTTCATTTTCCAATCAAAAGAACAGAGAGGAAACGGAACAGCTGCTTGATGAGGTAAATCAGTATAATAATAAATAAGCCATTTCTTTTCATCACAAGTTGGTGTTATCGTCTAACAAACTCTGCCTCGCCCTCCTGTAGTCAACCCTCAAACTCGACCTCCTTGACGCAACTCATTACAAACTCTCGGCGTCGCTGTCTGAATTGGAAGGAAAAGCCAAGACGTTGCACAGATTCAGTAACTGCATCACAAGGTGGAAAGACAAGGTAGATACACGCAGGCACTTTCTTCCCCAAGCCCACGGGACAGTGTAAACAAAACCTCAGCATAACCTCCGACTGTCTTCTATCCAAGGACTGCGAGCACAGCGTTGTTCAGCTGAGCCGCCCGGTCAAAGTCGGGAGTTTATCGCTAAGAACTCGTCAGTCGCTGAGGGCTTCCATTGTCCACAAGGGACAAGCGGGGACGGGGACAAAGCCTGCGGCTGAGCCCTCAACGGGACCGGTCGACCAAGGCTCCTCTGCAGCCCGGGCTGGAATATGCGGTGACGCTATCAACGGGAACCTCGCTCAGGCTGACGATGAACAAGGTGAATAACGCTGTGGTGCAATGTTATAAGGCTTTAATATTAATATTTGTGTTACAGTTGTCTAAATGAATGAAACATTAAACAGGTCAAACATCGGCAGAGTGGAGAAGCATGGGTAAATGCAAGGCCCTGTATGACTTTGCGGCTGATCAGGAAGACGAACTCAATCTGAAAGAAGGTACGTGTTCACTTATTTTGCTGACACTAATAATGTAACGCAATAGCGGCCTAAGTGTCTAAAATTTGATATTTGTTTCACAGGAGATATTTTAGACATCTATCAAAAAGAGGAAAACGGCTGGTGGTTTGGCGTGCTTGATGGCCAGTTAGGCCACTTCCCATCAACCTATGTTGAGGAACTTCCTATTTTAGGCGTCAACTCATCGGATGTATGACATGGATGACTAATGTCATATCTACCCAGAAACGCTCAATTGCCATATAAAAAAGTACAAATTTCCATGTATGCCCTGTTTGAATGAAATAAGAATGCTTTTTTTTTTTTTTGTTTGCTTTTGATCAGAGTACAATTGTTGTAATTAAGTTATCCTACAGTTGAGGAATAAACATCTTGGCATATTTGTATCAATATTTCACTAAGACAAAATGTCTATACACCAGAAACACAAACACACGTTTTAACAAAAGCTGAATTCTCTTCTCCACTCGAAATAAAATACATCACAAAACACAGGAATCTCTGAATTGTGAAATTACAAAATTGAGAGTTGCTGGACAAGGCTTAAATATATATAGACCAACATATGCCAGGTGACAGTAGGTGTGAGAGAAAGTTATTTTTGGGCATGAAACACTTCTGGTGTCTATTACAGCCCAGTCTTTGCTGCAAGGTCCTTCATCCTTCTCACAGAGCTCCTCCTCTTCCCACCTCCCGTTCGAACTTCAGACACGCGCCTGAGCCACAAATTCTTTCCTGATGTTTGCCAGGAAGGCTGAGATGTTGTTGGTCTCCTGGAGTCGGCTTTCCAAAAAAGACATCCGCTCCAGCGCCGGTTCACTTGAAAAGACTGTAGTGGATAAAAGAACACGTCACTACAATGGAAATACATCAAAAGAAGTGTGACAAATGCACAAAACAAGTTGACAACTTGATAAAAGCATAGCTGTCATATTACATTTTAGACAAAAACGATGTACTGCTGACAATTCAAATACTACGCCATAAAATAAAAAAATAAAACTCACTCTGGTATGATCCATTGTCTTTGATTCCCATGATAAAGGTAAATACCCTGTCTTGATTCAAAGGGTCGATGTTTTGGAAAATAAACTGCAGCTTCTCGCCTTCAATGAAAGAGGACAATATAATACACTTCAGTTACAGTGACTCAGATTCCGACCACCCACGTGAAATATAACTGCTCAGAATAAAAGCTGCAAATAATTAAACTGATGGTATCCGATCTTTTATTATCATAGACATGTGATAATGTCCACTAAGCGTTATCTCCCATTCATTGTTACAAAAATAGCCAGTGTCTCTGGTGATTTGCAGCTGGGCTGACAGCTCTAATAAACATGAGGCCCTTATTTACACTTTCCTCACTTAAATTCACAACTCGATCCCAGCTGAACAAAAGTCAAAAGAACAGTAATTAATTAGGCTGATGTAATAAACTCGATCCTTTATAGCCCCTTTCCCCACATGGAATCCATAACATTGCTGGATAAAAAATATCTGGCAAAGGCAGTAGATAGTCATTCGCACATTGCCTCCTTTATGGAAAAGTTCCGTATTGAGTCTGTTCCCACATGAAGACTGTTACGGATACATATGTAATGCTGATCATTTTCCAACCTGTCCTATGCTCTCTGCCTCCTCTGTCCCTGCACGGTCGCACAGCACCCCTAACTGTAGAAGACATCTAGTGGCGGAGTTGCATTTTTAAGAAGGAAAATAATCAAATTTAACAATACAAAGACCCGTCTCCGTAGAGACTGGAGGTGTTTCAGTTTCTTGTCTTCGCAGCAGAGCTCAACAGTTCGGATTCAACATTTCACCAAATGTTACATTTTTCTTCCCAGAAACAAATAATTAAAACTATATATATATATATTTGTACAAAATAAATATTGGTAAAAACTATTTGTGCTTTATTTGGATTCGGCTCCACCCCTACTTTACAGAAATGATACTGCTTCCATTCCCACATACTTCTATTCACAGCCGTTTTGCTGGAAACTTGCTGGAAACTATACTAGGTCAAGAGTGGGGGGAAATTTATGGAACAACTTTTTTGATACATCGACACCTGCTCCCATTCCCACATGACGCCAATACGGAACATTGTCGGAAGATTTAAGGCTTTGAGAGCGTGTGGGAAAGGGGCTTATGTCTCCCTTGAGAATTATGTCTAACTTGAGTAGTCAGCTATGTTAAGGGTTAAATATACATTACCATAGATTTTTCTGATCTCCAAACCCAAACGATCTTCAAACACTCGTTTGGCTTTGTTGAGATTCTTCAGTCTGTCTTTATTTGCCTTATGTTGAGATAAAAGCACTGAAAACAAAATAAGACAATAGATGTGAGTGAATATTTAGATATAATGTATTGGATGATTGGACCTTTATGGCTCTGAAAAGTTTATGATCAAATTTTAGACATTTACTTACAGTCCCTCTTTTTGATATTTTCTTCTCTGAGTTTCACCATCTCCTGGCTCATGTTGCCTTTCTGAGCCTCTTGGAACTCAATCTCAGACAACCTTCCAGAAATTGCAGTCATCTTCTCCTTTGTGGACACATTTATTTGTTCGATGTCTAGGGGGGGGCGGCGTCATCAGGGTTTCCAAAAACATCGTTAATTGAACAATCACACATTATAAAAGCCAGCACCGCTATCAGAGAATACTGATAGTGACCAAAGATTTCCAAAATGGAACTTCAACTTAAATCACATAAATATTGAGAACGGGGGAAGTCTATGTACTGGGGGAAAAAGTGAGACCGAAACATGACTTTAATGTTTAATATGTAACGCACGCGCGCGCGCGCACACACACACACACACACACACACACACACACACACACACACACAAATCTAGTCAAGGCTATCCTTTTATTTAAATTATGGAATGGCTGAAGCGCACCTTTTTCATATGTCTGTATCATATCGAACAATGCCTCATCATCCTTACACTTCTTTGAACATGTGTCTGCAAAAACAAAAAACAAAAAAAGACTTAAAACATTCTCTTCAACAGCAAAATGCAAAGTTATTCCAAACTCTGGTTAAGTGTAAATGGATGTATGTGTGTCACGAAAGCATTCACAGTCAGACAAGCGTGGACCCAGCACGGGTGCGCCTTACCAACTGCAGACTTCATGAACTGTTTGTGGGCATGGCTCAGCTCCACGGTGGTCTCGGTGATCTCCCCGAACGCCTGCACCAGGAGCTTGGTGCGCATTTCCTCCATGGCATTGCCGAACCAGTCGGTGGCGTCGGGGTCTTTGATGGAAGCCATGGCGTGCGGAGCGATCTGCAACGAGGCGGTTCGGAATGTCACGTTGAGCAACAGGAGAACTGCCGCCGGTGACGGGTTTGCATCAACACTTTTACAAAGCAGTGCCCGTTCGCTAACAGCTAACGGCTAGTCGTTCGCCATTAACGCTCACGAAACACCATCACGTCACGAAACTAAGCACCCGGTTGTGTTTCATTAACTGTAGCAGCATATCCGCGGGACGACCATTTATTTCATTTCTTTTTTTTTGACTATTTACAATACGATACCAACCGCTTATTTTGTTCCGAGTAGAACAAATTCACAAGACGTGTTTTGAAAGATTCGCGGTTCGCACGAAGGGGGCGGGGTCTTGAACTCCGGAAATTGCGCCTACACGTAGAATACAAAAAAAAATAAAAAATAATAATAAAATACATTGATCATTATTTCTCAATTGCTCTATTTCTGTTAATACATGCTGTATACATTTATATTGGAACGTATTTATAGTAGTAATTCGTTCATTTTTCATCGTCGTTTTAGATCATTACGATCAGGCCTATCATTTCCCACAATGCAATGCCGTTTGGGGTGTTTTGTTCCTGTCGTTTTGCGCCACCTTGTGCTACATATTAATATTACGTCATTATGGGGTTTTTTTTTTTTATGGAGACGTGCGTTGATTCGGCATCGACGACTGAAGTTGTCTTTTTATTTGACATGTCGATATCATCAGTATGATAGGTTGTGGGTTGTTTTTTTTTTAAACTGCAAAGGCGGGTGCTTCTGTCCGCCCTCTCCTCCACACGGTGCAGTGGTTTGCAGCAGCTGTTTCATCCATTCATACGGAGGAGGGGAGGCCACAGAGCCGAGGAGCGCGCCTCACTCGGCATCTCCAGAACAACTACAGGGAATGCCACGCCTTTCCTATTTTTATACCATCCGTGGGCGAGTACGCCCATCTTTTTCTTTTATTAATTCCCTCCTTCGCTCCGCATGAGTCAATTTGTTGGTGCTAAATCTGATCTGTGTTGCATTAACCCAGTTAATCGTGTATTTAAATGGAAAGCCATTGATTGATTTTTCTGAGAATATTATTTTCGGTGGTCTGACGTGTTATTGTCAATTTAAAATGGCAAACCCATTTTCAGGCCTTTTTTCATGTCTAAAATGAGCTATCCCAACCCCGAACCCAAAATCATAAACCGTACCTTATCCAACCCTTACCTCAACCGAACCCGATCCGGAACCTAACCTAACCCCGACGCCCAAGAAAAATCAAGTGAAGGAAGTTTATTAAAATGAAAGAAAATGAAATTGGTTGAAACCTATCTTATTGATTATTATATTGTAATTTGTTGTTTTATTATGTTTATTGAAATGTGTATTGTTTATGTCATGGATATACTTAAGTCATCATAACAGTACAGTCCTTATCTATTCTCAGGGAGCGTGTCTTGTCATGGTGTGTGTTTGAGTGTTTGTCCTGTTTATGTCGTGTTGTGATATCATGTGGTTGTTGTTGTTGTGTCTTGCATTGTCACACTGTAAGGCCTGGATGTGGAACCCGGGAACTAAAGCTACTGTAATGCAGGAGCAAATGGGGATCCGTATAAACGAACAAACAAACAAACAACAACAACATCCATGTGTCCGTGCATGTTATGAGTTTAATATTTCACACGTCTCAAAAGACTGAATTTTATATCTGCTATGATGTCGGACTCTAACTAAGAACTACGACTTGAACCGTGTTTTCTTATAGATTTGAAAAAAACAATATATATATATATATATATATATATATATATATATATATATATATATATATATATATATATATATATAGAAGCAAACTTTTCAATATCACAGCAAAACAAAATGAATAAAGAGAGAGAAAAAATAATAAAATAAAAAATATATTAAATATAAATATAAACGGAAAACAAAATGGTACAGCATGTCCTCCTCAAATTCGAAAAGATGTATGTACATGCTGTACAGCCATGCATGCGTCGGTAAAACAAAAGGACAGCAGAACATTTTTAAATCTAAGAAAAAAAGAAAAAATTACGCTTCTTGCCGACGTCTAGCTGATTGGAGCCCCGGTTGTGACCAGGTCATAGTAAGTTCCCTTCTTGGACATGAGCTTTTTGTGGGTGCCCTTTTCTATCACCGCGCCCTGAGACATCACTGCGATGGCGTCGGCCGCCTGGATGGTGGACAGTCTGTGAGCGATGACGATGCAGGTCCGTCCTTTCCTGGCCTTGTCCAGAGCCAGCTGGACGGTCTGTGGAACAAACAATTGTTAGGAACCATAGTCGACGCGACTGTCACTCTCATGTGGTTTAAGTTGTTCTTTAAATGTCTGATATAAATTCATTTAAGTCTTTCCGACTGCTGTGTCAGTTGGGTGGTCTGAAAGGTCCCGAGAGAGGGCTGGAAACAACGTGATGTTTAAATGTCTAAAATGGCATTTTACCAGTTCCCCTCTGGATTGCATCCAACCATCATTTGAGTAAAGTCGTGCACAGACGCTGCCTAGCCTGAGTGAAACCCACCACACCAGACTGTTTACCTCAGAGTAAGAGACTTTGTCTTTGTCTCTTTGAAAGAAAAAAAACTCATTCATAAATTGGTCAAACTTTGTGGAATTATGTAAAATTTCTGAAACTGGGAACATATGGGATCCCACCAATTTAAGTTACTTGCAGGAATACTTACATACATACTTACATTACATCATAGTTATAAGCAGACATGAAGAATGGACACTGGGTACCTTTTCACTCTCTGTGTCCAGGGCAGAGGTGGCCTCGTCTAGGAGGAGGATCTTTGGGTTCCTGACGATGGCCCTGGCGATGGCAATGCGTTGCTTCTGTCCCCTGGACAGCTGGGAGCCCTGCGCACCCACCTGAGTCTCATATTTCTGCCGGTTGTAAATTTTTAGGGAGTGGAATGTCAGATAGTCAGTTTTGTATTTGTTTTCTATTATCGTACCCCTGGCTGTAAAAGCAACTCTGTTTACTGTCGTTAGAATCTTCATTGACAACTCACGTCTGGAAGAGTCATCACAAAGTCATGGAGATAAGCTTTCTTGGCGGCTCCCACCAGCTCCTCCATGCTAACGGTGCGGGTGTTATCCCCGTACCGTATATTCTCGGCGATGCTGCAGTCGAACAGAACAGGCTCCTGAGACACAATGCCGATCTGAGCCCTTAGAAAGGGCACGTTCACTCGATGGGATGGGCGGCCGTCGATCAGCTGCAGATTAAAGACGGCATTAATATTTATTTTTCTTTTCTTTTCTAAATGCCTTTAAAACCTCGTATTAGTCAACGGACCACTTTTCCGTGATCGGGGTCGTAGAATCTCTCCAGCAGCTGAACGCTGGTGCTCTTCCCACAGCCGCTGCTGCCCACAAAGGCCAACGTCTGACCGGGTTTAACAGAGACCATCAGCCCGTTCAGCACCTGGACGTCTGGTCGCGTCGGATACGTGAATTTACAGTTGAGGAACTCGACCTCACCTCTGAAGTCATCCTGAGGTGGAGGACTACAGTTAAGCACAGCGGGGGAAGCAGATGCTGCGCCCACCTATTTTTTCCATGTTTAAATCACATTTACCCAGTGCTGAGGGTCACCTACCCATTTTTCCCCGTCCGCGTGGCTCATGCTGATATTAGGAATCCGGTCTAACAATTTGAAAATCTGGGCGGCAGCTGTCTTGGCTTTGGCGTAGTCCGGGGTGAAGGAGGAAGCTCTGCCCAGAGCCGTGCCGCTGATAACTATGGCAGAAATCACCCTGGAGAAACAAAAAGCTCAGTTGATTCGTTGGTTGTGATTTTTTTCCGGATAATACATTTTGCATTCAAAATAAAAGACTACAACCAAACCAACCTGAAAACCACCAAGTAATGCAGGCCTTCAGAACTGACCAGATAGCCGCCATATCTGAAGGAAGCTGCATACGCCATGAAAATAACGCACTGGGAGAAGCTGAAACAGAGGCCGTAGATGTTGGCCTTCCTCTTGGCAGATTTGAAGGGGGTCTCCAGCTGCCGTTCATAGGATTCTACAAAAGCGCTCTCCTTGGACAAGCCAGCGATCGTCCTGATGTTGCTGAGAGCTTCGCTCGAAACCTGCGCAAGAGACAAGGAGCGATAGCGCTCTCAAATAAATGATTCCCCCAGGGTGTGGCCAAATGTGGATTACTTCACTGAAAACAAAGTCTGCTCACCTGGCCCGCCGCCTCCATGGCCTCCTTGTCTTCATTTGCAAAACCTGTCAGCATTTTGGCTTGAAAGACCCCCGACAGCCCAATGAGCGGCAGGAAGCACATAATCACTAAAGTTAACTTCCAGCTGAAGTAGAAGGCGATAATAAACGATGCCCCGATGCTGGTCAAAGAGTTGACAATCATTCCGATCTGAGATCCCGTCGCCTAAGGACATAATACATCCACGTTTTGTCCGCAAGTCTCAAAAGCTTTGTTTTGTTGTTTTTGTTGGTTTATTTTTGTTTTAAAATGTTCTTTTCTAACTTTGTGAAAAAGTTTATACAAAGCCTCTGCAACTCACGCCTTGCACCATGGCGGCGTCGGTGGCCAGTCTGGTGGTCAGAGCCCCGGGACTGTTTCGGGGGTCGTCAAACCAGCCCACCTCCTGGTTCAGCATGGCCTGGAAACCCACTTTTCTCAGGCGGCGGGTGAGCAGCTCCCCAGACTTAGCGAAGGCGTAGCCCTTGGAACACACACACTGGGTTAATATTTCACCGATACCTAGTTTGCATCTCATGTTTTGGGTATAATATTGACACGTAGTACCTAGTGTTTATTGCATGATGTACATAGAAAATACAAACCTGCAGAAACTGAGAGAAGAAACTGGTCACGGCTACAATGCAAAAGAGAACGCATATTCCATTGATCTGCTCCATCTGTTTGTTCAAGTCACGGATAGCAAAAGTCTGAAAAAAAATGTCTATGTTTAGTTTCAGTGAATGAAAGAAATAATCTTCCTGCAGATTCCCTTCAAGGAAGGCGTTCCATCTTTTTTTTCTTGAGGTTGCACCGCTTCGTCACACCCCAATAGAGATTTGTATCAGGGAAAAAACAGGTATAATGACAGCGGAGTGGCGCGGGGGCCAGCAGTGCTACTCAGTTGAAACACAACCTGCTGAATTGTACTGGTTTACCGGGGCACGAATAAATGATCCATGGAAGGTGTATAATCACATCCTCACCCCAAGGATCTGGCTGAAGAGCACAGCGTAGATGGGGTTGACGGAGCCGTTGATCCCGGCTCCCAGGGAGCCGAGCAGCATGTAGGGCCACTCCGGTCTGTTGTACTTCAGGATTCGGGCGACCGGAGCTGGCTCTACGTGTTCCTCTGGATTCTCCGTATGTTTCTGTCCAGATGTACGTGATAATTTAGTGTATTGCCCCAGGAATGTATGAAATGTGTAGGGTGCAGACCTAAATACCTCATCCGCGGCCAGCTCAATGTCGGAGTGGATTTTGAAACTGCCAGATATCGCGTCAGGTACGGAATCATTTGAAAGCTGGGTCTGAGATCGCTGGCGAAAAGATCGTCTAGAAGCAGCAATAGCTACATTATTTTCATACTTTTCATGTTGTCCTACTGTAAGGTATACAGTGTTGATTGATGCAAAATGTACCTGAAACTGGATCCGTAACTCCCACTGAAACTCCTCGACTTTGAATGAAATATCTCTTCAATGGTTTCTCTGTCTGTAAATGAGACAAAATTGAGTATGCTGCGATAGGACCATCCCTCCCAAGTCGTCAGAACGCTCCCCACCGTTTTGTGCCTCAGATGCGTCCCTGTCCTGATGCTGAAGCGTGACCAGGGTGAAGTAGACGCCCTGCTTTTTGAGAAGCTCGTCGTGCGTTCCCCTCTCCACGGCCTGTCCTCGCTCAAACCCGACGATGACGTCGGCGTTGCGGACCGTGGAGAGACGGTGGGCGATGGAAACGGTCGTTCTTCCCGATCGCACCTGTGGGTGGGGTCAGCGGGGTCAGAGGCGGTTGTGGGTTCATGTTCGGCAGACCGAGCGGGTGATTGCGAGGGTCCCACCTTATCAAGTGCCCTCTGGACGACGGCCTCGCTCTCGTTGTCCAGAGCCGAGGTGGCCATGTCCAACAGCAGGATTCTCGGGTTACGGACCAAAGCTCGGGCGATAGCGATCCTCTGCTTCTGCCCTCCGCTCATTTGGCTGCCCCCTTCTCCGACCAAGGTGTCAAATTTCTAAAATATCGAACGACAACATTACCTCAACCGTGCCGTAGATAGAATTCTAGCATCTAGCATTTTTCCTTTCAACTGTTTCATCCTCCATTGGGCACGCCGTAGCTACCTGGGGCAGGTCCATAATGAAGTCATAGGCATTGGCCTCTTTCGTGGCGTGTACGAGGTCTTCCATTGTGACCCCCGGTCGGCCGTAGCGGATGTTTTCGGCGATGGTCGTGGCGAAAAGCACCGGCTCCTGCTCCACGATCCCGATGAGAGAGCGCAGCCACCGGATGTTCAAACCGCGGATGTCGTGGCCGTCCAAAGTCACCTGGGAAAGAAACGATCGTGAATTACGCGAAAGACTCCCATGGGAACGGCGTTGTGTCTCCGCTGTTGTTTCGGTCGTCACCATTCCTTCCTTGGGGTCATAAAACCTCTGGATCAGCTGGACCGTCGTGCTCTTTCCAGACCCGCTCGGGCCGACGAAGGCGGTGGTTTCTCCCGCTCTGACCTGCGTGCTCAGCTTATCTAAAATCTGAAAGCAGAGGATGCTGTCTGTGAGACTTAAAGGTTCTCCTTCAGTCGAAGCACGTCAAAGACAAGATAAGTGCACAGGGTAACCTTCACTCCGGGCCGAGACGGGTAGTGGAAGGTGACGTTTTGGAATCCAATGTCCCCGACGACCTTGTCTAATTTATGACCCTCCTCTGAGAAACAGTCGATCTCGGGTTCCTGAAAGGACAATCAGCGAAGTGAACCGATGTATTGATCCAAAATCTCTCATCGTGCACGTACTCCACTCAAGTCTCAAGGTGACATTCTGGTTTTACCCGATCGATGGTGTTAAAGATTGTCTCCGCCGCGGCACGTCCGGAAGCAAAAGCTTCCAGACAGGGCGAGGCTTGGCCCAGGTTGATGGCCGCCATTAGCACTCCAAAAAATACCTGGAGAGAGAAAATCGCCGGGCACATAATTATCTGGGAGGTTTGAAAGCATCGAGAGTAGAATGTGTTGTAGTTGTGTCTCTTGCATACCTGGATGAGACTGCCTGGCGAGAGCTCCTTCGTTTCGATGACCTGTTTGGAACCGTACCAGAAGGCCAGAGCGTAGCAGAGGAAGATGATGCACCACATGTAGCCCTGGAACACTCCGATGATCATGCCTTTTTTCACTCCCCAGTTCTGAGCCACCGTCAGGTTCCTGTCGTACCTGTCAAGGGTGCCACCGTAGATTCTGTCACGCATCTCCCAAGCGACTTGGTCGGCTGTTTGTCAGGCTCCATGTCATTTGACGAAAACAAAATAATACCTCTCAACCTCTTTTTCCTCCCCTCCGAATGCCGCCACCGTTCTGATGGAGGATAAGACCTCGTCGGCCACTGCTCCGGCTTTAGCGTACGCCTGCAGCTCCCGTCCCGTCAGTCTGGCCACGGCCTTCAACGGCAAGAGCCACGAAATATGATATTATTAGAATATTATTTATACAGTACTTAATTCCACCTCCAGAATCGTCCAGTGTTATTTGTGGGTGTCTTGTTTCTCACCATGGCCATCAGAGCGGCAGCCAGGCCGATCAGTGGGCTCACCGCGATGACCACCAACGTCAACTTCCACCCACCGAGGAAGCCCACCATGAAGCCAAAGACAAACGTGGAGATCCTCTCAATGAAGATTGAAACCTGGTCGGCGATGGCGTTGTTGATCTTGTTGATGTCACTAAGGAGGGAAAGGACGCGCAATGTTTTCTACACTTCTGTCTCCTGTGGTATTTCTGTATGTCTTTAATGTGCAGTAGAGATGAAACTCACTCAGATATCCTTGTGTTTAATTCGCCAACTGAGTTGCAGTCAAACCAACCGATTTCCATTCTCATGACCTTTCTAAAGTAGGTCTTCCTGATCCTCTGGACTTGACTGGCAGCAGCCGACACCCAGAGGGCGATCTGCATGGACATAAGTCAGCATAATACATGCCGTCCTAACTCATCGTTTGTATATATTGATATTTGTTTGTATTGCATTGATAATTTTACTTTACTTGGAGGAAATACTTACTTGAAAGTAACTAAGAATCAGGACACCTAGTCCAATTCCAATATAGTAAAGCGCAAATGTTGTCATCTGCGCTTCAATATTTACCCTGTGAAAAACAATGCATCAAGGAATAGATTTGGAATTCAGCAAAAACAATTTCCTTTCATTCCAATTGATTGCTGCCGTGAACCAGAAAAAATCCCAACTCACCCACAGTGGATAGTTATATTTCCAGCATCATGCATCGATCCATTGACCCAGTATATGGTGTTGTTGATGCAGGTTTTATTGGGGTCTTTTAGTGCCTGGATCTCCAGCTCATAAGCCACAAAGGTGTCGGTCATCATGCCATACACCAGGAGCATCAAAGGGGTGGCCGCACCGTGCACCAGGGCACACAAGCCCCCCACCACCATCATCACACAGTTTCTCCAGGTTGCAAAGCGGAACTAGAGTGAAGAGAACCAGAAATATTTGTTCTTCTTCTGACATTCACTATTCTTATCAGACCACATTAGGAACAGCAATCAAATAATAATAATAATAATGATAATAATAATAATAATAATAATAATAATAATAATAATAATAATAATAATAATTAAAAATAATAATTATTATTATAATTATTGTTATGGCTGCCATTAGTACTTCAGTACTCCAGTACAATAATAAAAATAATAATAATAATTATTATGCCAGGGAGAAGGCCTCCTTCTCCCTGGCAACGTTTTCCAGCTCCTCCTGGGGGACCCCGAGGCATTCCCAGGCCAGCTGGGATATGTCATCCCTCCAGCGTGTTCTGGGTATACCCCGTGGTCTCCTACCAGTTGGACGTGCCTGGAAAACCTCAAAAGGAAGGCGCCCAGGTGGCATCCTGATCAGATGCGCGAACCACCTCAACTGGCTCCTTTCAACGTGAAGGAGCAGCGGCTCTACCCGGAGCTCCCTCTGGATGTCTGAGCTCCTTACCCTATCTCTAAGGCTGGGCCCAGCCACCGTGCGGAGGAAACTCATTTCGGGCCGCTTGTATTCGCGATCTCGTTCTTTCGGTCACTACCCAAAGCTCATGACCATAGGTGAGGGTTGGGACGTAGATGGACTGGTAAATTGAGAGCTTTGCCTTCCGGCTCAGCTCCCTCTTCACCACAACGATCTGGTACAACGCCCGCATCACTGCTGACACCGCACTGATCCGCCTGTCCATCTCACGCTCCATTTTCCCCTCACTCGTGAACAAGATCCCTTCACTTGGGGTAGCAACTCGCTCCCAACCCGGAGGGAGCAATCCACCGTTTTCCGGCAGAGAACCATGGCCTCAGACTTGGAAGTGCTGACTCTCATCCCGACCGCTTCACATTCCGCTGTAAACCGCCTCAGTGCGTGCTGGAGGTCATGGTCTGATGAAGCCAACAAAACCACATCATCTGCAAAAAGCAGAGATGCAATTCTGAGGGTCCCAAACTGGACACTCTCCTCACCTTGGTTGCGCCTTGAGATCCTGTCCATGAATATCACAAACAGAATCTGGGACAAGGGGCAACACCCACTGAGAACGTGTTTGACTTTGTGCCGAGAATACGAACACAGCTTTCACTTTGGTTGTACAAGGCCAGGATGGCTCGTACCAACGGCCCCGGTACCCCATACTCCCTCAGTACCCCCCACAGGATCTTCCAAGGGACACGGTTGAAAGCCTTCTCCGGGTCCTCAAAACACATGTAAACTGGATCAGCAAACTCCCACAACCCCCCCAGCAACCCTGCAAGGGTAAAGAGCTGGTCCACTGTTCCACCTCCAGGACGGAATCCGCATTGCTCCTCCTAAATCTGAGATTCCACAATCGGCCAGAGCCACCTTTCCAGCACCCTGGAGTAAACTTTCCCCGGGAGGCTGAGTAGTGTGATACCCCGATAATTGCAGCACACCCTCCGGTCCCCCTTTTTAAAAATGGGAACCACCACCCCAGTCTGCCACTCCACAGGTAGTGTACCCGACATCTACGCGACACTGAAGAGGCATGTCAACCAAGACAGCCCAACAATGTCCAGAGCCTTCAGCATCTCATGGCAAATCTCATCCACCCCGAGGAGCTTTTGAACTGCCTCAGAGACCTCTGCCAGGCATATGGACGAGACTTCCCCCGAGTCTTTAGACTCTGCCTCTTCCCCTGAGGACGTATTGGTCGGGTTCAGAAGTTCCTCAAAGGGCTCTTTCCACCGCCCGACAATATCCCCAGTCCGGGTCAGCAGTTCTTCTCACCAGCTGAACACAGCCTGAGCCAAGCCCTGCTTTCCCTTTGTGAGTCGCTGAACAGTTTGCCAGAACTTCCTTGAGGCCAACCGAAAGTCCTTCTCCACAGCCTCCCCGAACTCCCCCCACACCCGGATTTTTGCTTCAGTGACTGCCAAAGCTGCAGCCCTTCTAGCCTGCCAGTACCTGTCTGCTGCCTTGGGAGACCCCTGGGCCAGCCAAGCCCGAAAGGCCTCCTTCTTCAGCTTGACAGCTTCCTTCACCGCTGGTGTACACCAATGGGTTCCTGGGTTACCGCCACAACAGGCACCGACTGCCTTTCGACCACAGCTCCTAGCAGCCGCCTCTGCAATGGAGGTTTATGAACATGACCCACTTGGAGTCCATGTCCCCAACCTCCGCCGGAAAGCGCAAACAATTCTTCCGGAGGTGGGAGTTGAAGACCTCGCGGACAGGGGCATCCACCAGGCGTTCTCAGTTCACCCTCACTACACGTTTGGGTTTACCAGGTCTGTCTGGCAGCCTCCCCCACCATCTGATCCAACTCAACACCAGGTGGTGATTAGTTGACAGCTCTGCTCCTCTCTTCAGCACAATTTCTAGTGTCTAAGACATACGGACGCAGATCTGATGACACGACCACAAAGTCCATCATAGACCTTTGACCTAAGGTGGTTTGGTACCACGTACACTTATGAGCCACCCTATGCTCGAACATGGTGTTCGTTATGGCCACTAGCACAGATGTCCAATAACAAAGCACCACTCCGATTCAGATCAGGCAGGCCGCTCCTCCCAATCACCCCCTTCCAGGTTTCTCCATTGTTGCCCACGTGAGCGTTGAAGTCTCCCAGTAGAACTATAGAGTCCCTAGGCGGGGCCCCTTCCAGGATGCCACCCAGAGACTCCAAGAAGGCCGAATACTCTGAATTGGTGTTTGGTGCATAAGCACATACAGTCAGACAGTCAGAGCTTTCCCCTTAGCAACTTGTAGTCGCATAGAGCAACCTTCTCGTTCACTGGGGAGAACTCCAACACAGCGGCACTCAGCCAGGGGCTTGTGACTATCCCCACACCCGCCCGGCGCCTCTCACTCTGGGCAACTCCGGAAAAGGAGAGAGTCCAGCCCCTCTCCAGGAGTCTGGTACCAGAGCCAGTGCTGTCCATAGAGATGAACCCAACTATATCTAGTTGGTACCGCTCCACCTCCCGCACCAGCTCCGGCTCCTTCCACACCAGAGAGGTGACATTCCACAACCCTAGAACTAGTCTGCGATGCCGAGGATCAGCAGGCCCAGGCCCCCGCCTTTGCCCGCCGCCCGGCTGGCATTGCACCCAACCCC
Source organism: Zeus faber (assembly GCF_960531495.2). NCBI lineage: Eukaryota > Metazoa > Chordata > Actinopteri > Zeiformes > Zeidae > Zeus > Zeus faber. The sequence goes on along the minus strand of NC_137210.1, from coordinate 17,278,213 downwards.
AACGCCTATCCCTGCAGGTAGTGGGCCCACAGGGTGGCAGCTCCATGATGTTTCTTCAGGCTATGCCCGGCCGAGCCCCATGGGTCAAGGCCCGGCCACCAGACGCTCGCCAGCAAGCTACCCTCCCAGGTCTGGCTCCAGGAGGGGGCCCCGGTTTCCCTATTCCAGGTGAGGTACCATATTGCCTTTGGTGCTTTTTCATTGGGGTCCTTTGAATCGCTCTTTGTCTGGTCCCTCCCCTGAGACCACTCTTCATTGGGAGACCCTAGCAGGGGCTAATGCCCCAGACAACACAGCTCCCAGGGTCACAGCAACACTCAAACCCTTCCACCACGGTAAGGTGGCGATTCTTCGTGGGGCTTATTATGAATATTATTATTATTATTATTATTATTATTATTATTATTATTATTATTATTATTATATTTGTTTTTTTACCAGCTGGAAGAATCCAATGCTCAATGTGTTCTTATTCTTCCTGTAAAGGTAAGAGACAAAAAAAACCTCATGATCATCCTCAATGTGTCAAACATGTGGGAGAAGTAATGGGAGTGGCAGTAATTGCGTCAGTGATAACTTACCCTTTGTCATTCTCTGTTTAAAAAATTGAAGAAACAAAATAACAAAGTGAAACTTGAAATTAAAATCTTAATATAATTGTAATTTCTCGACAGTATACATATATATATATATAAAGAGAGGTATTCACCTTCTGGGAGTCTTTCAAGAGTGAAGGATGTTTTCATGTTCGATGCTGCTGTGATCAATCCAGATCAATCCAGACTGGGAAATAATGGGTAAGAGTTACAAATAATATACAAAAAGGACTGAATACAGTTTTCCCATTCATACATTTGTTACATAGAATAATTAAACTCTACAATATTAAATTCACCATCCCATTATAGTAAATATAAGTCATCTAGTTGAGAAATTATCTTTCTATGTTTACTATTAAATGTACAATGTACATTAATGTACAAAAAGCATTCATTACCTGATAGATGCACATACAGTATATTCAAAAGCAAAGATTCATTTCATTAAATTTTATGGGATGGAAATCAGTTGCATACTGTACCAGTTCCACGCACTTCTCTTCGAATGTCTGAACTCCAACACCTTGGGGATCCACAAACAACACTTATGGGAGGAATTTTCTTGAGTAACCTATAGCTCTCTCCCATTATCTTGGTCTCCAAAACACTGATAAGGACTGTATCGGCCTAATGACCTCAGCTGAAACAGTGATTGTGAGTCATTCATTCAACCAGGTTAAGGATGAGCCTAATAGATATATTATCTGTAACTTCTCAAAGAAACAAATCTGGAATTTGGATGTAATCAAACACAAAAAAGAATTTGTGTATCAGTGTGTATCAGTGTGTACACCCTGATGTCAAATCCATATTTAAAATAGCAGAATTTGTAAACGTTTTGTTTCAAGTTATTGACAAAAACAGTTTTTTATGATTATTCTTGCACAATATTATAAATAATTGTAGATCATTGGCTGCTGGATTATATACAATGTTAGAGAATAACACAAAGACATACTGACACAAAATCATGATCAGGTTGTTATGGAATAATCCCTCCAAATGGATATGATTCATAAGAAAGGCAACATTACTGTACAGCAAGAAATGATGTTTTGGGACGGGAAACTGTGATTCACCATAGTACCTCTTATATGTCAGCAGTCCTTGAATCATATCAGGCTGGACAACTGAAACAGTAATTGCCTAATCAATAATGGGGTTATTGACACAACAGAGGATGTTGATGGGTCATTGTCCGCTAGGACATAGTAGTTGCCCTGGATTAGGAATGTCCTCTATCTTTACAACTGGTTATTAATCTGCACATGGAACTGATAATACCATAGTGTGTGTCGGGTGGGGGGGACTTCAGACACTGATAGAATCAGAAGATTCTATTTTTCCCAGGGAACAGTTCTACATTGTCAAAAGCACTATGGCAATGTAACAGTAAATAATAATAATAATAATAATAATAATAATAATAATAATAATAATAATAGTAATAATAATAATAATAATTACAATTAAAGAAGAATAATAATAATAATAATACATATAATTCATATAATACATATAATAATAATATCTTTATTTGAATAGCATCTCTCAAAGACCATACAGTCATAAAATGCTTTACATACGGAAGAAACACAAACAATAAAAATGCACATAGATCATAAAAACAGTTCTAATAAAATAATCTGTCTATCTGTCTGGCTGTCACAAAATACATGAAAACGCAAGGCCATATATTGCACATTAGATGCTGGTAGTCATTTATGTTCTTTTATTTGTTTGAATAATTTAATCTATCTATCTATCCGTCTATCTGTCTGTCTATCTATCGGTCTGTCTGTCTGTCTGTCTGTCTGTCTGTCTGTCTGTCTGTCTGTCTGTCTGTCTGTCTATCTAAAGCTCCTTTTTATAACAATCACCATTTGAAGGAATATAAACTGATGAAAGCTTTTCCTTAACCTGTCAATGAGTACAACAATAAGTACAACAACCACTTCTGCAACGTGTGCATGTTCTCCTGGCTCTTCATGAAGGTGATAACTTTCAACCCTTCGACCTCCGCAGCTCAAACTCCTGGAGAGCCACTTCCAGAGTGTAACCGATGCCCAACCTGGATATTCATGTCAGCAGCCCAGAGCAAACATTCCTTTGGGAAAACAGGCGTAAATTATCGGTTTAACTGTAAAAAAACGAACACACACTAACACACACACGCACACGCGCACACACGCACACACGCACACACACACACACACACACACACACACACACACACACACACACAGAACAATTACTCCACTATTACTTGGCTCGACTGTAGGCGGAAGGGGATTTTTTTTTTTTTTAAGATTCACAAAGGTTATGGGGGCAGGGCTGGATGGATGTTCATAGCCTGGAGACACAGATGTATTTCCAAGAAAACACACATGTAAAGGCAGCGACAAAATACCGTACTGTAATGTACTGTATTCAATGTACTGTATTCACAACACTGTACTGTATTCACTGTACTGTATTCACTGTACTGTTCTGCACTGTACTGTACAGTACTGTACAGCACTGTACTGCACTGCATTGTACTTCACTGTACTGTACTGCACCACACTGTACTATACTGTATTGTACTGTTCAGTACTGTAATACGCTGTACTGTATTCACTGTACTGTATAGTACAGTACTGCACTGCACTACATTGTACTGCAGTGTACTGTACTGCACTTTACTGTTCTGTACTGCACTGTATTGTACTGTACAGTGCTGCACTGTGCTGTCCTATTCTGCACTGTACTGCATTGTACTGCACTGTACTGTACTATACTGTACAGTTCTGCACTGTTCGGGGGCAGTAGAGCGGGTTGTCTAGTAAGTAGTAGTTCGATCCCAGGCTCCTCCTGGTAGCACGCTGATGTGTCCTTAAGCAAGACACTGTTATTCTCCCTTGTAAGTAGCTTTAGATAAAAGCGTCTGCTAAATGACTCAATGTAATGTAATGTTCTGCACTGCACTGTGCAGAAATTCACGACACTGTACAGTACTGTACTGCACTGTACTGTACCATGCTGTACTACACAGCACTGTACCATGCTGTACTGTACAGTACTATACTGTACTGTAATTCACTGCACTTCACTGCACTCTACTGTACAATGCACTGCACTGTACTGCACTGCACAGCACTGTGTTGTACACTACTGCACTGCACTGTACAGTACTGTATGTTACTGTACTACACTACTGTACTATACTGCACTTTTCTGTACTGCATTGTACTGTTCTGTACTGCACTGGACAGTACTGTGCTGTAATCAACTGCACTGTATCCAGACTGTACTGTACTGTACTACACTGCCCTTCACTTCACTGTACTGCACTGTACTATACGGCACAGCACTGTAAAGTCCTGCACCTCACTGTACTGTACAGTACTATACTGTACTGTACTGTAAAGTACTGCACTGTACTGTATTGTGCTGTACTGCACTATACTGTACAGTACTGTGCTATACTGCACTGTTCTGCACTGCAATGTACTGTACTGCACTGTACTACACTGCATTGTACTGCACTGTATCCGGACTGTATTGTACTGTACTGCCCTTCACTTCACTGTACTGCACTGTACTCACTGTACTGTACTATACAGCACTGCATTGTACTGTCCTGCACCTCACTTCATTGTACTGTACTGTAGTCCACTGCACTGTCCAGTGCTGTACTGCACGGCACTGCACTGTACAGTACTATACTATACAGCTCTGCACTCAACTGCACTGCAATTCACTGCACTGCACTGCACTGCACTGTACAGAAATTCACTGCAATGCACTCTACTGTACTGTACTGTAGAGTACTGCAATCTACTGTATTCTACTGCACTGTTCTGTACATTGTGGATGGAGCAAGCAGTTGAGTGCAGTGATATTGAAAACATGACGGGTGAAACAAAAGAGGTCTGTAAACACTGTTCAGTTACAAAGATAGATAGATAGATAGATAGATAGATAGATAGATAGATAGATAGATAAAACACCGGGAAACACTGACGTAGCAGTCGTCACCCTCGCGTGTCATCGCCCCATGGGGCCTGCAGTGCCACCCGCGACCGCCAGGTGGCACACGGCGCAATCATTCCGCGTTTCATTGCGTTGCGGATGGGGAAAACTGAACCCGCGGGCTCTCCGTAGGTCAACGAACGCGCCGAGGCACGGGAAGGGTTAACGCCAGGGCAGCGGGTGGGCGTGGTCTGAGTGGCTACACCTCGCCGTGCGCACGGCGTCGCTCGCTGAGTGAGTCCAGGTAAGCGACGCCAATTCACTTCCAGCATCGTTCTAATATGTGACATAACCCTGTAATATATGTCCCCTCGCTTCCTATTTCATAGTTTTGTAGTTGTTTCTACCTGCTGTCAAAAGTTCAGAGTTATAGTTAACGTCGTCTTGAATGGAAACTTGTAACCTGCTTTGAATGTTGTCATTAGTTCAGTTACAAAGTTACACGTGGCGTGTGTGCGTGCGTGTGTGCGCGTGTGTGCGCGTGTGTGTGTGTGTGTGCGCGCGTGTGTGTGTGTGTGTGTGTGTGTGTGGTTGTGTGTGTGTGTGTGTGTGTGTGGGGGGTTGTGTGTGTGTGTGTGTGGGGGGTTGTGTGTGTGTGTGTGTGTGTCTTTGTGTGGTTGTGTGTGTGTGTGTCTTTGTGTGGTCGTGTGTGTGTGTCTTTGTGTGGTTGTGTGTGTGTGTGTGTGTGTGTGTGTGTGTGTGTGTGTTTAGAACGATGTTCCTCTACGGATTCTTCCTGGTCCCCCTCTGGCTGATCTACCGCTGGGTGAAGGAGGCCCAGGTGGTTCCCAACAAGTCCGACAGGCACGTCTACATCACCGGCTGCGACTCCGGCTTCGGGAACCTGCTGGCCCGGCACCTGGACCGGCTTGGCTACCGGGTGGTCGCCGGGTGCTACTGCGAGAAGGGGGAGGACGATCTGCGGAAGGTCTCCTCCGACCGGCTCGCCACCCTGCAGCTGGACGTCAGCGACTCCCAAAGCGTGAGGAGAGTGGCGGCCTCCATCAAGGCCCTGGTCGGAGAGAAGGGTGGGTGTGTCTGAGGCCTGGAGGCCTAGGTCTGCGGGGCCTTAAATGTCCTCATGTTATTACTAAATAGTCTTACATTTGAACTCTTGGGGTCTGAAGTGCAACGTCAACATTTTTGTCTGATTTATCCATTTATTTCTGCCTTTTATTTAGTCAGCATTTCTGATGTTCCCGCCGGACCTCATGCTCTTCTGCAACACATACCTGTACAGAGAAATCCAAGAAAATCCCTGTACTTTTATATGTTTCAAGTTGTGTGGGGAGCAAAAGTAATGGTTAGATCCATCTACAGTTCCTACAATCACGTAGTTCATAATCTAATCTCAGCTTCCCAAAATGTGCCAGATGACTGCCATTCAAAGTATTGAATTGATCTCTATGATACCTGCAGGTACACCTGGGAAGTATTTATCCCCGGAACACTGAATATTAACCAAAGCAGAATTTCTAATCCAGTTATTGTAGTTTGAAGAGAAGGCACAGTTTTTTCGATTTTAGACAATGCAACAGAAGAACGCATGTCTAAATATTTAGATAGGTTCATACGGCTGGTTATCGATTTAAAGTTGCTAACTTGCCCTTGTATATTTGAATTGTGAGTTCGTTTTTGTTTTTTTTCCCCCTATAATGTTTAAGCAACACCCAGTTTCAAAAGCAATGTGCGTATCTTTTTGAGGATAAATAATGTGTCTCTCCCAACACGCTCCAGGCCTTTGGGCTGTGGTGAACAACGCTGGGGTGTCGGTGCCGTCGGCCCCCTGCGATTGGCTCACCATCGACGACTACAAGTCCATGCTGGCGGTCAACCTCGACGGAGTGATCGACGTAACGCTGAGCGTCCTGCCTCTCATCAAGAAGGCCAGAGGCAGGGTGGTGAACATCGCCAGCGTGTTCGGGAGAATCAGCCCGTTCGGGGGGCCCTACTGCATCTCCAAGTACGGGGTGGAATCCTTCAACGACAGCCTGCGGTGAGAGCCGTAGTAATGATCTTGTCAAAACCCGTAGAACACTCCTTATTCCGTGTGTCCTACTTCGAGGAGCTTTTATGACTTGTACTGAACGTATGTTTGTTTGATTTTTAGCCTCTGCATGTTGCCGTTTGGCGTCAAAGTCCTTTGCATAGAACCAGGATTCTTCAAGACAAACGTCACAGATTCCCAGATTTTGAAAAACAACATCCAGAAGCTTTGGGACAAGTTGCCTCAGAATGTGAAAGATGACTACGGTCAAGATTACCTGAAGTCAGGTGAGTTTGACATCTCAAGGTTATCAGGAAAAACAGCATTTTGACTTAATTTCTCAAGTATTCTTTATATCAATTTATTCAATGATCCACAAGTTATTTAATGATCCTCCTTTACTAAGTAATACAGCAAGTGGAGTTAAGATCTCAATTTCTGCTTAGACTGATGAATACTGATATTTGTCAGGGGGTTAATTATTATTATTTTCCAGCATTTGCCAAGCTGGACGACCGATTCAACTATCTGCCGGACGGAGACTTGATGAAAGTAGTCAACTGCATGGAGCACGCCATCTCCGCCGTCCACCCCCGCACCCGCTACTCACCGGGCTGGGATGCCAAGTTGCTGTGGCTGCCCCTGTCCTACATGCCCACCTGCATCTCAGACTGGTTCTTCCTTAAAGATGCAGTCAAGTTTAAACCGTCCGGTTAAAAAATGTTATTTCAGTCAGCCGTGCCTCCGTAAAGTGGTGGAGAGAGGGAGGGAAATTTATTTTTTCCTCTCTCGACAATAGGTTATTTGAAAGCATTAGATTTCGAACAAACTTTCTCTACAGAAATTTCAGTGATTTCTTTTCTTTAGAAACTGTATTTCCTGTAAACCATGAAGTTGTACTGTATATCTAAATATAATTACTTGTGATAAATATTCCATGATACGTATTGGAACACTTAATTCTCGTCTTTTTCTCTTATCGCTTATCGCAGCTTTTTAGGGAACTTTGGCACCGTGAAGACCTGTCAAATATTGCACGAAAATGATTTGATCTAAAGTCCAGATGATGTTGGATAGCAGAGACTGTCCTCAGACTTAAACAGAAGTGTTTTTATTTTCCTCTTTTCGAGGCCTGTGCAAAACCCTTCAAGAGACGTGTTTTCAAAACTACAGGAGAACCTCCAATTTTGAAAGCATTCAGCTGTTACATCAGCATACCAACAGTTCCTGTGTTGTGTAACCTGTATAGTGGCTTATTTTACCACACCTACCGTTCACACTGGTTACTATGAATAATTTCCAGATTTTCTTGTCAAACATATCCTCTCACTTTCAACGCAACGTGGTTTCTTATGTGTCGACTGGCCCCTACCTGAGTGATATTTGCTATTTCCTACCAGTATTTAAAGGGGGAAAAAGCGTTCATAAAGGCTCTCGCAAGATTTTACACTGTGATTTTAACCCAACACTTCAGAGTGGAAGTGTTGGGTTAAAATCTTGTTCTTCCCAAGGCTCTAACAATTTGAAGGGAAATGGGAGCTACAAAGTAAGCTCTAAAATGAACACAAAGTGATATATTTAATAGACTTGTAATGAATAATTATTTTTATTTAACCCGTGCTGTGGGCATGCTTGACATACAACACAAAGTACTTGAATGCCAGAGTTCATCAGCAAGAGTTCAAATTCTAAACCTGCAATGCCAATCATTATTCATTCTTTAATCATTAAGAACTGCTGCAATACCGGGAGTAAGGCTTCCCGCACCACAAGCCACAATCACGACGGCGACCAAGGGGCCCCGGAAGCCACTCAGCACCAGGGGCAAACCAGGACCCGAACACAGCCGGTAGGGGGCCTACCTGGTCACCCACCAGCACCCTACCACCCGGTTAAAATTGCAGGGTGTGGGGGCTGCGAGCCATCCAAGCATACAGTATCTAACCCGAGTCCTTTGCACCCCTCCTGCCCCGCAGGCCCTGGTCTGATGGTGTGTGGTGGAGGAATGCTCTGGTATGCAGTCACATTCTTTCTCAGTTCACATTTCCGATCTGGTCCTTCTGCTGGAGCAATCTTTATTATCTTCATCAGCAATGAATTTTGACTCTCAACTTTTCTATTTGCTTGAGCCCATTTTGGTGTCCTCTTCATGTGTTTGATTCCATTATTTTCACAGTATCACATGAACAAGTCAGATTTGAACTGCGGTTCATTGTCTGATTTGCAGGTGACAGGTAGTCCATGTCTGCTGAAAATGTACTCCAGACTGTTGATGACCTCTGTAGTTGTGGAGGTCAGCACACCGAACTCATAGTAGCTACTAGTAATCTACTACCACAAGTTTGGAGTGGAGGCTTACAGTCCTCAAAGTGTCCATTTGTGATTGCCTTGTGTATCTCCATTTGTTTATTCCTTTAAGGTTTGGAATGCTTGTTTCTGTTCTGGTCCAAAGCTGAATGGCGTGTCATTTTCGGGTCAGACATCGTAGCTGCTCTGACAGTGTTGCAAACTGTGATATGAATCTTCTACTGTACCTGATAAGTCCCAGGAAGCCTCTCACCTCTGTAGCGTTTTCTGGTTCTCTTTCGCTTCCGTTACAGCTCACTCTCTCTTCTGTTGGTCTGACACCTCTCTGTGACAGAAGTATCCCCGTGAATACGCGTCTGTCCATGTCGAACTGGCACTTTTCACTGGATTCAGTGTTAGTCCACATTCTGAAAGTCGTCATGAGGGAGAAAAGGAGAGGGCTGCAACCAGGAGGGTGTTGGGGCTGTGTGTGTGCCTGTGTTGAGACCGCCTGTGTGTGTGTGTGTGTGTGTGTGTGAACATCTGAGATGTTCTTGATACCTTCAATGCTAATGCATCTCATGCTGGTATTGCTCACTGGCTGACGACACACCGGATATCAGTCTCTTTGATCCGTATACTCCGTTGTGTACTGCAAATGTCATTATCTCCCGTGACTCTGGGGTCAGTTCTAATTGATGGTAGCCTCATTTCAGGTCTCACTTTCTAACTATAGCGGAGCCATTCATGCCTTGGAGTATTTCATCCACAGTAGGAGTAGGGTACCGTTCCCTCACCATTGCCTCATCGGCCCTTCTCATATCTAGGCACATCCTGATGTCCTTATCAGGTTTTGGGAGTACCACCACTGAGTTTACCCCTCGACCTCGACATGTCCAAATCTATCAGTGCGTTCATCTTTTTCTCCACAGCCTCTCAGAGGTTGTATGATATGCGTCTGAGTGGCTGGGCCACAGGTTACCCCTTTGGGTCAGTGTATAGGCTAATCTGCTTTTGAGCCATTTTTTTGGACATTTTCCGAGACATGTTCACACTATTTTTAGCACTCCTATTTTATTTATTTTTCTCCAGGAGTGGTTCCCATAGCCTTTAATGAATTCTGGCTGATCAGTCCTGTTGCCAATTGTGATTTCACACTTAAATGCCTCCTTGACTGGCAGTGGCTCTCTGGATGAATATGGATTGTAGCATCTGAATCTACTAACATTTTTCAAGTCTACTCCGGTCCCACAGAAGGTGAGTCTCTCTGACATTTCATCCTCTTTTACAATCAATGCAAACTCATTTTGTTCCAACAATGTTTACATTTTGTTTCTTGGATCATTGTGTGCAGCACATTTTTGACATCACACATGTCACGTCTGTCCAAATGCAGGGCATTTGCGATCCCCATATGATCAGTGTAACCACATCTGTTACATTCTCTCTCTGTTTTGCCCTCTTCTTTATCCCTCAATATATAGAGGGCGTGGGTGTTGCTCCGCAGGCTTCCGGCTTCTCCGGGGGCTGGGGGGTCTTCTGTGGCTGCAGGGCAGGGTGCTCGGGGCTTTCCCGTGGCCGCGGGGTGCTACGATATAATACCGACCTTATACACCAGAACCAATTGGGGCTCATCCCACACACTCACTTAGTGGACACTTCACAAGCACACCCATCACACACACACACACACACACACACACACACACACACACACACACACACACACACACACACACACACACACACAGGCGGTCTCAACACAGGAACACACACACCACCAGCACCTGCTTTGAACACACCCCCAACACATCCTGGTTGCATCCCTCTCCTTTTCTCCCTCATTTACTGCCATAACTATGACAGGAAGAGGCCACGTGCCAAATTGCTGTTCCAGTTTTCCTGGACCAAATTAACTCTGTTTTTTCAATACATGTTGTCGTCTGATGTTTTTCCATGTACATGTTGTTGTTTGGTTCTACGTTTAAGTTTTTCCATGTACATGTTGTTGTTTGGTTCTACGTTTAAGTTTTTCCATGTACATGTTGTTGTTTGGTTCTATGTCTATGGTGATTCTCCCCCTCTTGGAGTAGTGATTAGTTGTTTAAAGACCAAAACATGTTAAAATAGTTCTTCACAAAGGGGGATTGGTGGTGGTTTTGTGAAACAAAAAACTGTGCCCTTGTCATCCTACAGGTCGTCCACAGGACAGAGTTGTTGCAGCAGTTCTTGATTATTAAAGAATGAATAAAAAGTGGCATTGCTGTCCTAGATGCAATAACATACAAATACTCTGTTGTATGCCAAGCATGCTGACAGCACAGGTAAAATATATATATACAGTATACTGTATATATATATATATATATATATATATATATATATATACATTTGTACAAAATACATATTGGTAAAAACCCACTATTTGTGCTTTATTTGGATTGTGTTCCACCCCTACTTTACAGAAATGATATTGCTTCCATTCCCACATACTTCCATTCACAGCCGTTCCAGCAATTTACCAGAAATGATACTACTTCCAGATTGGGGGAATTTACGGAACGACTTTAAAGGAATATCGACACCGGCTCCCGTTCCCAGATGATGCCAATACGAACATTGTCGGTAGATTTACGGCTGTCAGTATAAGTGGGAAAGGGGCTTAAGACGCGTAGAAAATTGTCTGACCTTGTTTCTGACCCAGCCTGTGAGACGTCTGGCGGGCAAATGCTGTATTGACTTGGGGAACGTCAACCTCTGTAGTCCGTCGCTAGTCCGTCGCTGCTCCAGTGTTCGGTAGAGTCGAAAAAACATACCCTGAACAGTAGAGCTTGTCTCCTCTGTTTTGTGACATCAGTTGTATCATCATTAATGACTAGTCCTTTCCCATCCGAATATAACTCGATGTTGGCCACCACGCCCATCCGGGTGCTACAGTACATGCTGCACTGGAAGAATACAAGCAGACCCACAGGTTCCCACATCCTGAACCTGGACAAATATACAAGTCCTGCTCAGGTTAAATTGGCGCTAATACTAAGAAATGTAAAGCACTGATCAATTCCAACAAGAAATTACATTTATCGTTTATTTTTCAGCTTTTTCACAATTTTGCGATGTTAGTATGATCACTGTCAAAGATTATTAATGCTTTACTCCTGTGGATGGGATGTCTACTCTGGGTTTCTTTTGCCAACTGACATCTTCAATTGTTTCAATGGAATTTATTTCAGAATGAGCATTTAAATGCATAATAGTTGAGGATGCTCTGGTGAAAACTACCACACGTTAAAGTGCAAAGGTAAAGATTTATTCAGGCTTCAGACTCACTTTCGGCTTGACCTGCCTTTTTCCCCAATCAAGTGTTATCTAGAATTGGGTTCTAATGTTTTAGATTCCAACTGTATAAGTTTGTAATCTTATATTTTTATGAGCTTCACCGGATCTTGATGAATGCGTCACCCATTATCAAAGAGAATTCAATTTTATTTATACTCATTCATCATGGATAAACAAAATTTTGCTTATTTTTCCCTTTTTTCCCTTTGACACAGTTGCACAGCACCTTGTCAATCTGTAACAATCCATGAAAATAGGATATGTACCAGAACTTATGTGTGTCATAATTTTGATAGCCTACTATTAGTTCCTTATGCTGCTTTTAAAGGAATTTTCATTATAAAAATGTAATGTATGTTATGTCAATTATATACTAGATAAATGCCAGGTTACAAATAGGTTGCAAAACATGGTGCACTCATGCTTGTTTATATTGATACACAATGTGGACCTTTGACCCTGCAGTGTCCAGGCTGTGTATTCCCACTTCAAACTTACACAAAGCAGGAGAGTATGAATGAATAAGGATATAGTAACTATACAACTTTATATATTTAGGTGTACATTTTCTCAAAAAGGACACATTTATCTTTGAAGAAAACTGCAGCTATGGTATGTTTGATTTAATGATTCAATTAAACAATGGTCAATAGGTTTAATGCTTTAAAATGTGACTTCCTTCGTTTTGAAGTCAGATTTATTTTCCTGTGAAATATTTTGTACATTTAATTACAAGGATAAGTGTAGTATAGTAAGTATAGTGCTTGAATAAACATATTTTCTATTTCTTTTTATATGTATTACCTAATCTTCCAATGTGCTCCTTCGTCGTCAGAACAACATAATGTGCCAAGACGCCACCTAGTGGTCAGAGCAAAGCTTTGCATGTGGGGTTTTTTGTAGTTCCAATGGAATGAATGTTTGTGTTGTTCAGATCAGATAGATGTTAGTACTAACAAATTATTTTATAACAATTATATAACAACCTACAAATATACAAAGAAGCAGCAGCCTAATCATGATCATAATAATGATATAATATTGTAGTTAATTAATTAATTAATTCATTCATTCATTCATTATAATAAATCATGTAACTTATGACAATCTTCCCCACAGGCATTTGATAATCTACTTCAGATTTTTTATGAGGTAAGTTTTGTCTGAAAAAAAGTTTTTTTTTTTAAATATGTATGTAGACTTGTGCATAATGATTTGACATTATCATAATCTATATGCTTGCTTGTATTTTTTTATAAAGTATTGATATTTTACCTGTAATTTCTCTATAAACACACGTTCCATAAAAGTATACAATTGGGCTTTTTGAAATCAAGTGGTTTCCCTTTTTTGAATTGCATAATAAGTTCATGGAGGACAAAAGCTTTTAAGAAAATCATAACCCATTGTTTGTTGAAAAAAAAAAAAAATTTTAGGGAATGCTGACACACCTGGCCTGGACCTGTGCTTTAACTCTGGCCTCTGTCGTTGCCATCGCCTGGTACATCAGAGACTCCTTTAAAGTCGGCAACTTGGGCAACAAGCACGTGTTGATCACAGGCTGCGACAGCGGCTTTGGAAACCTGCTCGCCAGACAGCTGGACCAAAAGGGTTTCCACGTCATGGCCGCCTGTCTCACCGAGAAAGGGGCCTCGGATCTGGCGTCTGCGTCCTCTCCCAGGCTCAAGACCCTCCTGCTGAATGTTGCGGACAGTGCGAGCATCACGAGAGCGGTAGAGTGTGTGGGCGCTGAGGTCGGAGGCCGAGGTGAGGCGGGCGGAGAGCAGGGATATAGGGAGATAGATAGGGTGCCAGCCAGAGGGAAGCACTGAGAGAGATAAAAAAAAAAAAAACACACTTGTTACCCCTCCATCCTCCTATGATTCATGCACATGTACATGCTTCCCAAACCATTTTGAATAGGTGGGAGAAACAAACTGCCCAAATAGGGCCGTAGATGTAACATGCGTATATTTATCTTCATACTATCTTCACTGATCCATAAATTGTACAGGCCCCCATGGCAGACTAAGCTCTGGATGAAGACCAACTCACACTCAAAAAGTTTTATACGCAGTACGTTATCTGCCTATAATATACTGTCGTGTGGTTTTACATTTAACTTGACCTGACAAAAAAAGTGGAAAATAGCAAAAACTCACCATCATCCTTAGCAAGATGACATATTATTTATATTGTATTATATATTATAATATATATATATATATATATATATATACATTTATTATAAATGTAATATATAACGTATACAATGTACTGTCACATTTAAATATATTTACATCGAGATTATGAACCTAAATATATAGTATTTCACCCAAAAAAGGTGTATAACATGTATTTCGTATATAACATGTGAAACAATAAAATAAAAACATATTCTGTATAAAATAATAATTTTGTTGCGGATCCACTGCAATTCCTTCGAGGACCACGGGGGAGGCCCAGACCACAGTTTGGGAACCACAGCCTTTGAAGGCTACTCCTAAATAGGCGGATAAGATTTAACTGTAGGACATGTTTTTTATCCCTTATCAATAGAAAAAGACCCGCACTATGTAAGGGACTATGTAGTGGAAACCGAGATTATGTACGATTTTGAATGATTACTGTATAGATTTTGATGTATCGTATGCATTGTATAGTGAATAACTCTATTATGCAGTTTCATTTAGAAAAAAAATTTAAATCCTGAGACATTGCGTAACAACAAAGGGAGGTGGGGGGGAGATCACGAGCTGAACACATCATTGACCTGTGTTTCACACTCTTCCCTCCCTTCGCCTCCAGGTCTATGGGGGTTGGTGAACAACGCGGGCAGATCGACCCCCATCGGGCCGACGGAGTGGATGCAGTTGGAGGATTTCACCAAAGTTTTGGACGTGAACCTGATCGGGGTCATCGAGGTCACCCTCCGGTTCCTCCCTCTGCTGAAGAAGGCCCGCGGCAGGGTGGTGAACGTGGCCAGCATCTTCGGGAGACTCACTCTCGTGGGCGGAGGATACTGTCCTTCCAAGTGGGGAGTTGAGGCCTTTTCCGACAGCCTCAGGTATTGACAGGCCTTACTGTCCGATCTCCTTTTTTTTTTTTTATCTCAAATTAATACTTATATTAACACTTATATTTTACCAGGGAATTATTTCACTACAGGACGATGTCACGGACGGGGTTTAATCTAAATCACGACTAAAATAACCCTACTTGAAAAAAAGGCCTTTCTGAGACTATTCTTAATTGAAGATGAGATAGTTCTAGACTAGGACGTCCTCGTCTAGAACTACTTAGGCTCAGGTAATGAAGGACTAGTCAGCTCCTTCTGTCTTGTCTTGGACCTGGAGGCCCACATCCATTAAAGTCTTAACTTAAGACTTCACCTTGACCTGCAGTAGATCCGCTCTAATCTTCCTTCTGGAAATTCCGATTTTTTTTAACCCATAACTAGGGCAAGTCTGAGACTATTTTAAACGGAGAAAGGCCATTTCAGTCTAAAATTGGGCCTAATCTGTGCCCCCTTTGTATTTTTGTATTTCTATGTCGCCGGATTAGAATTAGCACTGTCGTTTGGTCGTGTGAAATCGTCTTGAATTGACTGCTCTGGATGGTTTTGTTTAGGAGGGACATGTGGCCCTTCGGCATCAAGGTGAGCATCATCGAGCCGGGGTTCTTCAAGACGGGCGTGACCAGTCTGGACCCGATCGAAGCCGACCTGCAGCGGCTGTGGAACAGGCTCCCGCAGGACGTGAGGGACTCCTACGGACCCGAGTACCTCGATAAATGTGAGGAGGCGGAAATTTTGAAGCCGGCGCTGTCCGAGTCGGAACCTCCCTCTGTGTGTTCCCCTCGCGACCCCTTTCTTAACCCGGCCTTGCTCCCTTGTTCCCAGACGTCAAGTCCCAGGGCTTCTCCATGGACCTTTTGTGCAGTCCACGTCTCTCCAAAGTGACCGGCTGCATGGAGCACGCCCTGACGGCTCGGCACCCCCGCACCCGCTACTCCGCCGGCTGGGACGCGAAACTCCTCTGGATCCCTCTCTCCTACCTCCCGACCCGGGTTTTAGACTTTGTCGGCACCGTGCTGCTCCCTGCGCCTAGAGGTTGATGAGGCGGCGCCGGTGAAGCTGCGACCCTTTCAAATGAATCACTGTTTTGTTTCACAGGAAACAAACAAGAAATAAAACTACGTGAACGACAAACCAGCATCTGTTTCATAATGTGCAATAAGGGGATTAGCATTTTCCATTTATATTGTAAATATTCAGTAGAACAACACTTAGATTTCATAGATAAAGATAGATAGATAGATAGATAAATAGATAGATAGATAGATAGATAGATAGATAGATAGATAGATAGATAGATAGATAGATAGATAGATCGATGGGTTGATAGATGGATCTATGGATGGATAGATGAATGGATGGATGGATGATGGATGGGTGGATGGATGGATAGATGGATGGATGAGTGGATGGATGGATAGATAGATAGATAGATTGATCGATGGGTTGATAGATGGATCTATGGATGGATAGATAAATGGATGGATGGATGATGGATGGGTGGATGGGTGGATGGGTGGATGGATGGATTGATTGCTGGATAGATGGATGGATGAGTGGATGGATGGATAGATAGATAGATAGACAGATAGATAGATAGATAGATAGATAGATAGATAGACAGATAGATAGACAGATAGATAGATAGATAGATAGATAGACAGATAGATAGATAGATAGATAGATAGATAGATAGATAGACAGACAGATAGATAGATAGATAGATAGATAGATAGATAGATAGATAGATAATGTATCTCAGCAGCACTGGTTCCATTCTTTTATCTCGAGAAACATAGGTGTGTTCAAAACGATCACTGATCCAGTTTTTATTTTTCTCTCTCATTTTAACACATTTCACCATCCTTCATAGACAGAATATATATATATAGTATATACTGTATATAGTGTATATTCTGTATATACTGTATAAATCCAGGTTAGACAGGTGTTTCACTGAATATCTTCTCTCCAAGATAATTAACGACAGAAACTCCCCTTTCTGCAAAAACACAGGCATGTTCAAGTATTGTTCCAAGCATTTGTTTCAAAGAAGCCTTTTTAACTTCAGTTATTATCGAAATATAATCACACAGGTTCAAATTTCACAAGGTCCAGAAAAGCAAAGGAGAAATGAGTTTGATTGTGTTCTACGGCACGTTCCGTTCCCCACTGAGCATGTACTGCAAAACCCATTTTATACTTCACTTTATTCTCTGAAATAACTATTCCCATTCCCACCCAAAATGGCCGATTTCCACGTATTTTTGTTCTTGTTCGAATATTTTATTTATTGATATGAGGTATATAAACATGAAAGATGAAATGAATAAAACATTTTTGTTCAGTGGCCAAAATATATAATAATCATCTATTGCGAATCTAATAAACTGTTGTGATAAATCTAGTGTCCATTCACAATCCAGCCCAAGCATCCGTTATGTTTCATTCTGTTTGTGTAGCTTTATTCATAAGATCATCTATTTCAAAAAGCCAGAAGATATGACAAAATCTTTCTCTTCAAATTTACAAATATACAACATATTTATTAACATTCCTATTAGCAGCTTCAGTGCAAAGATATACATATAGTACATCAAAATTTAAAAAAAAAAAAAAAAAAAAAAAAAAAAAAAAAAAAAAAATCAACCATTCAAACAAAAATTGGCATGAGAGACATCAGAAGGCATAGTCACAAACGACTCCTTTTATGTGGATAGTTTATAGAAATCTCTTCTCTCTTTTTTTTTTTTTTTTTTTTTTTTTCCTCCTCAACACAATCTGAGTTTTGTACACAGGCTGCATAAAAAAATAAATTCTGTGCAAATTGTGTGTTTCCTGTCTCCCGTCGTCCCGTCGGCGGGAGCGGGGTTATACGTCGCTGTCCTCCTTCACCAGGTTGGCCGTGTCTTGGAAAGTGTCCTCGGTGGGCGAAAAGGCGCTCGGACGATCCCGCCGCTGGCTTTTGGCGGGCGGGGCGACCCATGGGGGCGGCTCGGTTTTACCGCCGTCCCCGCCGCGCCCTGCGGCTTTCTCATCCTTCATCTGGGGAAAAAACACAAAAAAAAAAAAACAACAAAAGAACACAGACCAATTACAAAAGGAATCGCCATGGGTAATTGATCTTACACCCACCTTAAGTCAATAAACAAGCAAACGAACAAATGTATAAATAAATAAGTGAACCACCAAACACACAAATAAATAAATGAATATTTCTTATTTGCTGATGTTTAATTACTGTATACATATTTATTTATATAATAATAAATCAATAGGTGTGCCGCTAATTAAACTGGATTCCCCAAAGCCCAACTTGCATCATGGTACGGGTTTTCCAGATGTTTCAACTCACTTGAATAGGTTTCTTAAAATTTCAAATGAGGGTCCACCCCAAATCCCAATTGACATCATAACCAAGTGTTAAATATTCTTTTTTTTGTGAGCGGTAACCAACGTGCGCCAAGCCACCGTGAGCTGTACAGAGCCCGGGTCATCAAAACGTGCTGTTTACCTCTGAATAGGAGAGGTTTTCAAAGGTGGCGCCGGGCTTCAGCTTTCGTTTGAAGAAGCTCCACTTGGACTCCTGCAAAAACCAAACATGATGAGTTACACGTCCCTGTCCTGGCTGGTTCTGTAAGGGGTTGGGATTTCCCCGTGGATGTGACTGGGATTCTGACCTGAGCCGGCTGGGCGGCGGCGGCGGCGGCGGCGGCGGCGGTGGCGGCGGCAGCGGCGGCAGACGTCCTCACCACGCCCCCGCCGACGCCGCCCAGCTCAGCGTGGTACGCCGGGTTCGCAAAGTTGTTCTCGATCTGATCCCCGCTCACATTCACCGTCACCTGGCGGACGACGCAGCACATTAGCACACGACGCTGCAGCCTCCGGTACATCAGCTCGTCAGGATGTGCGTCGTTTATATGTGAGAACATATTCTTGGGTGGCTTTTCTTGCTTAATTCTATCGCACGTTCTAATTTCCTTTTTCTTTTTCCTTTCTTTCTTTCTTTCATTTTCCCCTTTGGGGTCAAAAAAAGTTCTCTTTCTTTCTTTCTTTCTTTCTTTCTTCTTTCATCAAATGTCCCCTGACGGAATGAAAATAACATTTTTTTTCTTTCTGTCTTCTTAATTTTGCCTTCGGGATCAAGAATCTTTCTTTCTTCCTTTTACGTTTCCCTACAGGATCATAATAGGTCATCTTTCTTTCTTTCTTTCTTTAAATTTCCGCTCTACGGTAGGGTCAAAGAGGAGGAAAAAGAGCATTAGTTCTATTTTTCTTTGTTTGTTTGTTTCCTTCTTTCTTTCTTTCTTCCTTCCTTTAAATGAAATGGGATGTCCTGGTGCTGCGTGGTACCTGTGTGGGATGGATGACGGCAGGATCGCTGGACACCCCCGCTGCCGTTGCGTAAAGAGGGTTCTCAAAGGTCATGGGTTGTCTTCCAGCCTCCAGGGCAAAGTTATCATCCTGCAGAGGAATTCATAATGACAACAGTATTATGTCCAAAGTATTTGGACTTGGTCAATGTCAGTGCGGCCCTTAATGACCATTTCAACACCTTCGCCATTCCTCTTTTCCATTGGGAAGTTGAAAATCTATTATTCCTATTAATAAATAGCCAGTGATGGCCGCGCTTGACAATAATGCAGTACCACGCTGCTCAAAGACGCCGTCAAAGTGCTGACGGTTGAGTTGCAGCGACTAATAAGTGAGAGTGTCACTCACCATCTGCATGGCGGTGTCAATGAATGACACCCCGATGTGCGACGGCCCCAGATCCACATTGTCACCCGAGCGGAACGTAACTCCATTCCCGGTGTCACCGGACTTCACCAGACTGCTCAGGCTGCCCCAGGACAAAATACGTTGGCGTCAGCACTTAAAAACGCAGTGGTTTCAACTCGAGAGCAGACGCACCGTGAAGAGGTGTGTGTGTGTGCGTGCGTGTGTGTGTGTGTGTGTGTGTGCGCGTGTGCGCGTGTGTGCGTGTGTGCATGTGTGCGTGTGTGTGTGTGGTGGTATACCTGGGCAGCTTGGGCATGGAGGGAATGAACGATCCTGTTCGTTTGTAGTTGAGGAAAACCCCAACGGCCAAAGCCCCGGTGATCAGAATGATAATGACCGCCAGCAAAACAGCTACAGCTGGTGAAGAAAAGAAGATGAAGAAAAACAAAACATGTTATTTTACCGTGCATGTAGCTGGGTGAATTGCTGAGGCTGAACATTGATAATAACATCTCTTTTGGCGGATCATTAAAAACAACTCAGCAAACGTCCATTAGTTTACTGAGTTACTATAATTAATGGTCTGACCCACAAGTTTGCTGAGTTGTTCAGGTTTTGCTGTTTTTTGTTTGCTAAGCTGTTCTGATGCATACATACTAACTGGGTCAGTGGAGTATTTTTTTTAATTTTTAATTTAATCTTTTATTTTTAAACCTGTGCTGTCGGTGGAGTGGAGTATTGTTTAAACTGCAATTACCCTTAACTTTGAAAACAACATCCACTTTCGTGGCTGGACTGTGGCAAAATACAAATATGTCAGGCAGTCATGCAATTTCACAGAAAAGCTCAGAGATCAGAGGCTGTTAGCTTTACAAGATGGACAGAATGTTCAGGTTAAATGAAGGTGAACAAATGTACCTGTTCCTGCTGGAGCGGCCCTCGACTTCCCCATCTCACAGTAACTGCCTGCGTAGCCATAGGGACACCTGGACAAAAATGCACAATGCAAGTATTAGATTTTTACTCTTTGCAAGGTGACAATATCTTTCACCTGTGGGTGCGTACAGTAGGGCGTGGATTTACACACGAATGCCACAATGACAGAGAATGACGCTCGAATGGAACCTGCGGCTGCACTCACTTGCACGTGGGCAGCCCCCCATCGTCAGTGTAGCAGGTTCCGCCGTTCATGCATCTGCATGCAAGGGGCATGGCAACCGGAGCCTCAATGGCTGTGGGGGGAGGGGGTGAAAGCCACGCACACACAGCGTCAACAACCACGACACCACGCAGAGATGCCGAAACGGCCATGCGTGCACGGATGTTGAAATGGAATGCGTATCGTACGAAAAACGACAATGGAATAAAAAATGAAGCATCGACAAACACCGCGTTCGCAGGAGGGGCCGAAGCGGCGGCAGTGCCGCCGCCAACCGTACCTGCGTCACACTCGTTGGAGTTGAACCCCAGGAGGGAGGAGCCCTGCGGGCAGGTGCAGGTGTATCCGCCGGGGCGGAGGAGACACAGGTGACTGCACACGTCCTTGCAGGGGTTGGCCACTGCACAGGGGAGATAAGGAGGAACATAGTCACCCTTTGTCGTAACGGCACAAGAGGCAGCCGTTCATTAAAAAAAAAGCACATTCCTCGTCGCGGGCTCAGAGCGAAGCCATGACGCGCACGCATCAACAAACATGCGAGATAAAAAAGTCAAACTATATTTAACCATGACTTTGATAATAGTTTCCTTTTTTAGTTACCTTAAAAGTTAATAATAGGCGACGTCCTACCTGAGTGGTTGTGCCGGTGCTCCTGGTAGATGCGGACTTGAGTCAGCCAGGGGTTGATGGTAAGAACCTTGACTTTATTTCCGTTTCCAAACTTGTTCGTCTTCCACACTTCACCTTTCTCCTTGGTGGTCCAGTACACGTGGCCCTCGAAAATGTCCAAACTGTAGGGATTTCCGATGTCTGCGCCACACACAATCACAATAATGATGTGGGGTTTTTTTGGTTGTTTTTTTTGTTTTTTTTTTACAAAGAGGATCACTAACACAAGGATCTAGACTTCTTCAGACCCGGAAACTGCATGCATCCCAACCAAAATGTGATGGATCACATAGATAGTTTAGCTCGTTGTCTGACTCCTCAGAAACCCCCTAAATCAAATCAGATTCCATCTGAGCCACCCCCCCCAGCCATGGACCCATATTATTCACACAACAAAATAATTACTAATAAGACAACTTTTATTCTGGTTCCTTCCAGCTATCTTGCACTCGTATCTGGTCGGATTTAGAAACAGGTGCTCAGGGACTCAAATTCGGGGTTGCTCCAGCGGTGGATGTATGCTTTGACTCTCATGTACAAAAGTGTCTGTGTTTGTCATGTGGACTTTTTTTTAACCAAAGTAACCACGACCATTGGTTCATCCGTCCAAGACCTTGTGACCCACCTGTGATCTCTTGCGCCCCCCCCTGTGGTGTTCAGGCACAATTGTGAAATTCAGTTGGGAATCGCTGCTCTAATTCGCTCATTTGCGTCGTCCTCCGGATACTGACCTCCGGACATGACAACCTTCCTGTCGGTGCCGTCGGGCTTCATGGACTCGATGACGTTCTCCTTGGAATCGCACCAGTAGACTCGGTTCCCGTTCAGATAGTCGAGAGCGAGGCCGGTGGGCCAGCCCAGGTCCTCGCCCAGGAGGGTCTGCCGCTGCTGCCCGTCCATCCAGGCAGACTCTATCCTGGGCCTCCTGCCCCAGTCCGTCCAGTACATGGTGCTGTTGCATGAGCGCAGGGAAAACAGAAATCATAACCTGGTTACAAATCTGTTCAAAATCGCTTTGCTTTATCAGTCTCGAGTAACCAATCCTTGGACCACCGAAAAAAAAAAAAAAATTATCGAAATGAGCTTTCAAATAACAGCTGGAATTATGTGACGAATATCGATTTAGCAGGAAATAACTTTTTTTTTTTTCATGAGAATGTAACAGGTTTTTTGACAAGAACTAAAGTTCTTGGGTTTCGTACCCAAGGGATGGATTGACAACGATGGCGGCCGGCTGGTCCAGATCCGTGTGAATCAACCACTTTCTGTAGCGCCCGTCCAGTTTGGCCACCTCGATCCGATTGGTCCCCGAGTCTGTCCAGTAGATGTGTCTGGAATATTTGAGGCGGAGTTGTGCCCTCGGTCAACAAAATTCATGCGAACGTACAGTATTAATGTTCCCTATATCCTATGTTTGTTTGAATTTGGTCCTTACACACTACATTCATAATGCACATACGGTTAAAACACATAATAATGACACATAGGTTTTGTTTCACGTTACATACATATTTTATTGTTGGGATTTAAGTTTGTTATCAGGACAATAACTCCACTGCTGCAGGGCTTAGCGAGCTGTGGAGGAGTCCATCCAGTTCAACCTCATGGGGGGGGATGGTTTATTTTGTATTTCCTTTAATAATAATCTTTTTTTTTATAGATGAGGGTTTTTGTGCTTATTTAGCAGTTCTTTAACATGTGCACTTGTGTTATTTAGTCCCTTGTTTTATAATATTTCGAGTTAGTCTTTTTTTTTTGTGATATTTCTTTCACGGGTCTTGTGTCATTTTGGTTTGGTCATGTCCCTATAAATGTTTCCTCCTGTTTCTTTGGTCAGGTCTGTTTGGCGTGTCTATTTGTCTTTATGTTAACCCCTGTTTAAGTTCTTTTGACCCCACTTTTAGTTTTATCATACTTTAGTTCATTTTTTTTAAGTTTCCCTCTGCACTTATTTTGCAACCCTCCTAAGTTGATTATATATATTTGGTCAATAAATACAAATTTTGCCTCAATCTACCTGCGACTGACGGCTCGCTTCCTCACAGGGCCGCTGTGCATGATGCCTTACCCTCCGATCCAGTCCACGGCGATGCCGTCGGGGCTGGCGATGTATCTCAGGTTCAGATCCGCTTCCTTCACCGGGTTGTTGCCGTTGTCATTGAACGTGGTCATGTAGGCCCGCTTGATGGAGCCGAACTGAGAGCCCCGCCCCAGAACCGTCCAGTACACGATACCTGAAGAAGAGCGGGTGGACAGTTCAGGTGCGTTGAAGCTCGACAGCAAAACGAACCGTGAGGGATCTCCGGCGGGAAGTCTCACTCAGTCCTATTCCGTCTGGGTCCCACAGGTAGTCCAGCGCCTGGATGTGCTCGGCGTCGTCCACGTAGTCCAGATACTGCTCAGACGACATGTTGAAACGACGGATACGAACGTTGTCTGGCAGGAGCAGCACAGGTGGGTTTCCTATTGAGGAAGATTACGGATAAAAATATCAAATATTACATGATGCGACGAGACAAGAAAATGATGTTTCACAACAGCTAGTAGAGGATAAAGAAAAGGTAAAGCACTTAAACAATCTAAAATATTAATTTATAGATATAGCACTAGCTGAGATCAGAACAATGAAATGGAATAAAAACAAAACTCAGCACCAAGTCAAGTAGTAGTTGTCGTCATTTTCATTTTATAAAGGCCTGTGGGTCCCAAACATTTTTCGTGACAAGGCCGCCTTGGCAGACTAAACTCTGGCTGAGGACTGCACCCACTCCCCCCCAAAAAAACACTTTATTTGCCTGTAAGGCGCTTTGAATGAATTTAACTGTGGTGACCCCTTGGGGGCCGCAGGGACCCCAGTTTGGAGACCCCTGGTCGAGGAAGCCCGATACAGACTCTTACCCTGAGCAGCGCACTCTGATCCATGGCGCTCCCCAACCGACAGGAATCCCTCGGCACAGAAACACTCGTAGCTGCCCTTGGTGTTCCTGCACTCCTGGGGACACGTCCCGTACACCTCGCATTCATTCACATCTGTTCCCAAAAACAAGGAAATGGGGAAATGGTGAAAATAAAAACATCCATTAACAGTAAAGCAGTGGGAAGGCAGAGTTTAAATGGGATACTGTGTGATGGTGGTATGAGTCTCCCTATGCATACATATTATATTATATTATATTATATTATATTATATTATATTATATTATATTATATTATATTATATTATTGATTTGTGATGGTGCCTGTACCTTCGCAGGTGTTCCTGTCCGTGGGTCCGGGTTTGTAGCCCGCCATGCAGGAGCACAGGAAGCCTCCGCCCGCCAGGTCGGTGCAGTTGTGCTCGCAGATGTTCTCGTCGCAGGAGCGCCCGCCGCCATGGTCTGACGGGAGCATAGATTACATCATTACACCACAATTATAATTATAATTTTTTTTGGATCTGGATCCCCAAAGTAATCAAAATAAACACAAGATGTTCCACCAACAGTTTTTAAACACAGAAATGAACAAAACGCAGTCAATTCACACATGATTATATTTCTCCAATAGATTAGGAGTAATATTGTATATTTTATAAGAAAACACTTATAAGAAAGGATTAAAAAAAACATTATTGTGATGTAATTCATCCTGAAGAAATAGTTTGTTAAGAATTATGAGCAGGCTCTATTCTAAGGTGCTACTGTTATTTTCATCTTTCCCATGTATTTATTATCTCATATCATGTGTGAACCAAGACTCCAAGAAGATTTCTGTTTGCGGGGCAAAATTGAACTGAAAAAACGGAAAAAAAAAATCTCAATAATAAAATCCAGATATCCTAGACGTGTGAACTCACGGCAGCCCAGCTCGTCAGAGTGATCTCCGCAGTCGTCATAGTCGTCGCAGGCGTACTGCAGAGGGATGCAGCGGCTGTTGCTGCACTTGTACTCATCCTCCGAACAGGGCCCATGGGTGGGGTCCTGACCTGAGACGTGAAAAAAAGACGAGACGAGAGTAAACATGGAGAAACCCAATCCCTCCCCATTTTCTGTGTTGTTTTCTTTTTTATGATTTAAGGCTTATTAAGGTTTTCAGCTTTTATCACAATACAGACAATAATGTAAACAAGAAAAGAAATATAAAAATACAATCGTGACAAGAAACAGAATAATAAAAATAGGATGACATAACAACAGCAGAGAAAAATATAAAATAAAAGATGTATTTAAAAAAATGAATAAATATATAAAAAACACCAAAATGGGTCTGAGAATCCTAACAAAATCAATATGCACTAATTTCAGCTGTAATACATTGTGTAAATATACCATTTAAGCATCTATGCATCATACTAGCCCCACCTCCCTGTCACCTACACTTACAGGAACAATATATTTCCCCCAATATATTTCCCACATGTTTGTGCTCTATCAGCTCCTCTGTCTAAGATTAGTGGTTATTGTTGTTCAGAACTCACAGTTTTCCTGCTTCTCGTCCGTTCCGTCCCCGCAGTCGTCCACAGAGTTGCACAGCTCGTGGCTATAGATGCAGCGGTTGTTGTTGCAGCGGAATCGGAACGGAGGATCACACTGGATGTCCACTGCAGGGGGCGGATGGAGAGATATGGACAGTTATGGAAACCTACATGGAAAGTTATCCATTTGTGTGTGTGTGTGTGTGTGTGTGTGTGTGTGTGCGCGTGTGTGTGTGTGTGTGTGCGCGCGCGTGTGTTTGTGTGTGTGCATGTGTGCGTGCGTATCTCACAGCAAAGGTGGAGCTCTTCGTCGGAGCCGTCCCCGCAGTCGTTGTCCCCGTCACATTTCCAGTGCGGCTGCACACACACGTGGTTGCTGCACTCGAACAGGAAGGGAGGGCAGTACATGCCGTTGGGGAAGCGCGTCGCTGCAAAGCGCACACGCAGAACACATGGCGCGCCGTTAAACGTTTAATCGGAACGGTTTCGCCCCTGAAAAAAATAATTTAATTCCGGCACAAAGACACTTACGACATGATATCTCGTCGGTGTAGTCCAGGCAATCTGCGTTGCCGTCACATTTGAAGCGCTCGGCGATGCAGTGTCCACTGCCGCACTGGAAGAATCCTGGGTGACAGGCTCGCAGCTCTGCAACACAAATTCCACTTTACACCACAGCTGTCAACAGGTCTGGGCGATATGTCTATATAGTGTCGATATCATGAGTCTGGAAATCGCCTGGGATTTTGATTCTCGGACTATTGTAATATAGTTAAATGTTGTTTATACAGTAAAGTAATTTCTTTTTTCGGAAATTCATAGACTGTTCTCGCGCTTCTCATCAATGCCTCTCCCTGCTTGGTCATAATATAATAATAAATAAATCAACAGAAAAAACAAATAAATAATAATAATAATAAGAATAATAATAAATACAATAATAATAATAATAATAATAACAATGATTATTTTGTTGTATGTAAATATCTTGTGAAAGCATCAATAGCCATACCCAAAATATCAATATCATTGTTATTGTAAAAAAATATATATATATATATATATATATATATATACACAGTATATTTTATTTTTGGTCAAAATTGCCCAGCCCAAGCTGAAAATGGGACCAAGGCAACTTTACCCTCCTGCTATAATTACATTTATTTCCATCATATCAGAGGCTTGTTTATATTTGTGCAAGTTACAAAAAACAATATAATGAACGCTGGTGGGACTGTTGGGCCAAAGTGTGCTTGAAAAGTTGAAGTTCTGCAGCTTCTTTGCCGGGTGCAGCCCTCAGCCACTGTCAAACAGCCAAAGCCTGGAAGCCGAGGCCAAAACAAAGAGCCTCCACTCACCGCAGTCTCTTTCATCCGAGTTGTCCTCGCAGTCGTTGTCATGGTCACAGACCCAACGGTCGGGAATGCAGTGCAGATTATCGCAGCGAAACTCACTCTCCGTGCACGTCCGAGGGGCTGAGAGGAAAACAAAACAAAACAAAAAAAAAGCATAAAACATCAATTTATTTTGGTGTGAAAGTGATTATTATGGCGTGTCTGTTTTTAAATTTAGAACGTAAACAATCAGAATCACACACGGGGCACACGGAAGGCTGCTATAAATCGTCGGTTCTTCAGTTATACACAGCAGTCGATTACTTTCAAAACAGTTCCTAGATTACTGCACCCACAGCTCAGCGAGATTTAGGAGATGCCGCTCGGTGGCTTTAAAAACAGACGGACGGACGGATCACTCCCCCGGTGATTTCACTGGATTTATTGGTGCGGCTACATTATTTTGGCACCCGCAACACCGTTACTAGGGGAGGGGCACAAATGCTTTATCGCGTTAAATAGTCATTTCGGGGCCGAGACATTTGAGGAGCCGCATTACGAGCCTCATTAGCCGGCATGTTCTCCGACGTGTTTGGATTCCCCGGGGGCGAGGGGTGACACACTCCCTCACTCCCTACTCCTGACGTGCTGAGGACAGCCTGTCTCTGGAGGAGCTGATAAGACCAAAGGCCTTCACGGACCCGCACCGGCCGAAATGCCGGGCCCTCCGCGCACTCCCCCCTCCCCTGCATTATCTCACAAAACAATAGCGCGGCGATTCTTTGGCGTCGACGCCCCTAATTCGTGTCGGAGCTAACAAGTCCCAAAAAGTCGGTAGATCAGCTTCGCGACAAAGACAATCAGACCCGCACGAAAACAATGAATCCATCTCCCCCGATTCGGGGAAAACGGGAGACGCGGGGGGATCCGCGCCACTTCCACGCAAACCCAGATACCCAGGTCGAATCCGGAGACGCTCCTCTGGGCTCAAGCCGATGGGGGTCCTCTTAACCCCTCGACGCGTTCTATGTATTTTCATCTGCGGTAAAAAATAAAAACAAAAAAGGATCCTGGGCTCCGGCAGGGACTTACAGCAGCCCCGCTCGTCTGAGTTGTCCCCGCAGTCGTTGTCCCCGTCGCACTTCCACCGCAGCGGGACGCACTGGTGGTTGTCGCAGCGGAAGTCTCCCAGAGGATCACAGGTCAGCTCGTCTGGAGAGAGAGAGAGAGAGAGAGATGGAGAGAGGGGAGAGAGAGAGAGAGAGAGAGAGAGAGAGAGAGAGAGAGAGAGAGAAATAATGGGTAAATGGGATCGTGCTTGGGCAAGACAGGGATTCTGTAGCATCTCCTCATCTCTCTTCACTTGAAGGAAACTTTCATCAGCAGCGAGAGGGATGCAAAAGAGTGGAGTGGAATGGAATGTCAGTTCTATTTCGAATTTTGCCGCTTTTCCGAGTAATGGAAACCCGGTCCCGCGTTTTGTTTTAATTTGTTGCGTTGTGTCGTTGCATAAAACCACCGTTTTAGTTTGTTTCTGCAGCCGCAGAATCTCCCTTTCAAAAATACATTCTTAATTTCAAACGGATTTTCCCTGGTAAATAAAGGTAAATAAAACAGAAATCTGTGACATCTAATGAGAAGTTAAACATTGACCTTTTGACTTATTGAAATTCTTTGGCACGAAAAATGTTTTTGGAGGGCGGGACAAGGCGCGCGTGAGGGGGGGGGTGGGGGTGTTAAAAAAAAACACTTGCAACTTTTTAATTAAGCCGTGCAGAAAATTTTATCACATCTGTTTGAAACATCTCCTCCGCCCCCTCAGCCTGTTTTTTTCCGAAATGCAAACCGCAACATCACATCACGCGGGGAGTGAGAAATCCACAAGCCTTTGATAGATGGACAAGTTTCCTTGAGCTGGTCCGTGTCTACGGGAAGGGATAAGATTGCCGCAGATGAGTAGTGAGGGAGTGGAAGCGTGAAGAGGAGTGGAAGGAGTGGAAGGAGAGCCGGTCTGAGCCGTCTCTACCACGCCGTGCTGGGGGTCCCAGATAGCGCCGGGCCGCCCCACCTGGCCCGACTGCCACATTCTTACAGGCAGATTAGTGCGGATCTCCCCTCCCGTGCCGAGATGGCACTAATGGAGCGAGGGCCTCTGATAAGGGACGGGTGTGTGTGTGTGTTGGGGGGGGGGGGGGGTTTGTTTTTCATGCGTGAGGAGTTTTGGTGAGTGTGTGATGCTGGTAGTAAGGTACAAAGAGATCAGTGTGAAGCCCGCAAACACACACAAAAGCACCTACACACTTACATACATACACACACACACACACACACACACACACTCACACACATCACACACGCACGCACACAGACACATACGCAAGTACGCACACACACACACACACAAACACACACACACACACACACAAACACACGCACAACACGTGCACGCACTGACCGATGAACCCGGACAGCTCATAAATCTGCAGGGCTCTCAGGGAGAGCTGAGTGTTGTTGGGGGGGTGAGTAATGAGACCCTCTCCATCGGCAGCTCCCTCTACATCCCTCCACGATGTTCCACAGGAGGCTGAGGTGTTAGCAAACTGCCCTTCACTCACTCCCAAAAGAAACATCCTTATATGGTTTCCATCAGTTGTGAGTTGTTGTTTTTTTTTTGCGTTTCTTTGCTTTTCCTATTACTTTAAAGTGGTATTCCATGAGATTATTTAGTTGCAAGGATCGGGCACGCGCATTAAGCGCTTTTCCGTGGTACTGTTGATATGGATGAACATTCACAAAAAATATTCCAACACCTAAAACAACCGGGAAAACCAAAAGAAATTCACTTGTTCAGAGGAAGGTAAACTTTAAAGAAAATAAAGCGATTGCAAGAGTAAACCCAGATGTAAAAGAAAATGTTACAGTTTCTCATGGAACTCAGGGACTTTTAGTTGAATCCACCCACCACAGACAATTTTCAAACCTGCCAACCTTGGGAAAATATTTGAAGTACCATAACAGTGTAACAGGGAGTGTCCGAGGTTAACTCTATATATACAAATTAATCTCATTAGGATATACCCCTTGAAATGCATCAACTTTTAAGTTACCAAACATGTTACCAAACAGGAGATGCACCGATTGCAATGTTCTTGGCTAATTCTGATTTCAGATTTTTTAAAAGCCTGACCCGCCGATTCCAATTTTGGCCAATTTGGATTTTCATTCAGTTGTAGGTTCATAATAAACAATTGACTGTTAAATAACTTTTACATTTTTCGTCTGATCTTTTTGAGTTTATATCTGTGATCGCAGAAATCTTATTTTCCTATCATTGGGTCTCATTGGTTATATCTGCTGTACGTCAATGAACTCACAACTCATTTTACTGAATGATTCGACAAGAACCGTGTCTCAAAAAAGAATCGAACCTTTCACACCTGCGCAGTCTGCGCAATGTTGGAATATCATATCTTCTTTGTTTACCGTGAAGTACCTACAAACAGCTGGTCTTTTCTTTCTTTTGTTCCCTTTTTTGAGCGTCAACTACGCAACTACGTTCCATTACGTTGGTGTCGGTTTGAGCATCAGATCATTTTTACATGTACGAGCACATGAGCAGTGTATCGGGCGTGTAACTCTGACCGGCACAGACTCTGAAAATATATCTTTGACCGGCCGGTCACCGGTCGTGGCAGTCACATTTTTGTGTTTGATTATTTCTACACTGTTTCCCATTTTACCTCAGCAATGCAGTGTTAGGCCTCGTTGGATAATAAAGTCCCTCTACGCTCAGTGCGCTGCCTATCAGTGGATGTTGAGTGAGTGAGAGGGAGGAGAGGGAGGGGAGGAGTTACACAACCACAAGTACAAGGTCTTAGCATCTGGTGCAATCCGAGGGATGTCGTTTAAATACCTAATAAATGTACGCTATTTTTTCGTATCGATCGATTTTTTTTGCGTGGTTTCAGCTGGCATTTCGTACCCACGTATTTTGACCAAGAGTTGCGCGGTTGTTACACAAAATGCGCGCAGGTTGGCAGGCAATTTTTATGGATCGCCACTTTAAAGCGATATCTAATTAAGCCCTAATAATCTTCAAGTCCTTGACTTGGCGCAAACAGATGCTTAGCAGCGTTTCCGCGGACTCACCACAGCCCTGCTCGTCGCTGTTGTCTCTGCAGTCGTTGTGGCCGTTGCACACAGACCACAGGGGAACGCAGCGGTAGTTTGTCCGACAGTCGAACTCTGTGTGGTTGTCGCAGCGATATTCTGACCCCACTGGGAAAAAAAAAACAAAAAAGAACACAGGGAGGTTAAGTTCTGGCTCCGGGTCACTTTGTCACGTGCATGTCAAAGTGCATCTGTGCGGACCCGCGTCTTTAAAATGGCTTGTAACTCAAACTTAGCGACTGAATGATGGACTCACTGCACTCCTCCAGCGGCTCGTCAGAGTTGTCCCCGCAGTCGTCGTCCACGTCGCATTTCCAGTTCTGCGAGATGCACCGTCCGTTGCGGCACTTGAACTGCCCTGGCCGGCAGGTCCTGCTGGAGCAGTGCGCGGCTTCCTCGTCCGAGTTGTCCCCGCAGTCGTCTTCGCCGTCGCACTGCCACGACTCGGGGATACAGCGCTTGCTGTCGCACTGCCACTGGTGGCTCTCACACTGGTGGGTGGCTGCGGAGGGACGGGAGGCGGGGGGATTAGATTCCAGGAACATAGTTTCTGAGCCAATCAGACGACGGTGAAGCTAATTATCAGCTCAAAACCCACCGCACAGCACGGGGTCTTCATCAGAGCCGTCATGGCAGTCCTGGTTGCTGTTGCAGAGGAAGTGGGGGCTGGTGCAGTTTCCGTCGT
Source organism: Zeus faber (assembly GCF_960531495.2). Taxonomy (NCBI): domain Eukaryota; kingdom Metazoa; phylum Chordata; class Actinopteri; order Zeiformes; family Zeidae; genus Zeus; species Zeus faber. The sequence goes on along the minus strand of NC_137210.1, from coordinate 17,245,717 downwards.
TGCACTGAAACTGGCCGAGCCTGCAGTGGCGGCTGGGGCAGGTGGAGGGTTCGTCCGAGCCGTCCCTGCAGTCCCTCTGACCGTCGCATTTCCACCAGATAGGAATGCAGCTGTAGGCAGGAGAAGAATGAGCACATTTAGACAGGCGGAAAAAAAAACGGTACAGGAAGAAGACCATGAGTACTGCAACAGATCACTGAATTTGTAATCTGATGATCAGAGTTTTCACTGTGACTTGACAATACTTCACACAACTCTGCTCGGAAGAAGAAGCCATTCCATAACCAACCGTTCGTTGTTAGCACATCGGTACTGGGTGCTGGTGCACATGGGCAGGCATCTGGTCACGCCCCCCAGCTGGACAGTCAGGAAGTGGTCCGGGCACTCGCAGGTGTGTTCCCGGCCCCCGTTCCGGATCAGGCACAGGTGAGAGCAGCCTCCATTGTTCACGGCGCAGGGATTGGTGACTGTCAGAGGGGAGGAGGTCACAGAGGGCCAAACAATTGTTATCCAGCAGAGTCAAGCAAACACAAGCCTGGCATTGTCTTAGCGGCTGCGGACACTTAAAAATGGACCGAGGAATCAGGAGGTAACAGGATCAGCGGGAGATAAAGATCTCAGTGTAAACTCAGACCGATGTTTATAGCCGGAAGAATGCGTGGAACAATGGGACGCCCTTATCTCACCAATAGGCTGTCGGTAGGGATGGCACACATGGATGTCAAAGGGCCTGTGTGTGGTGTTGACCAGTGCCTGGCGGCCAGAGCCGTTGTACTTGTTGCCCTTCTCCACGGTGCGCGTGTTCCAGTCCGTCCAGTATACAGTCTCTTCAAACACCGTCAGGGCAAAGGGGTGAGGCAGGGTTCCGTCGTACACCGCGTGCCTGTGGTGGCCCTCCAAGTCCGAGTACCTAGAAAAAGAAAGAAGAAGAAAAGTAAAAAGTTGACATTACTTCTATTGCATTAACCGCAGGTTAGAAGAGAGAGAACGCTGCATTGAGCTGACAGACGTACTTACTCAATGTAATTGAGATGGGCGTCAGACCAGTACAGCTTGTCGTTGGTGTAGTCGATGGTGATCCCGTTAGGCCACTCTATCTTTGTGGTGATGACGGCCTTCTTGTTGCTTCCATTCATTCCAACGCGGCCTATAAAAGCTCTGTCTCCCCAATCTGTCCAGTACACATACCTGACAAGGAGCCAAAAAGTGACTTTAGATGACATAACATGGCGACGTGACGTTAAAACCCCGTCGCCAAAAACAAACCCCCCAACTCACCCGTATTTCGGATGCACGACAATGGCTCTGGGGTTTTCAAAGCAGTAGGTGTTGTTGGGGTCCACGCAGTGCTCGGCCAGCTTCTTCACAAAGCGCCCGTCCAGCTCAGACACTTGGAGACAGTCCAAAAAGCTGTCGACCCAGTAGAGCTTCCGGGCGACCCAGTCGACGGCCAGCCCCTCGCCGTGCAGCACCCCGTTGACCACCACCTCCCTGCCGCTGCCGTTGTACGCCATCCGTTCTATCACCCTGCGGCTCACGTCGATCCAGTAGAGGCGCTTGTCCACGCGGTCAAAGTCCATGGCCACCACGCTGGTCAGGCCCTGCAGGATGAGCGAGTAGGCCTCGCCGTCCGTAGACAGGTTCCGGAGGTAGTAGCGGTTGCTGAAGATGAGGTACGGGCGGATGGCGCTGTTCTGGCGGCAGCTGCGGCCGTCGGGCTCCCGGAGGAAGCCGGGGGCGCACTTGCACACGTAGTAGCCCACCGTGTTTTCGCAGATCTGGCCGCACACGCTGGGCGTCTCGGCGCACTCGTCCACGTCGTCGCAGGTCTTGTTGTCGGACATGAGGCGGTAGCCGGGCCGGCACGTGCAGATGAAGCTGGTGGGCGTGTCGGTGCAGTTGTGATCGCAGTGGTGGATGTTGGGGTCGGTGCACTCGTTGATCCCTGCGGTCAGAAATGTTTGACAAATGGAAGGATTGTGGGAGGTTGCAGAAAATAACTAAACAAGTACACAGATTCCGCATGATTATGGAATCTATGATCTCAGACCAAATCAATTCTTACAAACTCACTAAATAAATAAGTAAATAAACAAACACACAAACAAACAAATAAATTAATAAATAAATAGATATATAAAGAAAGAAATAACAAATAACAAATAAATAATAACACTAAATAAGTCATTAATTTATGACTTGGATTTTGTCTGATAAAGGAAAAATTATCCTAAAACAAGCTAAATACTTTCTAAACCCCGATCTAGGTTAGGTAGCAATCATAAACGATAAAACCCAACTATGAAATCAATCATTTTATTTTTGATTAGATTATTGTACTGTTAATATTTAAATCCGAAGCATAATAAAGTCCATACTGAGGGACATCTGTCTTTTTTTAACTGCTTCCCTGCCAAATTTCTCACTGCAGTTCCACCACACGACCACTAGGCGGCGCAGGCAGCATAACGATTCACAGAGGACCAGCAACAAAGTTGGCGTCACTATCAGATGAAAAGTCATCCCACTCACCACATCCCTTCTCGTCGCTGTTGTCAGAGCAGTCGTCGTTCCTGTCGCACACCTTGCTAAGGGGTATGCAGTGGCCATTCTCACATCGAAACTGTCCGGGGGGGCAGGTGGGGGCAGGCGTGCGACACAGATGGTCCAGCTCGTCCGACTCGTCCCCGCAGTCGTTGTCGCCGTCGCAGACAAAGTCGTGGGACACGCAGCGTCCGTTCTGGCAGGTGAACTGGTGCTGCTGGCACGTTTGGTAGGTGCAGCCCTGCTCGTCGCTGCTGTCGCCGCAGTCGTTGCGTCGGTCGCACCTGTCGTGGGGGAGAGCGGCCGCGCAGCAATATTACACGATACACGTCGAAAAAAAAACAAAAAAACAATCCCAACCATCTTTATTTCAGATTTCATTTCAAGAAATTCTGGCCCGTGCTTTGTATCGCACCGGATCTTGTTCCCTGACCTGTACGAGCTGCGTATGCAGAGGCCGTTGCTGCAGCTGAACTCGTTGACGCCGCAGGATCTGCGCGTGCAGTTCTGATGCTCGTCCAACGCGTCCATGCAGTCGGCGTCGCCGTCGCACACCCAGTCGTGGGGGATGCACTTGCGCTGCGGCGGCTGGTTGTTCAGGCAGGTGAACTCTGCACCGGAGCACGTGCGGTTGGCTGGAGAGAGAAATCGGAGGTAGGGGAGAAATAAATTCATTTCGGAATAATGAGGGATGACTACGGCAATGAGAGAAATTAAACGAATGAACGTGCCCAACTGTATGCAGTGACATACAACCATGTCTTGAGGGTCTATATCCGTAAAATGTGCTTGGGGAGTCTTAACAGGACTGACGCTGCATTAGCTCCAGGCATCTGACTGCCGAGAGCCCACGTTGGTGAGACATGACATAAGGTCTTGATGGACAGAGGCAGGAAGCCAGGCAAAGGAGATGTACACAAAGTAACGGGTGAGGCAGGAGAAATCAGGAATGTCGGCTCCTTGGGCCCTGGCCGAAGATGCCACGCACCATCCACCCCCGAGTCTCTCCCCGACAACAGACTCCCACCAGTGTGTTTCCTAATCCATCAGTGTTCTGAAAGAGGAGAGAGGTGGGGTGTAGGAGGGGGTCGATGTGAAAAAAAAAAAAAGTGACGGGGAGGGCTTGGCTCAGATGCGCGGAACCAAAAAAAAAAAAAAAAAAAGGGAGAACGGAAGAGGGCAAAAAAAAAGGAGGGGCGGGAAATGGAGAGGAAGCGATAAAAGCGAAGGGAAAACGAGAAAAGCCGCGGGGATGGCGCACCGCAGCTATGCCGCTGGTCCTCGTCGCTCATGTCGCCGCAGTCGTTGTCTCCGTCGCAGATCCAGGACGCGGCGATGCACCTGCCGTCGTCGCAGCGGAACTGGTCCGCGTTGCAGGTTCTGACCATCGTAGCTGCGGGGACAAGCAGTGTCGCAACATTAAGCCCAGTATCACACAGCTCAACAAGAAGAGAGACAGCTCTAATGATCAGTCTGACACTTTCATCACGACGCATGTTTGTTCATCATCTCTATCATCTCTCGTTTTCCGCTCGTTGTTTTTTGTCTCTGAGTGACAAGCGCCAGGGACTACGTCACCGCGCCAGGCTTTTGGAAAATAGTCATGGCAACTCCACATTCCCATGCATGGTGAGCTATCTAAACAAAAGCCAAACTGAGGCTCTCTGACGGTGGGAGACAAAGGGAGGGGGAGGTGCTGTTTGTCAGAGGAGACTTGGGGGGCGTCACCGCCGAGGAATGCGGTGGACAATAGGAGGCCTGGCTGACCACATCACCAACAAAGCCATACACCACTGACTCGCACCCTCCGGTACATCACTCACGCCGCTCCCCAAGGCAGACTGGCAGACAGACACAGGGCGCACAAAAACCCAGCAGCTGATAATGGGAACAGACACGGAACACACAAAGCCAAGTGGCTCAATAATAGGAGAGAGAGAAAGAGAGAGAGAGAGAAAGGGTGTGCGGCACTCACTGCAGGAGGAGGGCTCGTCCGAGCCGTCGGCACAGTCCGCCCCGCCGTCGCAGTACCAGTGGGCCGGGATGCAGCGGCCGCCGGAGCAGCGGAACTCGTTCGCGGAGCAGGTCGACGTGGCTTTTGGGAAAGAAAAAAGGAGGGAGAGGCGTGAAGTCACGTTTGTGGCGAATAGATCCGTCAGTTGTTTTCCGATGAGGGAAGGCCCGAGTGATAATGGATTGAGCCATTTTACTCTGCGTGCCAAGCTGGTGCAGATCAGTTGTAATTGAATGAAAAAACATTGTTTTCAAACTTACCGCAGTGTGTCGGGCTCTCGTCACTCATGTCCCCGCAGTCGTTGTCCCCGTCACACAGGTAGGAGCGAGGGATGCAGATGTTGGTCGACTGACACTTTGTGTGCTCCGGCTGGCAGGTTCTCTCCGCTGGTTCAGCCGCAACACAGATTAGATTAGATTTGATTTGAGTGCAATTCAAACTGAATGTGTTTTTCCAATCTAGATCTAACCACCATACGCTGGCTACCTTTGTAAAAACACAGAAAACGAATAAACATAAGACACGGCACCGCGACATTCCGGCGACTTACGACAGCTCTGCTCATCCGAGGTGCCGTTATCGTAGCAGTTGTTGATGCCGTTGCAAACGTAGTCCTTGGAAATGCAGCGTCCGTTGTTGCAGCTGAACTCTGTGTTCAGGTCGCAGGGCCTGAACAGACAGCTCACCTCATCGCTGTTGTCCCCGCAGTCGTCGTAGTGGTCGCAGCGATAGTGGTAGGGCACACATCGCCCGTTGCCACAAGTGTATAATGTGGGTTCACACGTGTGGAAGGCTGCCGGTCAGAAAACAAAAAAGGGTGGGTCAGACGCCGTAAACGAGATAAATTGGAGTCGGGCAGAAGGAAATTTGGTGTGGATTCATGGCTTTACCTGACAAGGCAATAAATGACGATGCCACTTGAGGGGCTGCATGCAAGGTGTAAACATAGTGATTCATTTGTCAGCATTCATTTGGGTTGTCATGGAGGTAAATGTGAGTGCGTAAGTGAAAACTGATTAGTAAAGACAAGCATACACACCAAAAAGTTTGAAATCAATCTTGGGTCCTGAAAAAAAGATTTATCACAGCAGGAAAAAGAGGATGTTAGTGTGATAAATTAAAAAAAAGGGAATAGTATAGAGAAAAGGACAGAGCAGTATTTTCTTGTTATATCACCCAAAAGGACTCAAGGCTTACAGTAGCACTAAATAAAGGCGAGAAGCCTTGAAGAAGTTAGAAACAAGTAAATCACGAAAATTGAAGATTGTCAAGCAGAGAAATCGGGTTCTGGGCAGGTTCCCTGTATTAGAGCCCGCCATACCACAGACTCTCTCCAGCTCGTCGCTGCCGTCCCCGCAGTCGTTGTCATTGTCACATTTCCACTGGGAGCGGATACAGCGGCCGTTCATGCAGGTGAACTGGCCCGCTTGGCAACGGGTGCCGTTGTCGGGGATGCAGTGCTTGTTGTCGGCCAGGTACCAGCGACCCTCTGAGGGACACTGGCACTCAGCTCCATTTGGACCTGATTTGAACAAAAAAATGGGGAAAATGACGTGAGTGAACCCGTAAAATGGACGGGGGGAGGTGTCAAAGTGTGAACCTCGTTGTAAGGTACCCGGGGTACAGATGTGGCTGCAGCCTCCATTGAATTGCTGACAGGGACTGTCACACTGCTGCTGCTTCCTGCCGGCCAGGACGTGTATGTCCATGGGCCGGGACGGAAGGTTCTGGATCATCACCCTCTGGTCGGAGCCATCGTGCTTGTTGGCCCGGTAGATGCTGCGGGTGTTCCAGTCGGTCCAGTAAATGAACTGGCCAAACATGGTGGTTGCAAAAGGGTAGATCGCAGTGCTGACGATGACCTCCCGATTGGCCCCCGTGAGGGAGCAGCGCTCAATCTTCTGTCTGATGACAAAGTCCACATTGATGGCGTTAGAATTTTGTTCAAAAGGACAGACCGGTGAGGCATATTTGGAGAAAGGTTTAATGGTTGTATCTTTAAAATCTTACAAGCTAGCATCCGCCCAGTACAGTTTCTGTTCTTCGTAGTCCAGGGTCAGCCCATTGGGCCACACCAGACTGCTGTTCACAATCTCTGTTCGAAAGTTCCCTCCTAAAGTGGCACGCTCTATTTTTGCATTGGTACCCCAGTCGGTCCAATACATGTACCTGTGGAACACAAATCCAGTCACACAATGACAAAGAATCTATAACTCTATAACTCTACTATACTATATCTATCTAGAAATTGTGAACATTGTTTTTTATGCTAGATTTACCCTCTGCAGGGATCCAGCATGATGGCCCTTGGTCTGGTGACATGAGCGATAATAGTCCTCTGGGTTCCATCCACAGACATGGAGCTGATGCTCTGGTTGACGTAGTCACTGTAGTAAATCCGACCATTGATCCAGTCATAAGCTATCCCATCCGGAGCTCCGAGATCTGCGCGCACAAATACACTGCAGTTACATCGGCATCTTGGAGAAATGCTCTCATCTGGAAACACAAATTTGGGTGACTAAATCGGAGAGCGTGCAACTTGTGTGGAGAGTGGTATTTACCTGAGGCCACCGCTACAGGTGTGGAGGAAGGAGAGGACAGGCTGATGTAGCTGATCTTGCTTACTCCAGCCCCCGTGCTCTGTGTGAAGTAGATCCTTCTGTCCGTGAGGTCAAAGTCTAGGGCCACCGACGTGCGCGGGACATTGACCACAGGGAAGGGCAGAACATGATCCTCGGGGTCCAGACGCAGGCTACGCACGGTGCTCTCAGTGGTGTAGATGAGGTAATCGTCCTGCGACACCACGCAGTTCTCCTCATCCTCCGCCAGGTTGCCGAAAGCGCAGCTGCATTTCCTCGCCTGGGCGCCGGTGCCAGGGCCCGGCAGGGCGAAGCAGAAGTGGGCGCAGCCTCCGTTGGCCTCCACACAGGGGTTGTTGTTAAGCTGTTGGGCCGAACTGGGCTGGAAACGCTGGTCAAAGATGGCGATGTCCCTCAGCATGTTGATGTTGTCTCTGATAACAGCGGGTTGCTCGGTGTTGCCGGGTTCTTTGCTGGCTTGGAACACCTTCTTCAGGTTCCTGTCCACCCAAATGATGCTGTTTTCAAACACCGTGATCCCGTAAGGAGTGGGATAGCGGCTGCCATATCTGACGATCTCCGTCTCCCCGCCCTGAGGGTTGACCCTGGCGATCATGTCGAGGGAGTCGTCCACCCAGTAGACGTAGCCCGTCTGATGGTCCAGGGCGAGACCTCTAGGGGTGATGATTCCGGACGACACCAGAACCGTGCGGTTCGTCCCGTCCAAAAGCGTCCGCTCGATCTTGGGGTTCTGGCCGTAATCGGCCCAGAACAGGTACTTGTTTTTAGGGTCCACCACGATGTGGCGCGGCATGTCCACCTGTGTCTTCAGCAGCACCCTGCGGAAAGTGGTGTTCAGGCGCAGGACCTCCACGTACGTCTCCGTCAGGAAGGCATTGGTGAAATACAGGTTCCCTGAAGATGAAGCGCAGGTAAAAAAGGCTGTTTTATTGGGGATGATAATATTTGCGGGTCACGAGCTAATTAAGAACTGTGTGTAGAAAAGATCAAAATAGTTTGAAATATAACTGGTTATGGTCATAATTTATGTTTAAATTAAGTTACGTATTAAGTGAGTGAAGCTTTTCAGTTGGATTGACTGCAGTGCTTCACCAATGAAATGGTCATCAAATGCCAAAATAGAGACCATTTTGTGGAAAGTGTTATTGTATTATTATATAATTACAGACTGAACTATTGAATGCATGCCGCCTTCTAGTGCGTCATGTTATCTCTTCCTGTCACCTGTCTCAGGGCTAAACTGCCGCCCCTGTTTCTCGGCCCTGAGGTAAAGCTTCTTATTCTGAGCCCTGTAGGCAGTCAGGCTGAACGCTCCTCCCCCCTAATTACCCACTGCAGGTCAGCAAGCAAACCAGTCCGAGACGACTGTCACAACAAACTAATCAATGTCATGAAGTCGAAAAGGCTGAGTGTGCCATTTTTGTTCGGAGGAAAAGATGAATATGGTTCAAATGCGGATCTTACAGAGAGACTTCCCAAACAGGATCCAAGGGAACCAAGAAGTAATCCACAGTGGTAATAATACAATTGCATGCACAGAATACGTAATAGTCAGGGTGTTAAATTGGTTCTTAGATGACAAAAAATATATGGGTTTATGATATGATGCATAAAACACATGCGTACTGTATACAACAGAGATTAACAGAGGACTGGATTATGCAGTCAAAGGTAGATGAGTCATCCTGAGTTATTATGAGTCAGGTCTTCCGATTTCAAATGTGAATGATACGGTACCTGCAGCCCAGTCGATGGCGATGCCCCGTATTCCATTGCGTCCTATTCCGGACGTGACCACGCTGCGGAACCCCGAGCCGTCCGGCTTGATCCGCCTGACCCCGTTCTGCGTCACAGCGGTGCTGCTGAAGTCGCACCAGTAAATGAAGCCCGAGGCCATGTGCACGTCGATATGGAGAGCATTACGACCTAAGGGACACATGCGTCGGTCATCAGACATTAAGGGTTAAAAATGTCTTCATGGTTAAAAGAGACTTCCTTCGGAAAGGCATGACCACTTTACGCTCCAAACACCCACCTCTCCCAGCCACGGGCACCATGGCCTCAGAGTGGTCCGCCCCCTCCAGACTGAAGCCCTTGATAGCGGACAGGGTGGAGATGACCACGTACGACCGGTACGGGGCGCAGGTCCTGTTGTCGGCGCTAAGTTTGAAGCCCGTGGAACACGCGCACGTGTACAGACCGCCAGGTCGAGGGAGGCACAGCTGCTCGCAGGCGCCGACGTTGTCACTGCAGCCGTTGGACGTACCTGCAGAAGCTGGGGTTGACAGAAACGCCGCACGTCAGAGCACTGCTGCCGCGGCACGCGAGGGCACGGGAGGGCCTCCCTTCACAGACGGCGCTACTCACTCTCTCGGCAGTGCACTTTCAGCACCCTCAGCCCCGACACGTTGTCCCGCAGCACGACCTTGTTGGCGCCTGTCGCTTTGTCCACGCGCTCAATCACCTCAAAGTCCCGGTCGGTGAAGTAAAGGTAGCCTTCATGGACGGCCACTCCCCAGGGGTGAGACAGGCCTGTCACTATGGTGATGCGGTTGCTCCCGTCGGGGTCTCCGCGCTCGATCTGCAGAGTTTTTAGGAAGACGTTGACGTGCTTATTTCCGGTTTGGCAACGTTTTTGTCAGAAAGTTTAGAAATGAGTTCTCACCATGCCGGTGCCTGTCACGGCCCAGTACAGCTTGTTTTCTCGGATATCCACGGTGAGAAACTCGATGTGGTCCAGGTTGTTGGTGAAGAGGATGACGGGGTTAGAGCCGTCCATGTCTGCTGAAGCCACCTTCGCTGGGATTCCGCTTTCTGTGCCCTGGTCTGTCCAGTACAGTTTCCTAAAGAAACAAAATATCAGTGTTGGGTGGATTACACCACAAGTCCCCGAATCCCATTCAATAAAGCACGTGCCCGAAATTTGCATTCTTGCTGGAGGTGGACCCTGCCACCGACAGTAGAAACAGCATATAGAGGAGGACATGCACCAGGCAAACACATTGAATGTCTGTTTAAGTGTCAGCCAAAAGATATATATATTCAGTATAAATATATATATATATATATATATAGAATATATATATATGTCTATAAAATATGAGATTATTCCAACAAAATAATCACCAAAGAATCTGATGGATTATCACTTTAACCTTGAGATTTTTCGAAGCATAGTTTTAGGGATGTTGTATAGTACGTTTTTGAGAGTTTTTTGTGCTAATTGTACACTTCTGCTGGGTTACGTGGATGTGGACGTGGTCAGGACACGGGCTGGGTTCTCCCTGGGGGCAGAGCAGATGGCGTCGGGCAGGCCGACAGGGCTCAGTGACTGTGACATTGAGTGGCCGTGCCAAGACTTTGTTAAGTGGGGCTTACCCACGTGCTGGGTCCACTGCGATGCCAATGGGCGTGCCAGCACCGGTCGGGGAACCGCTATTTGTGATTAGAGTTTTCCGGTGTTGCACCTCCCCTCTCAATTTCAGAACCTGATCAAAAACAAAGAGAACAAGGAAGAAATCAACTTCAGTTATTGCATAGCCCTGTTCTGACATAATCATTTACAAACTGTATTATCTATCATTCCTAGCTCAGGGACAACAGAATCACTTAAAGTTACATGAACTAAGGATTTTATATTATATTTATTTATAAAACCATGTTACCTTTATGAAAACGTCAATGAGCTATTGTATTACAGGGGCCGTCCTAAACATCCTTTCTAAAAGATGTTGAGCAAAGCCAGCCTGAATCTTTTTTTTTATACACTTGGTCCCAGCTCTTGGAAGTGCAATATTTGATGGGGCAGGGAGGTAGAACAACAGGGAGGTGCTGCGGGGGATGTGGGATTGTGGGTGTTTGTTTTGAACTTGAAGGACATGTCTGTGATACTTCTTCGCTATTTGTGAAAGACAGAATTTCATACAATGCAGCTTTAGATTTGGGATGTTAGGGACTTGGGTGTGATTCTATAGGGGAGTGTGGCAGGTAACACACAATTTCAAAATAAAACATAATGCAGGTACATATTCTACAAATCACTGAGGATAAGTCAATAAGTCAATCACAGTCGTGGGCAACGGAGTTAAGGAAGGTTTTAAGCCGATCTTTGAAAAACAGAGACTGAATCTGCAGACTGTTCCAAAGTGCAGCCACAGAAGTCCTGTCCCCGGCCGTTTGTGATAGTATGCGATGGAGAACAGTTCCCTCACCTCAACAGACTGGGTCGACGGGTTGGTGTAGTAAATGTTCTCCGTGATCCAGTCCAGGGCCAGGCCGACGGGAGAACCCAGGACCGCCGCCGGGGAAAACTCCGTCCTGTTGGTGCCGTCGGACCTCACCCTGTGGATCTCACCCTGAGAGCAGAAAACCATCGTTCAGATTGGCTCTCTCAAAAAAAAACAAAAAAAAAAAAAAACTGGACTGTGATGAATGTGTCTTTGTCTGCTGGGGTCAGACTTACTGGGTGTTCCACCCAGTAGATAGTTTGTTCGCTGTCATCGAAGTCGACGTCGTAACCGTTCTGCAAACCGGCGACTGGGACCATAGCAGCATTGCTCTTGTCGTCCGGATTTAGGGAAATGCCGTAGATGATGCTGTCCCTCACAACCACCAGGAAGGGATCCTCAACTGCAATGGAAAAAAAAATTGATTGGACTGAGAAATATGAAATGAACGATGGTGGATCTTTATTTGTTTATTTGTTTATCTCAATTTTTTTAAAGTTGCGTGCCATATGTGCCTACTTGTCTCAAAGCTCGTAATCTTTAAACACTCGTAGGATTAAAGAGCGGATAAAAACAGCGCCAAGGGAAATAGCTCCTCATTGACTCATTCTACAGCGGTATTGCGGAAGCTTGTTTCCTGCACAGAGATTTAGCTCAAAAACAAAATCAGCCCGATCCATAAAAAAAGAGTGACTGGTGAGCATTTGTCCCACAATGTGATTTGTGTTGTCGTCAGAGATGGGAATCAATGGACTGAGCTTGCGTTTTCATTCTTCGGTAATGATCGGGCCTCGGGGGGAGAATGCGTTCTGCTTGGCTTGAATGAGACGAAATCTGAGATAGGTTAAGCTGTTGACCCAGAGGCGACTCCGTGGACTTTTGCATTAAAGGTCCCTTGTCCTCTCGAGAACTTTGAAAGGCGCGCCTTTCTAATTCTCAATATTTATGACTGGGATCAGGACTTTACAAGAAAATCTAAATGGGAGACTGTTGACAAGTCCCTGGATACATTTTAAAAACGCACCAGTGGTTTTTCTGATGTTTCTCATCTCACATGCATTAAGCCAAACAATTGAAAGCAACCAAAAAACGGCTTTCTGCCTTTGCCGTTTTGGTACATTACAGAATTGCACGATTTGCAGGGACATTATATGTTATTCTAATGAATTATGATTATATCCAGTTATCTGGCGCATCTGACCCGACCCCAATTTTCATCAAACTGAGTGATGAGTGTTTTCCGCCGCCTGGCCGGATGCCTACCTCTGTCACAGGTGACTTGGTCGGCCGCCAGAGTCCAGCCTGAGGGGCAGGCACACGAGTAGAACAAGGGTCCCACAGCCGAGAGCAGACAGATATGGCTGCAGGGGCTCCGCAGGCAGTGGTTTTCTCCTGCGCGATGCCAAATCACACACAACAGATTCGACCGTCACCTCTGGCCTCATTCAATCATTATGAAATATAGCTGGGCTGGCACACATTTGGTAATGCTATGGAACACTGCTTTGACTCCAAAGCCAAATGTGACTAGTAATGTGCAATAACTGTACATTATATTGTTATAATACTGTAATAGCATTGTAGACACTGTAATAATTTAGTAATAACATAGTGATCATTTATACCTACTCAACCAGTGTTCCATTATTGTACACATATGTATTCATCCTGTACAGTAAATCCATCTATATTTATGTATATTTTGTACATTCTGTAGATTTTTGTACCTGTTTTTTCTATTCTATTTTTGAATATTCGCCGTTCTTTATTGCGCTTTTTTATTTTGTTTTTTTTTCAGACTGTTAAGCTTTTTCATGTTAATTATCTGTACAGCAATGCGCCGATCCTCACCGTGACAAATCCCGTGTATACGAAAATGTAGCTGTGCGAATAAACAGATTCTGATTCTCGGCGGGCGTAACAACTCCGTCGTACCTGAGGGCTGCCTGGCTGGGTGGACTGCCACCAGGCCCATGGGCTGAGGCAGGTTGAACAGCATCACAGTCTGGTTCTCCCCGTGCCACTTGTGGGCTCGAATCACACGATTGATGTATCTGTCGGTCCAATAGACAAAATCCTCAAAAATGGTAATTGCGTGGGGATGTTGTAGTACCTTTTTATAGGAAGCAGCAAAAGAAAAAAAAAAAGTATGTTTTACTCATTAAATTACAAACCAAACAAACAGAATTGAATTAATGCTTGAATCAAACGTTCAACATGGCTGTCATTTACACAAGACAATGTTGAAGACATTGTCAGAAGTGAGTCTGTCGTGTGGCGCACTCACTAGGTCGCTGGCCAGAACCTGCTTCCTGTTGTTGCCGTTATAATCGCAGTAGTCAATGAAGTCCAGGTAGGCGTCGGCAAAGTACAGAAGACTGTTGGGGTAGTCGATGGTGAGGCCGTTGGGCCAGTACAGCTTGTCGCTTATGATGGCGGTCCTTAGCTTCCCGTCCATGCTGGCCCTCTCAATGCGGGGGTTTCTGCCCCAGTCGGTCCAGAACATGAAGTGCGCGCTGCGAAACCAAACCAGCAAAGCACAATGTGTGAAACTAAAATCCCACCCTGAAGTGAATTAATCCGTATGAACAAATCTACAGACGGAGACAAAAAAGAACATTCTGCCTGTCGCCAACCTGTCCCTGGGGTCCAGCACCAGGCCTCGAGGGTTGGTGACATTTTGACTGACCAACACAGTGCGGTGGGTGCCGTCCAGTTTGGACACTTCGATGGTTTCCAGGACGTAGTCGGTCCAGTACAAGTTTCTCCCCACCCAGTCCACGGAGAGGCTCTCCGTCACAGTCACTCCGCTGTCGAATATCTGCCCATGAGAGACTTTCACTAAGTTAGAGAGCCTTGAGGGCAAGATGAAACACTGCATGTGTATTTTTCAGCACAATAAGGAACAATTCGTACTTGGGAATTTTTAATACAATGTCGACACCATATCATGAAAAAATTGAATTTGAAAGAATCAAACTGAGGTACATAACATTCGAAATGCTTTCAAACCCAAACTCAAATCTTCCAATAAAGCTCCATAAAATATGTCAGACCTCTCATTGAGAGAATTCAAAGGTGTCTTCTCGTAACATCTGAATTGCCGCCTGGCCCTGAAGCCTCGACTACATTTCTCCATTCTGCATTTCGGCGCCACTCACCACAGTTCTATCGCTGCCGTTCTTGTGAGCGCTCCAGATTCGGTCCTGGCTCGTGTCCGACCAAAAGACGCGATCGGTGACCGAATCGAAGTCCAGCGCCACGATGTTGCGTCCGTCCCGAACCAGCGACCGCACCACGTTGGGCTGGGCCGTTATGTCATCTTGCACTATCTGATTTCGACTGGCCACCAGCAGGAAAGCCTCGCGCGAATCTGTAAGAAACCAGAACGTCCGGCGACTTTATTTCTCATTCTCGTTCAAATGAGAGCGCTCATCATCCCTGTACGCCTTCCGAAAACACACAATGAGACAGATAAAAAAAAAAGACCCTCCTGAGATATCCAGGGCTGGGGAATGCACGGGTACCCGAATAATGGGCTATTGTACGACAGAGGCTTTCAGCGGGTTATCCGTGTGGTGGACGGGCTCATGTCAGGCACACTCCCCATAAACAGCCCTTTGTTGGTGATTATGTCCTAATTATCCCATGGATGGGCAGTGAGTGACGTTTATGTTATTTGTCTTATCTGGGGAAATCAGAGCAACATGGAGACAGCGTGGGGGGGAGAAAGCAATGTGTCAGTCTAGAATTTTGAGGGGGCCAAAGCTCTCTCTTCATCGCTGGTCATTGAAGCCCAGCGGCCTCAACGGGGAGAGAAGCCGAGGTCTCCACGGGTCGAATAGCAAACATCCACATCACTCTCTCCTGGCCATAGCAGACATAAAAAAAAAAAAAAAAAAAAAAAAAAAATGTAGGACAGATCATATCGATACCGTCAAATTAACTTAATTATTTCTCCTATGGAGTGGGAATTGGGGTTCAAGCTTGAGTTACGTCTCCTGTGCAATATACAGTATTGTAATAATACTCAAATAGTGTAGCAATAATTTATACCTACCCATTATTGTAAACATATTTAATCATCTTACATTGTATACCTGCAGCCATACTAGGAACCATACAGACAAGTTTTTTTTATACAATGCAGCAATACACCAATCCATACCATGTTCCAATGTATATGGAAATGTACAGATTCAGATTCGGAATCCGATTCTTATAATCTGATTATATTGTTAGATGATGTTCTACTATCATTTTATTATGAAAAAAATATAAATACATTTTATTATATATAAAGCTATAAAAATATACATTATTTACTATTTATTATGAGTTTCATTTCTAAGCCCTATCTGTCCTTACCTGAGGCCTTGCAGGTGCGTTGGTCTGCTTCCAGGGTGTAGCTGTCCTGGCAGTGGCAGCGGAAGGAGCCTCTCTCATTAAAGCAGTGCTGGCTACAGAGCCCGGGGGGATTACACTCGTCTATGTCCTCACAAGTCTTGGAGTCATTGCTCAGCTGATAACCCATCGGGCACGTGCACTGGGCCCCAAACGGCCCTTGAATACACCCGTGGGTGCAGCCGGCGTTGTTGTCTGAGCAGCTCTCCTGATCTGGGGTCGAAGCATGAAAAAAGCTGGTTCGTGACCATAAAATGGGAGGTACTACAACTTAAAAAAAAGTGTTAATGGGATGTACAGTGTATGAAATGCATGCCTTAATGGTAATCAAGGATCATCAAAGCCCAAAGCACTAGCTCTGCACGTTCTAGGTATAGGGAATATTAACGACACATTTAGGCTCCATCTACAGTTTATTTCCATTCATTTAGCACTATCTACAAACAACAACAACCCTCCATTGATTGTGTTTTGACACAATGCTACATGAGTGAAAACAGTTAATGAGGCTGCTGGGGGGGACAGGGTGCTGAATCACAGCTAAAGGGAGCAGCTTTTTTACGAATGATTGAGGTTTTGTTCCTACCTGGCAAAGGCTCGTCTGAAAGCAGCGAGGAAGGCAAGAGAGGAAGATCACAGATCATTTTTGAGTTATTACAGGAGCAATCACACACATGCCTGATTTGAACACAAAAAAAAAAATGGGTGACGGTGATGTTTACAAAATGACGACTCGTTGAGCGGAACGGGCCGCATGTCCGTGTCATGTGAGGACGTTATCACAGTTTTGTGAGACCTTAAGTGCACCGGTGAGATCATTTCACCGTGACGGGACAGACGCTGGTCAGAGGGCGAGAGACTTACTGCAGAGCGGGGACTCGTCGGCGCCGTTGGGGCAGTCGGCGGTGTTGTCGCACACCCGGGTGAGGTTGACGCACACGCTGTGCCCCGGGCACTGCCACTGCCAGCTGGGACAGCGGAACGGCGGCGTGGGACAGTCGCGCTCGTCGCTCATGTCCCGGCAGTCGTTGTCGCCGTCGCAGATCCAGCCGCGCAGCACGCAGTTCCCGTTGTCGCAGCGGAACAGCGAGGAGGGGCAGGTGCGCGGCGGGCAGGCGTGGTGCTCGTCGGAGCCGTCCTCGCAGTCCGGGTGGCCGTCGCACTCCCAGGTTGACGGGAGGCAGTTCCCGTCGGACTGGCACTGGAACTCTCGCTCGTGGTGGCACATCCCGGGCGGCCTGGTCGCTGGAATGGAGAGAGGGACGAGGAACGGTTTGTGAAGAATCTGGAGTTTATTGGGCCGAGTACATTTTATATGTACAAGGAATTTGTCAATGTATAGTTGGTGCACTGTAGTGCAGACAGACAGTAGCACAGAAAAGGAATGCTTTGCAGTCTAAATATCTATAGTCAAGACGCATGTATTAACTGGGTATAAATATTAATAAATGGATTTATATTTATTTATATTTATACACAGTACTTGGATAGTCTGATATTTCTGTATATGATGAATAAAAACAATAATAATAATATGTATACAACAGAGTTAGACTTAGCCCTATGACATAATGATACATTTTTTTGGCAATGCGGCCTATGGTAATATCGGGAAACTTACGACAGCCCGACTCATCCGAGCGATCGTTGCAGTCAAACACGCCGTCGCAGCGGTAGTAGGAGTTGACACACTGGTGGCCGCTGGCGCACTTGAATTCACCCACAGTGCAGTTGTAGACTGAAATGTGTAGGACGGGACAACGTTAAAGCCGAGATTCTGCAGACAGCTATTTTGGTATCAAACTTGTGTCTAATACCTGTAATCGCACAAATGAAGCAATGTAATACGGTTACTTTTTAAGGACCTGCAGCAAAATGGCAGAGAATGAATAGATGTAGTGTATCTGTTGTAGAGACTCACTGCAGCCCTGCTCATCAGCGCCATTTACACAGTCTCTGTCTCCGTCACAGACATAGTTGGGGTCTATGCACCGGTGGTCTGGACACTGGAACTGTTCCGGGTTGCACGTGCCAGACAGTTCTGTGAGCACAAACAGTAGCCATATGATAAAGTGTGTAGGTGTGTGGGGGATGTTCAATATCTTAACGACACATTTTAACGCTGTCCACGAAACGCGGACTCACGGCAGTTGGCCTCGTCCGATCCGTCTCCGCAGTCGTTGTCGGTGTCGCAGCGCCATGTGTGCGGGACGCAGCGGTGGTTGCCGCAGGTGAACTGGCCGGCGGGGCACGTGCCCGGTATGTGGGTGGGACAGTTGCGTTCATCGCTGCCGTCGAAACAATCGTTGTGCCCGTCACATTGCCACCTGGTGGGCACGCAGCGCTGGTTGGCACAAGTGAAGGCGGAGGCGGAGCAAGTGACGTCTGTCAGGAAACACAAGACAGACGGTGGTGCTTCGGCGTTCTCACACTGGACTAAAGGATTGGACACATTCGCATTTACGGGGAAAAATGTGCTCATTACTGTTCGCGCCGCAGCCGGTTTCGTCGCTGTTGTCGTGGCAGTCGTCCACGCCGTCACATCGGTAGCTGTTGGGGACGCATTTGCCGTTGCCGCAGGCGAAGGAGTTGGCGCCGCACTGCAGTGTGGGCGGCTCGTTGGACGGGTCGTCCACGCAGGCCCGGCGGTTGGACGCCAGCTTCATGCCGTACGGACAGCCACACACCCGCTGGGAGTCGGGCACCGGAAAGCAGAAGTGGCTGCAGTCGCCGTTGGGATTAGTTTGCCTGTTGCAGAGGTTGGAACCTGAGGAGGCAACGGCGACGGGGACGGGGGGGGGGGGGTGTAATTACTGGGAAAGTGACGGACGACTGACAGCTGCAGCAGCAGCAGCAAATGAATAGGGACGAAAGAGAAGGTGAATAAAGCCACCGACCGCTCTGGGAGTGGGAGTTGAAAGACTTGACATGCATGATGTGGCTGATCCCCCTCCTGATGACCACCATCTCCCCGCCGTCCGTCTTGCGCACACGCACGATGCCACCCAGGCGCCAGTCGGTGAAGTATGCGTAGCCTAAAACGGGAACACCAAGGGCACAACCTCAGCCGGCTCTCATCGTCGTCGTCCCCGCCCCCCCCCCCCACTTGATGGTTAAGACGGGAGCAGCACCGTCATCGCTCAAAGCGTGTTAAGGTAGCGAATATCCATTTGCCGTACCTCCAAATATTGTGAGACCAAACGGATGGGAGATCTGCGTGATGCGTTCCAGAGAGAGCCGGTTCTGCCCATCAAAGGTGCTGTGTTCGATCTTATCGAAGAAGGCATCGACCCAGTAGAGCCGCATGGAGCTGGGGCGGGGGGCGGATCAAAGCGGAGGATAAATGCAGTCACACAATTACTGTCATGGTCAGAGTTAGAAAAAAAAAAATCATTCCTCTAATAGGCTTACAAGGTTGGACTGGTGAATGACTAATAAAGTGATGTCATCACATATGGTCCGCCCACCCCACCCACCCCCCCCCCCTCCTCTGAATTTCTCACGCACATACCCACGCTACAGTAGCTCCGTAAATGAATACACAAAGAAAATACTGAAGCCGCTGACATTTTTGTAAGTTAGACAGTGTTTTTTTCCACCCGCGGAGGAGAATGGATGGTGTTTTTGCTCTCCCGAGGAGTAGCTCCGGGGTCTTTGGCTTACCTCCAGTCTATGGCCAAGCCGTTGGGCCAGCCCAGCGTTGTGTTTACAATAGACAGGGCATGTGACCCGTCGCACCAGGCTCGCATAATCTTGGCTGGACGGTACCAGTCTGTCCAGAAGATATACCTGCAAATCAAAGCATTCACAACTTGACCCCACCATGCTACAGTTTCAACGTTTTTAGATGTTTTGAACAAAAGGAAAACATGCTTTGTGACGGAACCTCTGAATATTTTCTGAGGAATACTAACTGTTTATTTTTCGAGACTTCCATAGGAACTTTTCCCTCTAAGCTTCCACGCTAAACTAATCTTGGCAATTGGACAAAGAGTTCTTATGACCTTGACGCCATTGGAAATAAGTTGTTCTAAATAAAGTTTCCGTTTATTCCGTTTAAGATGTGAGAACATTTTATTAATGGCTGGAGAGCATTAAATGCATCCTAACTACAAATCCTTAGTGATTGCTATATTTTAAACAATATTAGATAGAAAATATCATGGAAAACGATAACAGGTGTACTTAGAAACTTAGGGTCTATGAGCAGTGACCCGTTTCCCACCGGATAACCCTGAACTCTGACCTCGCCACGCTGGCAAAAAGCAAAATCTGTGATTAAATGGTCATTTTCATTTTAGCCAACGGCAATTTACCCAATAACGGGATGCACCACGATGGACCGGGGATTATTGAGGTTGCGTATGATTGCCCTCCTGGACTTGTCTGCCAGCTTCATGACCGATATGCTCCTGTAGCGCGGGTCGGTCCAGTAGAGGTTCTTTGAAATCCAGTCGTAAGCCAGGTCCTCCACTCCGTCCACCCGATTGGCCGCCAGCACCTCCCTGCCTGCGCAGATCAAAGCCACCGGACCGCCGTTAAACACACAGACGAAAAGGCGAAAGACATTTAACTAAATAAACTGTCAGCTTGCATTTCGCCCGGGTAGACAAGACAGCGGCAACCAAAGCTGGCCCTAAAACAACATCACTGTTTCTTTTTTCTTTTTTTTTTTCGAGGACACGCTGAGTTTCTGTTCTACAAGATAACGAAGTTCCATTTGGTGAGATAAAGTTTCAGAGCTGTAATGGCGAGCATCATTTCTCGTACGAGACATTGAGCTGCCGATGAGATGTGTTCATCTCTGCTGTCGATGCTCCACGTTTCCTTTCCCTTTCCCTCCCCCATAGCACCAGACGACTCCCCGAAATTCCCCGAATAAACTACGTCTGAATCAGATGGAAGAGCTCTCCCCTGTAAAGGATGTGAGAAAGTGGTGCAAGCGCATGAGAAGACTCTGTAAACACAAACACATAACTATTAAAACGTCCAATGTCCGACACACTAGACTACCTTCAGTAGACCAGACCAGGCTTTGATCATGTTAAAAGTACCAAAATTAAGAGTTTGGCCAAATACTCTCAGTGCAGCCTCCATCTACAATGAACATATTATAGCGTCCAAATGGATCGATGGAGGAAAAGCCTCTCACCCGTGCCATCCACTTTTTGCTTATAGATGATGTCTTTGGCGGTGTCCGAAAAGAAGATGGCGTCGTCCTCGGCGCTGAAGTCCACCCCGACAAAGTAGGAGGGTGTTCCGGTGACAGGGAGAATAACATCTTCCTGAGAGGAGAGATTGAAGGGGATGCCTCTGACGGCCAGCTGGCTGGAGAACAGCAGGAACTGCCTCACGGCTTCAGGGAGGAACCACGGGACAGAGTGGAACAGAGAGTAAGTCGTCATTATTCTTTCAGTCCTGTCTTGTCAGCGTGATGGCAGCCCTTCACCGGGGTATCTATACAGCCACACGCCCACATTTTACAGTATCTGCATGTGTTTCGGGGTTTTTCTTACCGACACATCTCTTGCCATCGTCGTGCAGGTCGTAGCCCATGCGACACTTGCAGCGGTATCCCAGTCCTCCATTGTCGCTTCTATGACTCAGGACGCAGATCTGCTCACACCCTCCCCTGTCCACCCCACAAGGGTTTGGCACTGCAGAGAAGAAATAACAAAAACAATCACTGGGTGTACTGACCAAATATGGAACAACCCTGTATGCACGTGCTTGTAATGATGCAAAGTAATTCACTGTTTTTTTTCTCGTTTTTCCTCAATATCTACCCAGCTTTACTTTAGTCAAGGGCTTACCATAGGGTTGTCTTAATGGGTGTATGACCGCTACTCCATGGGGGGTCTGTGGTGTTGTGTAAACAACTTGGGGACTGCTGTCGCTGAACTTGTTGGCTTTCATCACAGCCATCTTGGTCCAGTCGGTGAAATACACATTGTGCTCAAACAGGCAGATGCCAAATGGGTGTGGGATCACAGAGCCTCCGTGAACCACCGTTTTTCTGAAGAGAAATGATGCGTCCAAGATGTCAAAATATAAAGATATGCACATTGTGCTGCTATTTTGCTGCAAAAGACTTGATAGAAACGTGGAATTAGGATCTTTCAAAGGTAAATGTACGTGATGACCTGTTTACCTATGAATGCCATCATATGTTGTGGTTTCAATGTAGTCATAGCGACTGTCCACCCAGTAGACACGCTTGGCCTCGATGTCCAGTGTGATGCCAGCTGGCCAGCCCAGTTTGGTCCTAATGATGCCATAGCGATTGCTGCCATCCATGTAGGCCCGCTCCAGGCCTGGTTCCCCATTGAGAGCATTCCAGTCAGAGAAAAACATAAATCTGGGAGAGAAAGGAGAAAAAAAATATATCATCCAACTTTCTGTTGACCAATCTCACTATTATATACTATAGAACCGCTGTCTATCCACCTGTCTACCTCTTAAGAATTGGCCATTTTAAAGTTCAAAGATGAGGGCTCCAAGCTATTTTTCCAGGTGGGTGGCTCTGAAAATGACTTCAGAAACTGTACGTTAATTAGTGCTGAGCAATTTATCTGCAGCCACCTGGCTCCGCATAGCTCCCCACCCACCCCCCAAACTACTATTGGATTACAATGAGGGTCATCACTTACATTGGTCTGTACTAATCCAAGCCAAGACAATCTGCTAATCTCACACACACATACCCATTATTCCACGCCACTGAAGCACGACTGTATGCGGAGATAGGGAGTTACTGGATGGGTGCGTGGAAGATGAGGGATGCGCCTACCCGACGGTGGCGTCCAGGGCCAGCCCTCTCGGGTTTCCCAGGTTCTCGGTGATCAGCGTGACCCGGTTACTCCCATCAAAGTCCACCATGTCAATCCGGTTGACGCTCGACTCAACCAGATACAGTTTATTGTTCACCCAGTCCACGGCCAGGTTCTCGGGGTAGTCGACGGACACGTTTAAAACCACCTGCGCGTTGGAGCCGTCCATGTCCACCGAAAACACCTGCCCGGCAAAGACAGCGTTGTTACGGGACGATAAGGTCTGGCATGGGGTAAAATAAGTACGACCGTGAAATCAGTACAAAAGTTAAAGTCAGTAGAGATCAAGAATAAAAAGGGTTTTTTATGCATTAGTAAAGTGCATTGAATAATAAGTCAAAGTACTACTAGCACGCTAGAGGAATTGCTGCAAACAATGCCTGCTTTTTTGTGACTTGTCCATCATCTTGTCTGGTGCCTGTAAAGTACGATATCTGCTCCACTACTGCCGCTAACACGACACTCATTTCTCAGACTTTAAGCCTTGGCACCACAGAGCCAACGGGGGAAGTAGTGCTCTTTACAGCTCTGGCTCTTTTGAAACGGGATCCAGACGTCTAAAAAGCAGGATTTTCAACTGACCTGTTTAAAGAGAAACTGAATATGTGGAAATAGCCTGATAGTTTAACCTCTCCCCGGTTACATTCACATGCCCTGTTTGCGGTCTCCCGACTTTTAATCCATTGACATGCCGCCATGGAGGTGGCTGATATGCACAGATCCCCCCGGTCCCAGCAAACGTCCCGGCTTTTCAGCCCAGTGGCTGGAGTTCAAACCATCGGGAAGCCAAGGAATGGACTGAACAAAGCCTTTTCAACCGGCCAAAGAATGCATATAACTGAAACAACACGCTGAAATCAAATACTGCACGATTACTTTGAGCAAGATTGGGTTACAAAAATTGTACCCTGGTATGTGAACATCATACCAGCATATCAGACCGGTTTCAAGATTAGGCAAGTTGGATTCCATTCTGGGTCAATTTCCCCCTCCATTACTATGTCCCAGCCACTAGGGAGCCGACAGCTCTCGTCCTCATCACAGTATCAACGGTGGTGATATTTTGAACGATACCAAAAGGAATTTCGCCTTGGCCAGTTCCTCCATGATTTAAGTAATTTCCGAGACAGCTATCTGATCTCAACTACATTGATTACTCCCCAGGTACAGTAATTACTTAGGATATGCTCTTAATGCAGATACAGTACATAGAGATTAAGGGGTAAGAAAATCAACGGGTTTCATTCATAAACTAGGCGGATAATAAGACTTGACTGAAAATGTACCGAGGAACATTTCCACAAACGTTGCAATTCATATTTTTTTTGCGTTATCTGAATTTACTCTTAGTTCAAAATGTACATGTGTTCGGAGACACGTGAGAAGGCATTGTACTTAGAAAGTCACCTTATTTATTTTAAAAAATAACACAAATTCCACACCTCACATTAACAACAGAATGTCTCAGTCAGCCCGACCCTGGCCTTTCTCTCGCAATTACCAAATGAAGAATGAAGAAGTTAAGAGAAGTTTTTGAACGATGCCCAGTGGGTTTTGAATGGTAATAAAGAAATGCTTCTACCTTGTTCTGAATAGTATCCGTCCAGAAGACCCTGTGCAGAAGGTAGTGATAGTCCACCCCCACGGCGACGCCTCTATTCTGTGAATGAATTAGCGTCCGCAGGTTGTTGCCATGGATGTCGCCGATCAGCAGGTCTCTGCCATTGGAGAACACCAAGGATGGGACTCCGGCTGCAGGGGGAAGCAAAAGTGCATTTCCAGGACAGCGTGCATAATCGTTAACGGTGAAGTCCTCAGATTTCTCCACTTATGCCACGGACGCAGGAAAAATACAAATGCGAGACAACCGAGACGGAGGGCCACACACACTCACATGAGACGTTGGCCCTGCAGTATCTGCGCTGCTCCAACACGTAACCCTCCCGACAGCTGCAGCGGTGGCTCCCCACCCGGTCCTCACACAGCTGGTCACACACGCCCCACATCGAACAGTCGTCAAAGTCTGAGGCGTGAAATCCAAAAGAAAAAGAACGGAAAAAAAACATCCTTGGATTACAAGTTGTGTTTCCAAAATATGAGTAACAACCCATGCTAGAAATCTGAAAGTACCATCAATTATATGTTGATGTTTCTGCCAAAACCGGGATATAATGTGAAGACTAACCTGAAGAAGGCTGTAGAGATACACGCCAGAACTGTCAACAAGGTATTAAAATGTTCTCGATACAAAACAAATACTCTAATTACCTGTGAAGGCTAGATGAAACTATTCCAACAAAAAATAATAATAATACAAATAAATGAATGATGTGTACCTATACAGGAGCGACTATTGTTGCTACTGACGACGTATCCGGAAGGACAGGAGCAGGTTCCTCCGTCAGGGGAGGCGTGGCAACGATATTCACAGCTCAGAGAGGCGCATCTCCCGATACCTGTCCACACCACGGACACACGCAAAACATGGAATGAACGCAAGGACGGACAGACAGACAGAAACTATATATATAACTCAGCTGGTTCTACTGCTACTGACAAATTTACTTATTGCATTCACTTGGGATAAAGCCGTCTACTAAATGATGTAATGAAATGTCACGTGTGTGTAGGTGTGTGTGTGTGTGTGTGTGTGTGTGTGTGTGTGTGTGTGCGTGCGACACTAACTGCAGTTGCGTCCAGCGGTGGTGTTGGTCTCATCCTCTCCTTCGGGACACTGGGGCGTTCCGTCACACAGCTGATCGACGGGGATGCAGAGCCCAGTGGATGGACAGGGCCATTCCCCGGGGTGACACTCACGGGGTATGTTATCTGGAGATCAACACAAGAAAAAAAAAAAAAACACCCAGAAAAATTTTAATTGGCCGCCAAAGGAAAAGCTCCACACGTGTGACAATACCAATCCGTACCAAAGATTTCGCAATGTTTGAGGTACACATTGGGGACAGGCAGCCTTATCGTCTCTGGAGGAATGCGGCGCCGAACCCCACGGGGCACGGTGACTCAGACTGCATTGTCGAGGGCAAAACACTGTCACTTTAAATCTACGTGGGGGGGCGCGCGCGGGGGGCTGTGAGCGGGTCAAATGGGGGCTCGGGGGGCTCCTGCAGCCCATCTTTTTAAATACACACACTCTTCACAGTGGCGTGGAGGAATTCTAAAGCCCCCTTTTTTGGAGGGCTGACCAATCTTGTGCCTCAAAGACACATTTGAATACCACACTTAAAGGAGAACAGCCGGAGCGTCTCCCTCGCTCGTACCAACCATGGAGACCAGAGGTGAATGAGGTTCGCACAGAAGCCGCGGGGATCTCACCCATTCGAGTGTACATGTCCCAGGGGGGGGGGGGGTTCTATATCCAGCAGATCAAGAGAAACTTTTGCACTTTTTTTGAGGGACTTTGTTTTTTAAAACACATTCATACCGCAGCCTTTCTCGTCCGCGTTGTCTTCACAGTCGTCCTCTCCGTCACAGAGCCAGACCTGGTGGATGCAGCGTCCGCTGGGGCAGGTGAAGTAGTTGCCCCTGCAAGTGGGATATGCTGCGGGAAGAAAGAAAGAAAGAAAAAAAAAAAAAAACAGGTCAATCCGTTGAAAAGGTCAAAGGTGAGGGTAACCGTCGGGTAACGGGAGAGGCTCTTAGAGGACAAGGAGAGGAGACAAGGAAAGGATCCAGGAAGGCGAGGGGTGACACGTACTGCAGTCCTGCTCGTCACTCCTGTCTCCGCAGTCATCGTCATGGTCACAGACGTAGCGCTGAGGCGCACACTCTCCGTTGCCGCATTGGAACAGACCGGCGCTGCAGTGCTGTGCTACGGAACGCAGAAACCAAAAAATAACATTTAGGGAGTTTTTTTTGTTTTTGTTTTGCTTAACAAGGATATCACTGACAAACGAAGAATTCACGAGGGGGAAGTGGTCAAAAAAAACCACTCCTTTCCTGCAGAAATACCTTGTGTTTCACAAGGCAGGACACGTGTGGTTTTGTTGAGAACGTAAAGGAACACGTCGCCAAATTTCAACCTTAATTCTATTTATTATAGTTTAAGTGGGGCTTTGTCTGTAAAGTACTCATCGTTGGGCCAATGTCGTCTGCATTGCCATAGGCAGTTGTGGCGGCCCCCCAAATGTCGTCAGGGGAACTTCAGTGTGGGGTGGAAGAGCTACAGCGGGCCTCCGGGGAAAAAAGGAGGCGTCTGAGCAGCACACAGCCAAAATTAGGATCCGAACTCTAGGATCTGAGCTGGGAAACTTGTCCCGAGAGCTGACTGGAACTGACCGTATTTTTTTTTTTTTTAATATATATTTTTTTAAATACCCAAACCCGTTTTTGTTTTTTTCCCAAGATATAACAGGACAGATCCGATGTCCGAGGGTAGGGAGAGAGATGGATCCAGGTCGGGTCGGTTATTTTCTGGATCCGAATAGGGCCCATAATTAAAATTGCTCTCTTTCGCTCCGACTCCGCTGCACTCACTGCATTTTTTTTTTCCCCCCATGTAATCTGATAGTAATGTTCCACGGCGGCCCTCTTCACTCGGGTAGTACACATAATGACGCACAGAGCCGGGATCTGAGGCGACAGAATGCAACCTGACCCAAACACAATTGGTCATAATAAGATGTGGACCTGAACCCGTACGGGTCCCGGGTCAGGGCCAGGGTATTCGGGTGCGGGTAGACCAGTCAAGACCCAGCGGTGCACAGCGGTGGGGGAGCTGCCGTGGCTGGTGGCACTGGCGCTCAAATTGTTCGATTGCTGTGGCTCGTCAAGGGTTGATGATGTTGGAGGCCCTAAATGATTACGAGTCCCAGAGTACTTACAGTAAATGAATCATACACAGTAGATAAAAAAGAAAAACAGTTTGGGATTCGGCTCCAGACACTCACTGCAGTTGGCCTCATCAGAGCCATCGCGGCAGTCCACGACCTGGTCACAACGCTGGGTGCGGTTATAACAAGCTCCATTGGCACAACGCAGTTCTGCGCACTCCGGGTAATCTGAAGAAAAAATTGATTAAAAATCGGAAACATTAAATATTTGTTCAGGTTGAGGTGGTCTTTAGCAAAAACTATGTGGGCCTCCCTAAAAGGAAAACTCATATTTGGACACATACCATAATATGAAGCTCAGGGTCATTCTTAGCATTCTGGTAATATCACAGGACATGTGAAAGGCTAATGAGAAGGATAAGTGACTAACGTCCACCATTAACACCAGTCGCGGCCACAGCATTCCTCATGAGAATTGTGGGATTGCCACAGTGCGCTCGGCTGAGTCACCCATGTCAGCACAATAACAGAAAAGCAGCCGAACTTCAGCTTGACTAATCCACAAAAGAATCCGCAATCAACCTCTGACAACAAGAAGTATATTATGGCCCACTCTGTCAGTCAGCGAGCCTCTTAATCTTAACAAATTGATTAAAATGCCAGCGGAGTCTGGGGGAAAATAGGTAAGCCACACTGGAGGAGACTTACGGCACCCTCTTTCGTCAGAGCCATCCGAGCAGTCCGGCAGCATGTCACATCGGTATTCGCCGGGAATGCAGCCCCCGTTCCCGCAGCTGAACTGGCCGCTGGGGCAAGTCCTTCCAGCTGTGGAAACACCGATTTTTATTTTTTTTATTCAGCGAGTTGACATTTTTTTGCGGCGTTTATTGACCATTACTTCAAACCAGTTGAAATTTGACTCACATTTTTTTGACAAATTTGACATTATTTAAACACCGCCGGTTGGGGCTCAAGCCGTGGTCGCGGGACAGTGAGGGTAATTACTAAGTTACTGGTTAGATAATATCTGCCCTTCTACAGCGTCCATGTGCTCAACCGGCGTAATGCTCCAACCGTCCGCCCTTCCGGTCTCCCGCGGCCACACTTACGGCATTGCTGTCTCTCGTCCGAGCCGTCCTCGCAGTCTTCCTCATCGTCGCACACCCACACGTCTGGGACGCACTCGCCGTCGCTCAGACACTGGAAATGTCTCCCATCGCACGTTAGCTGAGCTGTGGACGTTTAGGGTGCGCAGAGCGGTTCTTATTGTCAAGTGGTTGCGATCAGTGCGTCACTTCCATCCAACAGTGTGGAAAACGTCATTGACTCTTTCAGGAACTGTATCCCGCACCACGTACTCCCTAACGTGTGACGGACATTTATTTACCATAATAACGTTTTACAGTAGGAAAAATGTAGGATAGTGTGTGATAATTAGGATTTATTATTTTTATTATTATTATTATTATTATTATTATTATTAATAATAATAATAATAATAATAATAATAATAATAATAATCCCTGTAAGAAATTATTAGTCATTTATGTATTAAAAAAATAAAGTCAGTCCTTTTGAATCCTGAGTGACTTAAGCTCATCAACTCACGGCAGTCCTGTTCATCAGAGTCATCCACACAGTCTGACATGCCGTCACAATGCCAGTCACCAGGAATACACCGGCCCGTCCCACAGCGGAATTGCCCCAACTCGCATCCTGCACGAGAATCTCAGTTATTATAGAATAATTTCAGTAAATGTTTTTGGCTTCGTGTCAACAAAAAACAGGGTTAGACAAAATGGGAACAAGGGCAAAGCAGCACAGAACAGAGAGGAACTCCGTTCAAGCAGCTAAACATGGTTGGTAATAACACATCAACGGCAAATGTGCACCTTGAGAAAAAAGAAAAAAAAAAAAAACTCTCGTCCAATCGAAATGAGCCCTCGCTTAAAATGCGGCGTTCAAGCGAGCGATTTCCAGACCACGAGGTCGTAGGGGATGCGTTGCCTTGACGAAACGCGGCGTTAACAGCATTGACAAGCGCCGGAGACGCGCGTGCCAGCCAACCCCGCACCCCCCTCCCCCCCCGACAGTTACACAACTTTCAGCGCAGCCGTCCCAGCACGGGGGCTTTGATGTTCCGTCTGAGTGGCATCTGTGAAGATAAGGTACCACCACTCTACCTTCCCTGAGCCTTTCCAGGAGAGATCGACCCGGAGGAAGCATAGTTCAGTGGCAGAGTGCTCCGTCAGACCCGTCCGAATTGGAATGCGCGAATCTGATTGTCTCTCTCTGACAGCGTGATTAATAGCGCACGCTGCTCCTGGTCAGAAATGTAATTGAAACAAATAGCGGTACCGGGTGGTACCGCCAGCCTCTCAGACCAAATTCTTTGCGCGGGGAGATGCAAGGTGGTGGTTGGCGGTGCACGGCCGAGGGGTCAGTGGTCTATCTCTGTCCTGTCTTATCCGTTACCTTTAATACTCTGCACATGCTTAATCACACAGCACGGGGGAAAGCAAACAGATTATGGGCAGACGGAAAACATTTCGTATTTATTGAATACTTATATAATTATTATTATAAAATTCGGTCCTACATAATTTCTGAGCTATTAATTATCTAAAAGTGGTGTGAAAAAGCGAAACGTTTCGCATGATATTTCTATGATCACAGTAAAAATCAAATTCAGTCAAATTATGAAGATGTGGTAAAAGTTTCCTTATGCTATTCAGAATGTGTTCAGTCGGAGCCATTACGGCAAAAAATAATAATAATTATTATTTGCAAAAACAAAAAAAAAAAGAATAAAAAGAAAAGCATATATATAGAGAGCAGACTCTGTTTTAGAATGTAATTAACAAAACGAGTTGAGGCGCTTCATTGATGCTGCGTTATTCCATTTTCACCGCTCATTTCCCTGGTGTAATAACCTATCGAGCGATTGGATCTCTTCCACTTCAGTTGAGGGGGGGGTCAGCGCCGCCGCAATAAGGTCGTATCAGGAGGTCTTGTCTCAGATTAATTAGCCAAAGCAGAAAAAGCGCGGCGGCCAAACAGGCTTCATATTTAACTCCTTCAGCAGCTATCTGGGAGGCGAGGCTTTTCCCCCCCGCTCGGTTTACTAATGATAAAATTGCCCCTTATCTGCTCAAAGGGAGCCTTTGTTTTCAAGGCAATGATCCCGGTCGTCGGAGCATCATCTATAACATGGCAGGTAGGGCGCTGCGGTGCCGACGGCGTAGGGGCGGCGTAGAAGACATGCTTCCAGATACAATGAGAAGAACACTTTGTCCCCAAAGAATTAGGTAATAAGCAGGATGGGCGTCTTCAAATGTCTTAACCCTAGTGCGAGCTGAGTGTTGGAATTCAAAGTTAGAGTATAATGTAGCACTGGAAAAAGTGAAAAAGTGAATGACTGTGAAAAGTGAATCTATTCGCACGCGCCACGAAATAATTCAAGGCGATTGCGCGAACAGTGGCTAAAACACGCAGTTTTGGTGGGCGGGGGTTCCCGGAATACGAAGAGATAATCAACGGGCGGCAAAACGATTAACACGACTCGGCTTTTGAAAAAAAAAACAAAAAAAAACAAAAAAAAACATAAAGCAACACGAGCCAGAGGGAAACCAATCTGCCGACGGCCTCAAACGCAGCCAGTGTTTCCTGAAAGTAGCACTTCTGGGAAAGGTGACAGCCACACTGGAGCTGAACTTTCCAACGGCACCGTCTTGTGTTCATTCATGGGGAACATTCAGCCCTTCCCGTAACGTTTACCCGACGCCCGCAAAGTGGCCGGGCCCCCTCCCGACGAAGGCCCAACTTGACTCCCTCGATCAATACCGCGAAAAAAAAGGAATCGGCGGAGGGCGTTGGATAATCCAAATCCGCTGTTGAGATTGAAATGCACTACTGGTGCTTTTCGTCATTAGCGTTTTTTTTTTGTTGTTTTGTTTTGTGATTGTTGTTTTAGTGTGTTTTTTTTGGGGGGGGGTTTTCCCCACCCGTCGGGCCACGTCTCGTCTAATTAGCCGACTTAAACCCACAGCAGGCGAGTAGCCCACATTATCTATGAAGGAAGATAAGGACACCCTATTACCGCCAAACAAAGAAGAGCACGGGGAGGAATTTTCATTAGAATGAAGCTTCCCGATGCCTCTAACACCACAGTGAAATCACAATGGCACAAAGGAGTGGCCAGCAGGGATGCAGCCCCATAACTGGAAGCGCCACCCTGCAACCAGCAACTTTCGGCGATGGACGGCCTAAGACGGTACGCGGCTTCCTGCGTAAAAAGGTAAAAAAAAAAAAAAAGTAAAAAAAAAAAAAACAAACAAGCCCCTTCTTCTGCCCTCCCGCCTGCAAGGAAAACTCCTGTCCACTACCGCGAAACATCTCTTTGCCGTCACACTGGGGGCCCCCCGAAGGATGTGTTCGGTCTTTCATCAATACCGCCTTGTTTTGGTGCAGCCCGCCGTCCTCATTGAATGTGTGTGGTGGAAACGGCCGCTGGCATCGTGAGGCGCCGGAGCCGTCCACCCTGTCAGAGCGAAGTGCGGCGGGCTAGTTCATATGGAAATCAACGCCACAGAATGCGGTCAATCGCCAAACAACTGACTTTGGCTCTTACTGCTGCAGACAAAACAGTGGGGAGGGAGGGAAAAAAAAGAGAAAACACGGGATTTTGGCAAAGTGAGAGGCGCAGGCGGCAAAAAAAAAAAGACTAAAAAGCAGAGCGATGAATGGGCTCGGACTCGATAACAACATCTATGCTCGGGCGAAGCGCTCGTCGCGAATTTGGACGAATGCATCATGGGACGTGCGGTTCGGGCGAATACACTGGGATGTGGGCCCCGCAGCGCGCCGACTCCGTCCCCTGTGTGACCGAGTCTAGAAGCTGGAACGAGAACGCGGCAGAAAGCACCGGGGCTCCCTACGTGCCAAGCGCGCTCACTTCTAGTGTTCCCGTCTCTAATGCGGCGTTTCTGTTGCCCGAGGATTTAGGCTCCCGCGCCGGAAAGGGACTCTGCATTCGTGAGGTTTAACGTTCACGTGCTGGCAAGGTTTCTGAGCCTTTTTCAAGACAACAAAAGACAAGCGGGACATTTATTTTCACAACGTGCTTGAGCAATCGATAATTGGTCGAGGATTACGTGAGGACGGAGTCACAAACTCTCAATTCAAGCGGATGACGTTGATCCCCCCCCCCCCCCCCCCCCATATTCCATTTATGATATTTGCTGATAACACATTCCTCTGGGTAATGTTTAATGGGGTAAAAACACTCATTCTCACTATTTACTGACAAGTACCGGGGAAAACATGCACTGGGCAGCAGAAATACATCTTCGGGTGAGGTAATAGTCAACCACAGGGCCTGAGGTTCATCCATCCACAACACTTTTTGCCCTAAGTAATGATGAGCGTTAGATATTAACATGAAACAACATCACCTCAGACCGTGTCGCATCAGTTATTTTCTGCCGATGCGGACATTCTGCAACGCTGTGGAGGATCAAGGCCAAATAATGTCCAACAAAAGACCATGACTGGAAACTCATGCTGCGTTTTCCCTCCTGAGTAAAGCCGAGGAACCTTTCCACCAGAGGAGCGAGCAGAGATTTGTCACAATAAATAACAATAGGATACCTGTCCCTCCACATAAGCCACCGCCGCACCACCTCCTCTCACAACATGTGGTGAATAAATAGGGAAATTAAATAGCTATCATAAATAACAATTTTCTGCTTAACTTTTCTGGGTCTATTATATGTCATTTGGGTTGTTTTTGTGCTGTTTTTTTAAATTAAGTACTTGGCAGTTTTGTTTGTTTACTTTGTTAGTTAACCTTATTTGTTTGTATTTTTTTTTTTTACAATTCCAAAACATGAAAACCACATCAAAAGACAGAAGTTAGAAAACATGTACGAGTTTCCCTCATTTGAAAGAAGACCTTCGATATTACAAGTGAAGTCATTGCATGTGAAAGCATATTTGTTGACAGGTTTTGATCACGTCATTCAGGTAGACATTATTATGGTGCTTGTCCCTGTTATGTGTTATGTGCAATAATCGACCCTCTGGCATGTGGCCTTTTTTTTTCACCTGCTTCACACATTCTCTGTTTAGATTGGGGTAAAGCAGGAGGTATATTATAAAATCTGGATCTCTGTATCTGAATCCTGGTCTCCCTAACGTGTCCCAGAGTAACATGTGTGTGTGTGTGTATATATATATATATATATACTTATTCCTGAGTCAAAACTGTTGCTTGGGTAGAAAAGGGTTGCTTTTCCGAAGCAGCTGCACTGTAATTAGTTGCTTGATTCACGCTAAGGAGCTTACATACTAAGGGTTGAGCAAAAAGAAAGCAGATTACATTTGGAGAAGCAGGGATCTAGCCAGGCTACCATGATAGGAGACAGAACACATAAGTGGGAAATACACGGTTGGTGCTGAACACGGCCCCTTTAATCTGAGAAGAACCCCCCCCCCCCCCCCCCCCACACACACACACACATTAAACCATAAAAGTATATATTTCTGACTCATCATTGGGATTTTTTTTTTTTTTTTTTGCACCACGAGAGCTTATGTCCCTGAATGAGATTTGTCCCCCAGTAGCTTTGAGTCCACAGATTGTCTGAAAGTCACATGCTCCCCGCTGTTACCTAGCAACAGTAAAGCTCAGGCAAAAGTTCCTCGACAGAACTTCCAGAGCTCGTGGGCAGAGCTTCAAACTGAGGCAGGACGCTTTGATTTCTTTGGATCACGTGACGCTGATAAAACGACCAAGACAAATGTTACTGTTAAAAAAAAATAATAATAATTAAACAATTAAAATAATAATAATAATAATAATAATAATAATAATAATCAAAAATAAAGAAATAAACAAACTAATAAACTAACAAACTAATAAATAAATAATTATTCTAATAGATAAATAATGTATTTATTATAATAATAATAATAATTATTATTATTATTAATAATAATAATAATAATTTGTTGTGGTTTAGATTTCGCTCCACCCAACACAGAAGATGATTTTGTGGATTACCACTTTAACTACATGTTCTAATCAGTTGGCATCTATGGTATTAAGTGACGCTATCTTTCACGGTTGCCCACCTTAGAGTGAAGTGATGAGGTTGTCCGAGCTGGATTTTTATTTTTATTTTTTATTTTTTTCTAACATTATTTCTCAGTTTACAGGTTGTTTTCTATGCACAGCCCAGTTTACTTATCCTGCAATTAAAGATAACAAACGAATCCACTTGTTTGACCTTTTCTTTTTTTTTTTTCATACGCTATACTTTAATACTTACAATATAATGCATGATCACATCTGTTGAGTTTAAGTAGCACTAAGTCTAAATACTACCCTGGGTATTATTGGTTTGTTTTGATGGACAGCCAGTGCACTGGGTGAACCAAGAGAAGGAAAAAAAAAAAAAAAAAAACCTCCCAAAGTGAAATTCCTAAAATCCAGCCACTAAATTCTCATTTTAATTGTAGTTTTTTTGTTTTTTTTTTCTCTTTTCGTAAAAATGAAGGAAGCTCACCTTGAGAATGGCAGAGAAAAACGCAAACTAAGAGCAGGAGGAGAAGTTTCGTCAGCAGCGCTGTCCACATTGTGTCACCGACCATCGGGTCCCGGCTCCGCCTGCAGCCGAGCAGATGGAGGAGCTCTGGGGGACTGGGTGGAGGGGGATGCTGCTGCCTGCCGCGCTCCTCTCGCTTTCTTCACCCGCAGGCTGATGAAAAGGGGCGGGCACCAAAACCCGGGACAGCCCCGCGGCGCCCAACGCCGCCCCCGCCTCCACCCCCGCCTCCACCCCCAACCCCACCCCCACCCCCAGCCTCGGACCTGCGGATAAACCTCAGATTTAAACCCTGGGATCTGCACACCGCCGCGTGACTCCACACCTCCCCTTTCCCCGCACCGGACTCCTATCAGCCGTCAGGGTCAATGGCCGCCGTTCAAATGTTGCGTTTGCAATGCGGCACTTTACTTTCCCCGAATTCACACCTTCATCCCCATTCTACCCCCGGAGTCTCCATCTCCCACATGTTGTCTACTCTGATTTGACATCTAGATATTACATTGCATTACATATTACATTGTATATTTTAACCTATTTTTTTTTTTTTTTTTTTTTTTTATTTGTCACTTTTTGGTATTTGTTATTATTAATATTATTGTTACTATCATTTTATATACTTTTTATTTCAAAAAACAAAACAATTATTATTATGTGATTGTGACTGGCTCTCCGTGTAAGAATTTCATGGTCAGAAATACCTGCTTCCGTGCTGTCTTGTTGTGATTACGACAATAAAACTAAAAGCTAAAAAACACAAACATTGAAACTTATTTTTCAATGCAATAACAAAAAAAAAGGACAATTATTAGAAATGATTCAGAGTGCATTGCAGATGGAGCGCACGATAACTACTACTACTACTACTTGGACTACGCCCACATGGAAACCATACACTGTAGAGCTTGTTTCATAAAACTACGAAATAATACGAATACATCTTCATTTTATTTGAATATTGTAACAGTCATACCATTACTTGATATTTATTAAATATATAACTTATTGGTGACTTATACTACATACACTGCAGAGCGTGCTTCTTAAAACTACTAAATAATACTAATACATTTTTTAAATTTGAATATTATATCAGCCATACCATTACTTGATATTTAATACAATATATTACTTATTAGTTACTTATACTACATACACTGCAGAGGGTATTTCTTAAAACGCCTAATAATACTAAAACATATTTATTTTATTGTAACAGTAAAAGCAGTCATACCATTACTTGATATTTAATAAAATACATTACTTATTAGTTACTTATACTACATACACTGTAGAGGGTATTTCTTAAACCGACTAAATAGTACAAATACAGCTTTATTTTATTGAAATAGTAACAACAGTCATACCATTACCTGATATTTAAAACAATATATGACTTATTAGTTATTTAAACTATATACTACTAGACATTACTTTATTTATGACTCTCGTCGGTTCCTCCAGCGTTAAGAATGACACCAGCGCCGCCTCGTGGCAGCGGGGCGACACTGCAGCGTTCACCTGACGTCGCAATCACAGAGCAGGGGGAATCTGACGACGGTGCGTCGCTATTAGCAACCGCGCATAACAGCACTTCGGAAGTTTCCTTCTCACGCGTCGTGGCCTGAACGCGGAGCTCGGCCCTGCAACCGACTAACTTCATTTCATGATGGCGTGCCGGCGTCGGAATTCCAAAGATCTCACTCAGGTGGTTGGAGACGCAAACGAGGTAGGCTCAGGCGCGACGCGCTGAAACTCCGCCATTCACGCTGTTAACGGACTATTTGGTCAAAAAAAAAAAAAAATCCCAAATTATATTCTCCGTCACGGCCCTTTTAAGAAACAGCCATTCAAGCGTGTTTGCGTTGTGCATGTGCTCCTCTGTAAGCCGTTTCCGTCGTTGGTGCCGGGGTCCGCCTCCCATGGCGAGAACGCAGCAAAGATCGGACACGTGCAAGGAGTGAAAAGGCATTTAACTGTTGATATGGATGAACATTCACTAAAAACGAACAGCACCCTGGGATGAAAAACATCCCCACCACCCCAAGTGACCCAGGAAGTCATTTCCAGTGTCGGTAAAACGGGTCAGAGGGATGCACACTTTGGAGAGAATTTGACCCTCAACCTGGAAATTGAAAAATCGTCGCACTGAATTCCGACCTGCGGTGTAATCCACCCAACACCGTAGGTGATTTCGCGAATTGCCACTATAACTACATCATCTAATCAGCTATCATTAATGGTATTAATTAATGTCAGTTTCTGTATTGCCCACCGGAGAGTAAACAGCTAAAATTGAAGTTATTGTGTATTTTTTCTGTTATCAGATTATTTTCTATACTTGTGTCATCCCTATTCCCACAGGTCGCGGACAATCTCCAGAGGTCTCTGGAGAAACTGAGGTGTCCTTCCCCGGTGGAGAAGACGGAGACGGGGATGCTTCGTTCCCGAATAGCCGAGCAGTCCGCTTTAATCTGCATCCTCAAACAGGGATCGGAAGAGACGCTCCGTCGCTGTCAAGCCCTTCAAAGAGCCAACGCGGAGCTGGAAGAGCGTGCGGCTGCCGGGCAGCGGGAATTAGACTCGGGGAGAAAGACAGCGGCCACGTTGGAGGGGAGGTTCCTGGACTTGGCTTCCAACCACCAGGAGATCATCGCTTTCAAGGACGAGTACAAGAGAGAAAACGCGCAGCTCAGGCTGGAGAACGAGCGCTTAAGGTCGGAGAACGAGAGCATTTTTTCCCAGAAATTGCAAGATAAAGAAGTGCTTATTGCGCAGCTCACGCAGGAGACCAAGCTGATGGCGGAGAAACTGAAAAGCATGGAAAATGAACGCAGGTAAAAGCGCGTTTTCTTAAAACACATTTTGTACGTTTTTTTTTCCAATAAACTTTAGAAGATC
This sequence comes from Zeus faber, assembly GCF_960531495.2. NCBI lineage: Eukaryota > Metazoa > Chordata > Actinopteri > Zeiformes > Zeidae > Zeus > Zeus faber. The sequence continues at coordinate 17,207,798 of NC_137210.1, read as the reverse complement.
CTATTATTCTATGTTTGGTGTGTTTGTTAAGGGAGAAAGAAGCTGGATTGCAGTTAAAACTCTTGGAACAAACAACCCTTCATCGATCCAAGGAGGAATCACTGGTAAATGAACTGCATGAGGCTCAACGACAACTTCGAGACGTTCAACACCGTCTTCAAACTGCTGAAGATCTGGGAAACGGTGCGTATTAGTGTTTCCTTTTAGCCTGAAAAGTAGACAAGAATTAAAAAAAATAAATACATTTTAACGGTGGCTTTTTCCTCAATGGTTTAGATCTGAAGCGCCAATTACAGAAAACAACCTTGGAAAAGGACAAATTCCTAACTCTATCAACGGAACAAGGGAAGCTTATACAGGTGAGAGCGACATTGCATATTTTTTTTGCACATTTTCTCCCTAATACGGACATAATTAACATTTAATGATCATGGATCTGTGTATATATTGCTTCCTATGGCAGGAGAAACAGGGGCGACAGCAACAATTGGAAACAAAATTGAAAGAAGTTGAAGCAGCCAAGGCCAAAGCAGAGGACAGGTAAGGGTGTACACACACACACACACGAATCATTCAAAATATTTTTTAATTAAGGTAGATTTGTATTATCCAATAGAATATACAACAGAGGCCCTGCTCCTAACAAATGCCCTCACTGTCACAAAACTGCATTTGGCAAATAAAACTGAAACCTCACTGCCCTTCAGGTTTGAGCAGGATGCTTCAGCTGTGAATTCAAATCTAAAAGTGAGGAGTCTCCAATCTGCTCTGGAGGACACGATGAAGAAACATGAGAAACTCAAAGAGGTTTGTTGAGATCCTATGTGAGCGAGGCATCGCGGAGATGGCATCAGGTCTAATGTATTGATTATTCCACAGGATTTTGAAGCCTTTAAAGAACACAGCGCTGTCCTACTTTCACAAGAGAGGGATTTAAATACCAAGCTTCGACATATGATTGGCTGAGAAACTAGTGTCTGCAACAATGCAATAAAAAAAATTGTCTGCTGGTTTGTTCTATTTCAGTTGTAGTTTCTCTTAAATTATGCAGGACACCTTGAAAATAATCAAAGGCAGAATTATTACATGACAAATGGTAATATTTTTTTTTTTTTTTTTTTTTATTTCAACATCTTTCAGCATTTCAGGTCATATTCAGGCATGACAAGATAACTGGTTTGCGACAGGCCCGGTTCTAGTCTGCTTTGGTTTTGGGGGGGGTAAATTAGGGGGGTAGTAACAAATGTTGGTTAGCCTATTCACATGTGGCCTATATTATTTTGAAACGTATAACGTTGTTTTGAACTACTCTGTAGATTTGAAGTTATGTTAAAATGGGGACTACCGTCACGAATGACAGTTTTCCGGGTTCCTATGGAACGCAGCATCACTTCCTGCTGTCTCTTGACCCGAAACAAACTCGGAGCGCTTAGTAATCCACGGGAGGGGGCAGTTGTAACATTTGGTGGGGCATTTCCCCCCCCGTGCCCATGCCTAGAACTGCTCCTGATTTACAACAAATCAAACTGTACAAACATTACATCCACATGCGAAAATGATTTAAGAATGCTCCTCCGCCAGTTTCTGAGCCTTGTCAACCACTTCTTCAATAGGACCAACCATGTAGAACGCTTGCTCGGGCAGGGCGTCATATTCACCTGGGGGACAGAAAACGATATATTTAGAACGGCTATTCTCTTCCTACAGTATATATGACTTCAACGTTTTCAGATTTGCTGGGTTCTCTTACCTTGTAGAATGCTCTGAAAGCCTTTGATTGTTTCCTTGAGGGGCACCAGCTTGCCCATGTGTCCGGTGAAAACCTCCGCCACTTGGAAAGGCTGGGACAGGAAACGCTGGATCTTGCGAGCACGAGCCACGGTCAACTTATCCTCCTCAGACAACTCGTCCATACCCAAGATGGCGATGATGTCTTGCAGGGACTTGTAATCCTAAAGAAAACAAAAAAAAAAACGATTACAAAAGGTTTGTGTCGGGTTGAAGGCGCCTGATCGTCGAGTGACTGAATGTTTGAACCGGAGTTTACGATTTACCTGAAGAATCTTCTGCACGCCGCGGGCGATGTCGTAGTGTTCGGAACCGACAATGTTTGGGTCCATGATACGGGAGGTGGAATCGAGAGGGTCCACAGCCGGGTAGATGCCCAGCTCAGCGATGGCACGGGAAAGCACAGTGGTGGCATCCAAGTGGGCAAAGGTGGTGGCAGGGGCGGGGTCCGTCAAGTCATCAGCAGGTACATAGATAGCCTGGAAGGTAAAACTGCATTTCAGATAAAGAAATCACATGGAAAGACAAAAAGAGAGAGAGAGAGGGGGGGGGGGGGGCACTCTGATGTGCATCCTATAAGCAGTCTACCTGCACCGACGTGATGGAGCCCTTCTTGGTGGTGGTAATCCTCTCCTGCATGGTGCCCATGTCGGTGGCCAGGGTGGGCTGGTATCCCACGGCAGAGGGGATACGACCCAGCAGGGCAGACACCTTGAAAAGGGGAGGGGTGTGAAGACCTGTGAAGTCTAGCCTTTTCCTGTGGAAGTTGAAGAGCTGGGCAACATCAAAACTGACGCGGCATTACTGACCTCCGACCCCGCCTGAGTGAACCTGAAAATGTTGTCAATGAATAGGAGCACGTCCTGTCCTTCCTGATCACGGAAATACTCTGCAACGGTCAGGCCGGTAAGGGCAACCCTGGCACGGGCACCGGGGGGCTCATTCATCTGGCCGTAAACCAGGGCAACCTAGAAATACGAAGAAGTCATTATTCAAAAATTCTCCATGGTCTTAATGCCACGAAAAAGAAACACTTAAAAATAACATGAGGCCCTTACCTTTGAGGTGGTGTCCTTCAGGTTGATGACACCAGACTCAATCATTTCATGGTACAAATCATTTCCCTCGCGCGTACGCTCACCGACTCCGGCGAACACCGAATAGCCACCATGAGCCTTGGCCACGTTGTTGATCAGCTCCATAATCAACACAGTCTTGCCGACGCCAGCTCCACCAAACAGACCTATGAAAATAGTAGGGAAAAGAAAAAAAAAAAATATATATATATATATATATATATATATATATATATAAATATAAAAGCATAGTCATAAAATAGATTTTTTTTCCTTTAAAAAAAAAAAGTATTCAACCGACCGATCTTGCCACCCTTGGCGTAGGGAGCGAGGAGATCTACCACTTTGATGCCAGTCACCAGAATTTCCTGCTCCACGCTCATGTCTGTAAACTCTGGGGCTTCAGCATGAATAGCAGCAGTCCTGCAAGGCAACGGCAAGTTAAATAGCCGAGCATTGGAATAATGTACATTTTCTTTAAGATTGGGTGTTTTTTCCCCCAACACACATACTGTTTCGTGCTGATCGGCCCCCTCTCGTCAATGGGCTCCCCAATGACATTCATGATCCTGCCCAAGGTCTCGGGGCCCACAGGAATCCTGATTGGGGCTCCGGTGTCAAGAACCTTCTGTCCACGGACCAGGCCCTCTGTGCCATCCATGGCAATTGTGCGGACAGTGTTCTCACCTAAAAAAAATAAATAAAAATAAAACATTTTTTTATAAACGTATTCTATAAAAGGTCTGCAATACTTGGAAACAATGTGCAAAAACAACATAGGACTCACCAAGGTGCTGGGCCACCTCTAGCACCAGTCTACTTTCTCTGCCAGCCACCTCCAGTGCATTGAGAATGGGCGGCAGGCCTTCATCAAACTGCACATCCACAACAGCTCCAATAACAGCCACGATGCGACCATTGGCCATTGCAGCCTGAGCAGCTGGGGCGGCGTAGCCCCGACCTATATGGACAATGACCAGAGAGGTACGGATATAGCATTTCATTGGCACTACGGGAGCGTGACAGGTAAATCCGGGTGGTCCGAGCGGCAGGCCTCGCTTTTACTACGTCATAACAAGATAACTGGGGTAGTTATCAGAGTTAAATGAAATGCTTTCTATCACTCGTTTGAACAATGTGAAAGACTGATTTTTTTTTGCAACAAAAGAAAACAAAAAAAAACCGTCTCGAGTATGAGGTTCAGCAGTAGGCTTCGGGTTTTAGGCTCAGAAATATTGACTCTGATGCAGAATAACTTGAAGAAAAAAAATATGTGCACTACAACGACGAATAAAAATGTTAATGTTGAAATGAAGACTATTTGAAATTGCAAACTGCCCTGGAGACATATTACAGACGCGTGACTCAAGTTGACTGCTACACTGTCCGCCCCAAATGTGTGCGTTCTCGATCATGACCACGACCTTGCCGGGAATGTGTTGCACAATTACAGCAAAACCAAAAGCAGCAGCCTGCCTGGGGTCGGGGTTGCAGCGTGTTGCTCGCACTTTAACCGACACAGCTCAGCGACGCCCCACAGAGCGGCTAGCTTGGTGTGCTAGTCAGCTGGTAAGGTCACTGCTGAGGAGACGCCGGATAAACATGGGGGGACACCGACGAAGCAAAGCGAGTGACCTTCACCCAATTCCGACTCCTGGTGTATTTACGTGTAACTAACGAGTTCCATTCGCCCTCTTGAGTGGCGAAGGAATCCCACCCCAAGCGGGAAAGCCTGACGGGCGTAACACACAGCCACTGAACGTCACTGTCGTAGTCACCGCGCCCGGGGCGACAAGCGGCCACTCGTGCACGTTTGTTATACCGGTACTCACTCGAACAAAGGGCAGCATTTCTGCCTGAAATGGCTTCCAGGGGTTTGAGAGCCCGCAGCCCCGCGGAACAGCAGCGAGCCACAGCGCCCAGCATGGTGGAGGGGATCCCAAGTAGCGACGCGAGCAGTGCGCCGACCGCCTCTGACAGCGTCGACCTTCCGTTCTGGCAGCGGGTATCGCGGGACGACGCGACGTCGACGCTTTGAACGGGGAGTATCGCGAGAAGACCCACGGTCACGCGCGCCATCGGGATCGCCGCGAACGGCGGTTTGTGACGTCGCCGCAACGTCAGACCGGCGCCCCAAAATGAGAAGGCGCGTTGTCCGTAATCGCGTCTTTTGTCATAAAAGTGAAACTATTCCAACGATATCAATTCAAGTTAGTTCAAATTTCAACATGAAAAAATGTGCTGGCTTTAAATATTCAAAACATGATGGGATTTATTCGCCTCCATGTTATATTCATAATTTTTCATTTCGAGATTCAAGAGGTTTATTCGTCACATACGTATTCATACGTTCATACATAAACGCAGAGAAATGTCTTTGCAACGCACCCGGAGATTATGCACAATAGTTACTCAACCGAACAGCATAGCTCTACCTAATTCCTACCTCGCAACTAACTGAAACGTCCTAAAACGTGATGCAGTGAGTGAATAGAATAATATCAATACAATAAAATTCAAATTAAATAAGACCCAAAAAGATAATAACAAGTGGGGCTGCAAAATAGAAGGGAAACAAACATTTTGAAATTACATCATAACATTATGTCATTTTTGAAAAAAATATTAACATCTTAATTCGTCTATCTGACGTTGACACACGCACACACACACACACACACACACACACACACACACACACACACACACACACACACACACACACACACACACACACACACACACACACACACACACACACACACACACACACACACAAACGTAAACAAACGCACACGTACACACACACACACACACACACTGATATCAGAATGTCACCGTGATAAATGTGATCATATTTTGGGGTTGTAAACGCGCTGACATTTTTTTTTTTGTCAGGGCTCACTGCAATACCACGGGTAGTCCACTAGGTGGCGCTATTTAGACAACCCAAGGGATGCCAAGGTATTTGACTTGACGTCAGAATGTGACAAATGTGAAAATTAAAACGCTACATTTTGAAATTACATTTCAATCTTATTACAGCATTTTAATATTTCCCTTTCACTGTGGATTGAATCACCACTTAACATTTCTTAATTGCTGTGAACGCTATGACCCCATAGCGTTCTTTCAACCTCCAAGACCTTCTTTTCTGTTGAGTAACATTCTGAATATTTTTGAAAAGCATCGACAATAGCAATTGAATGATTGATAATACAATACAATGTGGGTTTCCTTTTTCTTCCAAGATTGTAAAAATCACTGCACCAATACTTAATTTCCATTGTTTACATGGTTATAATTGAGAAAAATTACATATTTTACTGCTGTAATGGGAATCAGAATCAGAATCATTTTACACAATCATCGCCAAAGTGAACCGAAGAAACAATAAATAGGTCCAAAATTCATTTATTTTTCTGTTTTTATTTATTTATTATTATCTACAACTTTCCTTTAATTTTTCTAACTTGGTGCTAATGCGAAAAAATATACCGTATTTATATAAAATGTAAAGAAACACTGAAAGGTGCTTATTCTTCACCTGGCAAAGCAGTAATTGAATGGATTTTGTCAAGTCATTACTCAGTGCAACATTCTTTTGTGTCAGAAAGCCTCCTCTAATTACTTCTTGCCCTGAGGTTTTGGAATATTAAGGCACTTCACACCACACGGCAAAGGGTTGCATGGATCCCAAACCAGTCTGCACAGGACCCCCTCGCTCCATCCAATCCAGGAGTGGGGTCAAAGGGCACGGCGCCACTGTGGGATGTTGAGATAGTCATCTGGTAATGTCTCCGAGAAACCTAGTCCTCCTCGCTGCTGCAGTTATTTGTTTGGTGTGAAATATTATTACATCATGCTTCACGTTTGTTTGACAACCCAACACCTTTTAGAGTAAGTCGAGATGACAAGCTATTTTTATGATGTACTGACACCAACTGTGTATAAATCAAGAAACCAGTCGTTTAAAATGCTTAGATTTCTTCATGAGCAAAACTTTATCTGATCATTTACTCTTATATAACCTTACCGAAATGTATGCATGATATACTGTAGTATTAGTAGTAGTAGTAGTAGTAGTAGTAGTCATAGAAGTAGTAGTAATAGTAGTAGTAGTAGTTTTAGTTGTAATTGTAGTAGTAGTAGTAATAGTAGTCATAGTCGTAGTCGTAATAGTAGTAGTAGTAGTCGTTGTTATAGTTATAGTAGTTGAAGTAGTAGTAGTTGTCGTAGCCGTGGTTGTGGTATTGGTAGTAGTAGCGGTAGTAGTCATAGTAGTATAAGTCGTAATCGTAATCATAGCCATAGTCTTAGTAGTTGTAGTAGTTGTAGTAGTAGTAGTTGTCGTAGTAGTAGTACTAGTAGTAGTAGTCGTACTCGTACTCCTAGTAGTAGTAGTCATAGTAGTAGTAGAAGTAGTAGTTGTAGAAGTAGTCATAGTTGTAGTCGTAATCATAGCCATAGTCTTAGTAGTTGCAGTAGTAGTAGTAGTAGTAGTACTAATAGTGAGCACTTACGTAGTACTTCAAAAGCCTGCTCAAAACCTACCTCTTCAACGAGGCCTGCTGCCCCGACCCTCTTTTTGTTTTCTTTTTCTGTTATCTATCATCTTTAGATTTTCTACCCTGTCTTGATTTGTTATCTACCCTGTCCTGTTTGTTTTTTGTTTTTTTTGTTTTTCCATTGTAAAGTATCCTTGGGTTCCTGAAAGGCGCTGTATAAATCCCAGTTATTATTATTTTATTATTATTAGTAGACGTAGTCGTAGTAGTAGTAGTCATAGTCGTAAATGTAGTAGTAGTAGTAGTAGTAGTCGTAGTCATAGTAGTAGTTGTGGGAGTAGTAGTAGTAGTAGTAGTAGTAATAGATATAATTGCTTTTACTACATGTATGCAATGATGGATGAAGTATGAATATGCTCAGGCATCAGACAACATTTCCCATACATTCAACACAATTCAAAATACTTTTAATATATAAAATTTAGTCAAGGATCAAAAGTGAAATTACATGTTTAGCCTCGTACAGATGATTAGCATTACAAAAAGCTTAACAGGCTGAGAAAAAATATATATGAAAAAAAGTAAACAAAAGTTTAAAAAAAAAATTGCCAAATATACACAAATCGCCGAAACAAGCAAAACAAGAATAGTCAAACATATAAAAAACATACAGAATATACAATGCACGGGATGGGTAGATATTTGCTTAGAAATGTAGTGCAGTCAAAGTGTAAATTCCACTAATATGGAACAATCGAAGTAAAGTACTGTAGAAATAAGTACAAGTTTTGAGTCCTCAGTGTCTCTCCACCCGTCATGTAAGATTACAAAATGTGAGTTGCTAACAAATGCACTAAACACCTGATGACAGCAGTTGTCATCCTGGTATGAAAAGTGACTTTGGTTTCCTTTATTTATACAACCCATCATTACCTTTTAGCATTTATGGACCCCCACAGGGGTGATACAGCTGTTGTCAATGTGCACGTGTGTTTAATCTGTACGGAACAATAAATATCATCAAACCCCTGGCCACAAATCACCAGCAACATATCTGGAGAGTTGTAAATTTACTCCAGCCCCTTCCTTTCCCTGAGGCTATAGAATGGGACTGGGCATGGTTTCACAGGATCTGGCCCTGGTGGATCCTCCTCTCCTATAAAGGAGCAGGAGGGAAAGACTCTGGGGCTCACTGGATCCTCTCTGCGCCCCGCCGACGACATGGCTCATCCTGCTCTTCCCGCTGCTGCCACAAGTCATTGAGCTGCACCTGGGCTTTCTTCTGCATCAACATTTTGATTTGCACTCAATAAGGATTTGACACAACCTGGAAGGACTTTTGGCTGTGAGTGCAAAAAAAACAACAACATTATCCTCATGATGGTTAACTTCGTGTGCAGTACAAGACTCAAACTGTTACAGGAAATGTTATGTGACACTATTATGTGATGCCACGGACAAAAAATATTCCTCCACAAATTTATTTGTTTTCCACAGGTCGGACAATGATGTTCCGCACCGTTGTGTTGGTGCTGTTGGTCTCTGTGCTGACCGGCTCCCTGGGCCAAGAATTCTATGAAGACAGGAAAAATGGCAAAAAAAACAAAGCCATCCAGGCTGCTGCAAACATCCATGATGGCCAAGGTAGGAAGAGAATGCGATGAATGAGAACATCACCTTTGTGCTCAATGGATATGGGACACGTGGGAGAAATTGGTATGACGTCGCCCAAAAAAATATCAGAATCTTTTGTCTCTTTGAATCTCAAAAGATGCATGAACATATGAGTTATGACCTGAGGAAACTACAAATCAAGCAAGTCATATTCTGCTGTGATAACTTCGTGTTCATGACCTGAAACATACAATGACATGGGTCTCTAGCTATGCGATATGACTCTGATCTACGAAAAGATCTAAGCTCAGAGCAGAAACAGACACCATTTAAATAACAGCAACTAATTGATGCAACCAAACTCATTTCCAACGAAACAAAGCTTTGAAAGTTGCGCCTCGATCTGTGTGCACAGCTCTCCTCGATGTGGACTGCAGCCTGGAGCTCTCCTTCCTGCTGGACAGCTCTGAGAGCGCCAAGGAGAACCACGAGCAGGAGAAGCAGTTTGCCATGAACGTGGCGGACAGGCTGCAGGGCTTGCAGCTGCAGACCGGCCGCAGCCTCAGCAGCCGGGTGGCTCTGCTGCAGTACAGCAGCCATGTGATCACGGAGCAAACCTTCAAGCAGTGGAAGGGCGCCAAGAACTTCAAAGCCCACATCGCCCCCATTGTCTACATCGGCCACGGGACCTACACCACCTACGCCATCACCAACATGACCACGGTCTACTTGGAGGAGTCCAGCCCCGGCAGCATCAAAGTGGTCATGCTGCTTACGGATGGCATATCCCACCCCAGGAACCCGGACATCTTCTCCGCTGTCGCCGACGCTAAGAACCAGGGCGTCAAATTCTTCACCCTGGGTATAACCCGGGCCGCCAACGAGCCGGCCAATGTGGCCCAGCTCCGTCTCCTGGCCAGCTCCCCTCCCTCCCGCTACCTCCACAACTTGCAGGATGCTGACATCGTGGATAAAGTCCTCCGTGAAATTGTGAGTATTTCTTGCATGTCAAACAGACAGGTCGCATGGACTTTTATCAAGCATTTAGTGTCAGTTAAGTGTGAGTTTTTATTCAATGGATGGGAAAAGCTTCATTGACAACTTCAAAGCGACATTTAACATTTGCACACCAAGGTGTGTGTGTGTGTGTGTGTGTGTGTTTATGTGTGTGTGTGTGTGTGTGTGTGTGTGTGTGTGTGTGTGTGTACTCTGGGATTTCCTTCCGACAATGTGAAATGCTTTTTGTTTCCCTTTGGATGAAGGGATTCTCTGGCCGTCCCCTCTCACATTCTTCTAAACGCAAATATTCTTGTTTTAACAGTTCAAAAAGTGACGTACTTATCCCAGAAATTTTAATGCCGTATTTTCTTGACACATTGTTTTCTCACATATCTCACAGTGATAAAGATCTCCAATCCTATCTCATTGTAATACATAAAATAATGTCCCTGTGGCTGAACTTCACAGAAATGAACATTTTCATCGAAAATTTTAAATAGTTTTTGATTCACACAAATATTTTCATATGCCCTGTTCTACTTTAATAAATGACAATGATGCCCCTAAGGGATTACTAGACAAACCTCATAAATCGGTCTAATAATGAATCACGAAAATGTACATTTGGTCTCATTATCTCTACAGACGCAGTTGGCTGATGAAGGGGTGAGTATTTTGGATTGTGGACATAAACACATTTTGTTAAATAAATAATACATGATCAACTGCAGATGCCCTCTTTGAATGTTTAGAATTGCTACCATCACGACTCTGAAAGCCTGACTTTTCATTTTGAAGTGCCCTCTGGCGCAGAGATGCGCTTGTGAGAAAGGAGAAAGGGGACCAAGCGGCCCTGCGGTAAGTATTAAGCCCACCCCCAAAAAAATCCCTCTGAAGTATCTGAGCATGATCTGTCACAATCAGGGTTTTCCTGAAATCGTGCGCAGAGGGGTCTAATCTGTGATATTTCAGGAATGGTAATCAGGATAATTGCTCACTTTCTACCACACAACAGCTTGCAGGCATACATCTTGTGTAGACAGGGCGAGTGGCTAGGTGGTCCAAACCCACATTCTGAAAGTCGTCCTATGGCGACAGGGAGCGGATGGGAGAGATAGGGCGCGGATACTTCCAGATTATTTGTTGCCTGTCTGTGTGCTCTGTCACTAGATGTTATTGCATTTCCCATCAAACATAACCTGTGCACCATGGGAACCAGAGGCACCGCATGTGGCGCACCGCTACTAATAAAACTGGAACGTTGACCGGCGCAAATAACTCTTGCAACCCCTAGTGTCGGGGTCAGTCACCCAAACGTGGAGCCTTTAGTGAAGGCTAAAGGTGAGAGTGGCGTCGTGCATTTTATTCTATTCATCAATGGCGCAAGCAGCTCCCAAGATGGCTCTTGCCCCCCTGACTCACACAATTATATGGGAACACATTTGGATATATTAAATAAAACCCTCTTAAGCCCCTCCCCCCTGAGGTAGCCCGCTCAGGTGACGCGGGGATTCTGAGGCTCTGACAGTTAGTCGTGTGGTGACAGATGGCCGCTCGATCATTAACCAGGTGCTTTCTCCTCCAAAGAGATTCCTCAAATTCTTACGCGCAGACTTAGGCAGGCTTAATTGCTCTCATTAGTTTAATGGTCACAAACCGGTGATTTTGGGCGGACGGCGCCCGCCGCACACTGTCCAGGTGCCGCTCGGGATCCTGACCCCTGACTCAAGTGGACAAGATGCCTCATGCCCGACTTCTAACACACACACATACACACACACACACACACACACACGCACACGCACACACACACGCACACACACACGCACACATGCACACGCATGCGCGCGCACACACACACATAAATGGCTATCCATCCAATGACACAATCTCTGTTTTCATAACATATTCAAAGGGTTTTCACGTGTAGGACCAAGATAACGTGGTCATCCCTCATTCTGTCTCATTCCACAGGGGAAGAAGGGTCGTCCTGGAGATGATGGAACCCCGGGACTTAAAGGCCACAAGGTCCCTTGACTTTTGATTTACTCGAAGCTGCGTTTCTTTCATGAAGGGCTACTCCGTGGGTTTAGGACGTTTTCCTAATGCATCGTCCTTACTTAAACTCACTTATGGCCAAGAACTATGACAGATGAGTCAATTGATCTTTGGATTAGAATGACAGTGTAATGAATATGCTTCTTTTAAATCAGGGGGAAGCAGGGCTCAGTGGACTACTCGGACGTGAAGGTGCCGAGGTAAATGTTACTGTCATCATCAAACATATTTTGGTGCGTTAAGGATGTGAACGTAATGCGCTGACGCCGCAATGTCCCCCCTGCAGGGAAAGCCAGGTTACAAAGGAGAGAAGGTGCGTATTCCATTTAAAGGCCTGGGTACCTGTTCTCACGGAGGAAATACCTTGAACATAATACGATTCCATTCTGATCGTGGTACAGGGTGAGAGGGGCGAATGCGGCACTCCAGGAATCAAAGGAGACAGGGTGCGCAAGTCGAGCATCTTTGTGCGGCTGTTTCTGTTCGGCTACGTCGGCTATGTTGTCTACCGTGCACGGCCTTATGTTTATTTTCTTTCTTGCGTTTTTTAATCAGGGTTTGGAGGGTCCAGTTGGCACAAGAGGACTCAGTGGACCGAAGGTGAGCGCTGACAGTCGCACAAGATGCAGCCACCTGAGTTAAAGAGTTTTTCCAAATTTTAAAAGCTATTATTATAAGAGTACAATGCGTTTTTTTGTTGAAATCTGAATTACAATTGCTAATGGACAATGCTCATATTCATTTGTAGGACATTACATGTTTTAATCCCAGTTTCCTAATTTGCAGCTTTGAGAACAAAAGGGCCACATTTTTTGTGGACAATTGAGTGTTAATTCTTAAAAATAACTCCATACATCCAACACACCCACACACATACACACACACACACACACACACACACACACACACACACACACACGTGTAATATCTGTATCTTGTTCCGACCCAGGGCCAACCAGGGCCCCAGGGGGACCCCGGAATTGAGGGCCCTCAGGGGAAGCAGGTTAGTGCCTTTTGTAAAAGAAAGCTTTCCATCAACTCAGCTTGTGCACGTCTGCGGTGACCTTTCCGTTTCCTTTTATGACTTTAAACAAGAGACGGGAACTTTAGCACCCAGACTTTCACTGTGCAGCAGGCCCGGCTGCTCTCTGGTAATAGGCACCTGTGACAGCACTTGGCAACGAGCCACCTCCTTCCCCGTCATTACTATAATTCACGAGCGAAGGGATTAACCACCGCCGAGCAAAATCCCACCACAGGTTCCCGTATTGGCTCGCATCCTGTCTTTTTAAACATACACTTTAAAGAGCCCGCAGCATCCTCCGCGTCCTAAACGGGGACCGCAGCTAATAACACGTGTTCAAAATCAAGGTGTACGCTGAAGTCTCCTGCTGCTGCGAAGACGCTCAGAGGTAGAAGAAGGAACCGCGGTGGTCCCTCACACAGGAAGCATGCCTCCTGCAGCGCGTTCCAGACACGAACGCAAGATACTGGGAATCAGCGCTGCAGCATTGCTTTGTTTGTCTTGAGCAGAAATCCCACATATTACTGTAAAATGTTCCTCTGATCAGAGCGGCTCTCGCTGCCATTCAAGAAAGATTAAATCAAGCGCGATGAAATATAATTTTTTTTTTTTTTACGATTTTGAGTCATATATTCCACGGCAGTCATCTGCAGAACTTTGTCTCTTTGTATTCAAATTTGAGTATCTAAAGAATTATATACAAAAAAAATTCATCATCCGTGCAATTTCATCTTCTTTAGCAGATTCCAATGAACACGGCAGAGAAGAGCGACTGCCAAATATTTAGTGATTCCTCAACGTTGAACTATTTAGTGATTCCTAAAAGATGACTGAACTGTGAAAAAAAGAGGAATAAATAGGAATAGAAGTGGATCCTTCCTGTTGTGTTAAAACGTGTAAATGGATATATACACTGGCTTTTGTCTTGACACACACTTCTTTTGGTGTCAGTTACTTGAGATGAAATGTGTTTTCGCCCTGAGTAGATCTCATGATTACTCTACACTTTGATGTGAGTAGCCTCCAGTGAAAGGAAGGTTTTTTTCTTTTCTTCTATTGTAGTTGTGTGAGGTTGAGCTATTTGGACCCGCAGACAATATCCAGCTTGTCCCGACTTGAAGGAAGGGCTCAAATTCTCTCCCACCGCCCTAATGGATTTGTGGCATGATATGATGTGACATTTTGTCGTTCCAGTGACACATCATATCAACACACATACTTTCATTTCAATTTTCCTGTGCAATTTAATAGATGGTAAAAAGCAAAGCAAAAACTTTTAAGCATAATTCAATAAAGATGAACGTGAAGCGATCTAAAGCAGTGATTCTCAATTTGTCTCGCATCAGGTTTGTCCTTAGTCACAAAGTCACCACCCAAATATAATTTAAGGTTGCAACCTTTGTCATTTATTTCACAAAATGAATAGTGCCATAATCTACAATGTTTTTGTGCATGTCAGAATAATGTTATAATTATTCATTCATTATTATTATCACATTATTTTGAATAATGATTAATTTCCTGATCTTCCAAAAATGTCAGGGAAAAAAAACAAAACAGTTAAACCCCTGAATCGCTCTGCGTTGACAAAGTGGATTTAATAGCCAGGGGTCCACTCCAAATGGACCCGGGGCCCAGCTTTGGATCAGGACCGACCAGTTGAGAACCACTGAGCTAAAGGATGTAGTTTTTGCTCCTATTACAGGCTTTTTTAGAGACTGTTCAAATAAAACCTTGTATTATACTCGCTGATCTGATAGCCACATGTTCTCTGTTAATTCTTAAAATCTTCGCTGGGTTAGGGTTCATTTTCCCACATGGTGTTTGTTTCAGCGCATATTTTTGTCTTTTGTTTTTTAATCGCAGGGTGTGCGTGGCCAAGTTGGACCTCCTGGGATTCAGGGTGATACTGGCATAGGACTTCCTGGAGCAAAGGTGAAATATGTGAACAGGTTTTCATGCGCTATTATTTTTTAACTCGACGCTGTGAAAAGTTTTATATTATATATGCTCCCTCTACCGTCTTTTCTCCGAAGGGTGACGTGGGATTTCAGGGCCGACCCGGACCACCCGGTCCACATGGGATGGGTGAAACCGGCCCCCCTGTGAGTTTTACTGGGTTCTACTGACAAGATTGACACGTTATTAAAAAAAGAATCTTGTGATCGTGATTACCGATGTTGTGGAAGCGGGGGGACAGGAGGAAATCTGATCTACGGAGGAAGATTTTCATCCTTCTTCGGTCTAAGCAGTGGTTTTTAGTGACATGCTTTCTGTCTTCTCTTACAGGGGCACCAAGGGCCAAAGGGTGTTCAAGGGGAAAAAGGGCCTCAAGGCCAGGGATTCCCTGGAGCAAAGGTATGATTATCAGCCTTTCACGGGATAGAAAACCAAAACAATAGAAACAAGATCTGGGTCGGACCTAAAAACAAACCTTGGGGCACTTGGCATGCCATCGACTAAACATGCTGCTGAATTTAGAGACAAAAGGTATCCTAAAGCTGAGGGATGGCGTTCTCTAAGCCAAAATTAAACCTTCCCAATCGCTAGGAATCGGCGTTGAGATTGCGGCGTTCTCGACGCACGAGAAGGGAATCAGATTTGTGTTGTATAACTTTCCGTTCCGCAGCAGAGGGGCTCCATCTGTCAAAACCAGACTCTTATCTTGGCAACCCACTGACTTGTTACAGCTCAACTGTTCGCTGGAGTGCTGCCCTGCTGTCCGCGCCTGTCTAAACAATATATTCCCCCGTGCTTCAACATGTCACTGTACGGGACACAATATCCACACAACCACTGTGCAAATATTCCGTTCAGAGAGGAGGAGCGGGGGGCAGGGGGGCAAATACGTCTTTATTTTTACATGACCTAACTGGGGCACAAGCTTCTTAGGTAGGATCTTATTCGATGCCGCTCCATTGTTCCAGTGGGGGAAATTGTTATTTTTGTAGCAGCAAAAGATACACAAAACATATATGTACATATATGCAAAGCAACGGTGTTTACTTCATCACATTGTTTTGTTTGTTTTCATTCACGCTTTTTCCTGAATGTAAGCAGGGCACCGTTTGAGTAAGAGGGCTTTTCTCTCTCATCGGAAAAAACCTCGAGTCTTGTACTAATAGTGGCCGTGGGCAAAGCTTTTAACCACAGTGCGGCGGTTTATGCAATTATTCTGTTTAAAACAACAAAGTATCTTGCAAAAAGGCCGTTGTAGTTCACCATAACTCAAGTCTGTACCTGCGTGGGGGAAGTTGGATGAGTGCCAGGGATTTTAGTATCACAAAGCACTCTACACACACTTTGATTTGAGCAGGAAAATACCAAACACAGGACCAAAAATGGCCCCAAGCAAACAAACATCTGTTATAACACTAATTGGGGATTAAGTAAAAGTCTCTGTTTCCAATAATGAAACATGACTGGTTAGGGATGGTTCTTTGCAGCAGAACCAAAAACATTTCATATTATATCTTTGCCTGTCTGTTAGTAGTTGGTCTGTTAGTACTCGCCTCTCTCGCAAACGCACGGAATAGACTTTTTGGGGGTGAACAAAGCTTCACGCAATTACCTCCATTTTGTCAATAATCGTTTCACTTTTACATGAAAGTAACTCCGCCCTCCGTGCCCCACTCGTCTCCATACCTCTGACAAAGAGCAATGCGGATTTGGCTGCAAACCAGCGAAACGTGGCTGTGATCGACAGAACAAGAGGTTCTCATCTGTCCTCGTTCCACAGGGGGATCGGGGCCTGGTGGGGCCACCGGGGCCCAGGGGACAAACCGGTGCAGGAATCAAAGGGGAAAAGGTAAGATGGGAAGGTACCGTATATCAGATAATGTATTTTCCTCACTTTAATCGAATCTAATGGAAGCCACAAAAAACGATGATTAAATGAATACAAAACACACACACACACACACACACACACAATTGAGAAGGCTGTGGTTAGGCTGGGAAAGGTGGGGCTTTATTGACATGGTATATAGTGCAATAGGTATAATGCACTTGAAATTACTTAAAATATATCAACAAGAAATGATATACCCGGCATCATCACATGGTAGTTTGTTTATATGAAATGATTAGGGACTTGGTCTTCTACAACTGACATTAGACGGGCGACGGTGGTCCAGGAGGTAGAGCGGGTCATCCAGTAACCAGAGGGTTCCTGGTTCAGTCCCCAGCTCATTCTAGTAGTACATGGAAGTGTCCTTGAGCAAGACACTGAACCTCTCGCTGCCCAGGTGTGCGCCTTGCATGGCCGCCGCCATCAATGTGAGACATGCTTCAGTCATATGAGTGGGAGAGCACTATATAAATTCCCATTTTATACATACAAGAGATTTTCACACATTTCACATTTCCTGGCTGCATGGTTGTATTTGTTCATGAATGAGAAATGAGCAGCGACAGTGTCAGTGAGGAATAGTTTATTGTCATCATAGAGCCACAGTGATCTGACAACTGGGTTCTGCTTCCAGGGTGAACTTGGGCCGCCAGGTTTTCCAGGACTAACTGGACTGACAGGAGCAGGTATACAGGGGGAAAAGGTCAGTACAGTATCATCATTCCCCTCTTATTACAACACCTTTTAATAGAGTTTGTATGAAATTAGGCTTTTAGAAGCTGAGGAGATAGACAACTAAACACAAAAATCATTCCCCACTTCCTTGTTCTTACTCATCCCAAAGTGCCAACGCATACAAAATAAAAATAATAAAGATAAAAACAATAACGGCCAGAGCCTTAACTGTCCTTATGTGGCCACCGAAAATAACTTTATCTACATGTTTTATTTTATTATTTCTCTTTGTCACAAAGAAATTCTCATTCGTACAAGCAGGCATTGACAAATAAAAAACGACCTTGAGAAGAGCCATTCCGACACCCATACACACACTTTGCACGAATACCATTTTACCATTCTAACGTTGATGGAATTGATATTACTTCTCAGGGTGTTGAGGGCCCAAGAGGCCCACCAGGGGGCAGAGGTTCTCCAGGAGAAGGCTTACCTGGACCCAAGGTGCGTCTTACCTATCCGAAATCTAAATTATCTCATCTCATCTCGAATTCCATCTGAAATTAATTTTCCTTGATTGTATTGACTGTATTCTCCAGGGCGACCAAGGTTTGCCAGGGGAACAGGGAGCGACAGGAGAGAGAGGCACTGGTGATGCCGGTCCAAAGGTAGGCCCACTCATCCACTGACACAGATCCACCCGGTGGATCACCCTCCAGGTGATCAAGGCCGATGTGTGAAGGCAAAAATCATTTTTATGTTTGTGAACTGCATGGATCAATGTATTCAACACACAAACAAATAAATCCTGTACATCCCCCCTGTTTCAGGGTGAGCCTGGTGCAGCTGGATTGGGCGGCTTGCCTGGTCTGCCAGGAGAAGACGGGGCTCCGGGACAGAAGGTACAGTACATTTGACCACTTTAGACACCTCTGTTACCTGGTTTACACCGGAACAAATATGATGCTTATCCTAAAATATATGTTAGGGAGGTGATCTGCGTCCTATCTACCTTCCCCTTGCTTCTCTCAGGGTGAGCCCGGTGTACTTGGCCTCAGAGGTCCTGAGGGGACAGCGGGAATTGGCACTCAGGGAGAAAAGGTGAGAAGAGTAAAGACCCCCGTGGTCCTGTTCACACCTGAAATGAATGGAGATCATCAATCCCGTTTTCTCGGAACGTACTCTAGGGTGACCAGGGTCAGAGGGGCATCCGAGGCTTACACGGACCGCCTGGAATCAGCGGACCCTCAGGGCCAAAGGTAAAAACAGAAGAAATAAAATGGAATCAGCATTTGTTTTGTATTTGTAACAAAATAATGTCACAACACATAAATCTATGTAATCACATAAACATATATGCACACACATAATGACGAAAACAACCTCATATAACCCCAGTCACATATTTTCATAGACATCCCACAGACATCCCAGCCTTGGAGTCCCAGACACAGCTATCAGTGTTCAGGCCTCACCTTGACGCAGCTGCGGAGAGCGAGAACAACATTCGACACAAAGTTCACCTTAACTTTAAACAGTACGAATCTGTGACGCCAAACTGTCTATATATTGTTTCTGACTTCCCAAAATAAACTGTTCGACTCAGAGAGCTGCTCGAGAGCGCATCTCTGATCCGGCCCTTGTGACAAGTAAAACCACCGTCTGTTTGTAAAATACCATTACCACGTCGCTTGACCACCCATATCGTTAAGACCTTTGTTGCCATCCTTTTTGACGACCCTGAGTGCGCTCTGGAATCTTGGTCTCCCAAGATTGGGAAACCAATCTTGGTCTCCGTGAATTTGTAGTGTTGATGTTTTTCTGGTTTGCTCAGAAATATAAATCAATCAATAAATAAATAAATAAATAAATAAATAAATAAATAAATAAATAAATAAATAAATAAATTTATTAATTTATTGTATATATATATATATATATATATATATATATTAGGCTGATTTTGTATCCCACACAGGTTGTGATGGTGTTTTTAATCTTCGTAAACTAGCACTACTGATTTTTTACAGTGTTTTAATCATAATGTCATTCATTTTAAGAGTTTATTACGTAATCAATTTTAAGCATTTATTATAATGTCAGTCATTTTAAGAGTTTATTACATAATCATTTTAAGCATTGAGTATGACGTAAAAAAAATTATTATATAATCATGTCTCAATATTTAAGTTTTATAATGTTAATTCTTATTATTCCTATCTCTTTGTGATTAAAAGGGTGGAAAGTAACAAAATAATGTCACAATATATAAATCTATGAAATCACATAAACATATATGCACACACATAATAACGAATACAACCTCATATAACCCCAGTCACAAATTTTCACATAATTCCCACCGACATCCCCAGCCTTGGAGTCCCGGACGGAGCTCTCAGTGTTCAGGCCTCACCTTGACGCAGCTGCGGAGAGCGAGAACAACATTCGTCACAGAGTTTAGCTTAACGTTAAACAGTACGAATCTGTGACGCCAAACTGACTACATATTGTTTCTGACTTTCCAAAATAAACTGTTCGACTGAGATCGTATGGGAACACTTTTCCTCATCACTGCAACAAAAGCATATAAGCAGTATATGCTGCATATTTCTTCAGTGTTGTACTTGGCCACTATCCCTGTTTGCTGTCGTTCATGCTGCGATGGGCAAAATATTCTTTTGAGATTGATGTCGTTTAGTGAGCCCGAATACTTGCCATACTTGTGTCAGTAGTTATAACTCCTTTCCAACTTGCCGGGATGAAAGACGTGTTTGATGAGGATTTCTCTTGGCAACGCTTGCCTTTTCAGGGGGAACCTGGCACACCAGGAAGGCTTGGCATGCCGGGGCCGCCGGGACGGGCCATAACAGGCCCCAAGGTAACAAACACATGTCTTTTATCACTGTGATTCCTGACACGGGTCTCGGCAGGTTAGACTGCTACCCCGCAGTCAGAAACAGTCGGATAGAGTCCATTAAAATGCATCATCCGATCGCTGTTGACGAGCATCACTGTGACTTTTTCTCGCCTGCTGTGGTGTTGGTTTCCAGGGTGACGGAGGCCCTCCTGGCCCCTCTGGGCCCGTTGGAGAAACAGGACACGGGCTACCTGGCCAAAAGGTAAGCACTGTCTAGATGTGTGAAGAATGCTCTTTTAGAATTGATTTAATATATTATGATACATAGAACAATATGCTGTTGGTGTTAACCCATACCTGCTGTGTTACCAGGGTGATCGTGGTCATGTAGGGTTGCCAGGTCCAGTTGGGCTAAAAGGCGATGGCATTCCTGGCCCTGTGGTCTGTACACTACACCAATAATTAACAAAGCCTACTCATTCAAGTATTTGTATTCAACAGCTAATTTAAAGGCTAATTTGTGTAATCATCATACATATTTAATGTTTCCAGGGCCCGCCAGGCCTTCCAGGCTTACCAGGCGATCTGGGGCCTGAGGGAATAGGAATCCCAGGACCCAAGGTTTGTATGACGTAACTGTTTTGTAAGGTTTGTGCAACATGTTTAACATGTTTGTGTACTAATAGGGGAAATCGTGACAGTTTGTTTAATGTGTGATTCTATGTAATTGTGCTCATAGCACCCTTGAGATGTGTTTTGTTTTTGTGCTTGTGTTCCAGGGAGACATTGGCTTCAGGGGCTTGCCAGGTTTGCCTGGTCCACCAGGAGAGGGTCTGCAGGGACTACCGGTAAGAAAGACTGCATCACACGCCATATTCTATCAGTGATTAATGCACCCAGGTTTGATAAACCCATTCGACTAGATGTCGTGGTCATGCACCTGCAAATATACACACAATAATATTCAAACAAGCTTTACCAAACAAGTTTTTGCAGTTTTCTTCAACGGTCTGATGACATTTAAACCTTTGCTTTAAGGGTAATGTAGGCAGGCCAGGACCCCCAGGTCCAACCGGACCTCAAGGGGAAGGTATTCAAGGATCAAAGGTAATTATCTCCAGTTATTTTTAAATGTAAAATATATCGAATTGAGATGTTGCATGTGCCATTATAAAGCACAGGTATACAGCAATAATAGTGACACAGTAAAATATTTATGGCCTTTTATCAATAACTGATGTATGTGCCATCTGTATGATTCTGCAAAACCCTTCTCATTTCAGGGTGAGCCCGGGTCTCAGGGTGTCACTGGGCCTCGAGGTCCACAAGGGGAGGGATATCCTGGCGCTAAGGTATGAAAATGACAATGAGATAATGTGCTGTTGATACCTGATCAACGCTGTTTTTGACTCGTCACGTTCACATTTCAGGGTGACCGCGGTTTACAGGGCGAGAGGGGTGTGAAGGGAATAGTGGGGGACAGGGGTGATCCTGGACTTCCTGGAGAATCAGTGAGTAAACATTTTATCAATTCTATTCAGGCGTCTTGAGACAATCTTATTATGTATTTCAGGTTAATTCACAGGAACAAAAGCGTCATTCGAATACAGTTGATCAATTTATCATTCTGTCTATAGTTTTTACAGCCCATCTTAAAAGTATAGACCCTTGCGATGAACCCTAGCTCTGCTCCAGGACTGAAAGTCCAAATCTTGACAAAATAGGTCGCTGTAACTGGGTGAGATCCGATGCTGTAGTTATTATTATCCATATGCATGTATTCATTTCGTACAGGAGCTGGTAAGTGTTTCGATGGTTGTTTTTTGACACTTTTGACACCGATTGTTGAATTTTGACATTTTTGCTCTTTCTTTCACCCTCAGGGCACGCCGGGAATGAAAGGAGAGATAGGACTCACCGTAAGTCCTACACCGTAGGCAACACGATTAATATCACAGTTCTTGTCTTCATTTGACCGTTGAATCTCTTTCAGAGAGAGGACATCATTAAGCTGATCAAAGAAATATGTGGTAAGTCAGCATCGACGCTAAAATAGCATGAAGAAATAAGAAAAAGTGTAGACGAAAGTCAACTTTGATCTTAATCAATAATGCGTTTCTTTCCAGGCTGTGGCGTTAAATGCAAGGAGAGGCCGATGGAGCTGGTGTTCGTCATCGACAGCTCGGAGAGCGTCGGCCCCGAGAACTTTGAAATCATCAAGGACTTTGTGACGAGGCTGGTGGACCGCACCACCGTGGGACGTAACGCCACCAGGATCGGGCTGGTCCTCTACAGCCTGGACGTGCACCTGGAGTTCAACCTGGCCCGCTACGTCACCAAGCACGACGTCAAGCAGGCCATTTGGAAGATGCTTTACATAGGCGAGGGCACCTACACCGGCACCGCCATCCGAAAGGCCACCCAGGAGGCGTTCTTCAGCGCCAGGTCGGGGGTCAGGAAGGTGGCCATCGTCATCACCGACGGACAGACCGACAAGCGGGAGCCCGTCAAGCTGGACATTGCGGTGCGGGAGGCCCACGCCGCCAACATCGAGATGTACGCGCTGGGGATCGTCAACTCCACCGATCCGACGCAGGCGGAATTCCTGCAAGAGCTCAACCTCATCGCCTCCGATCCCGACAGTGAACACATGTACCTCATTGATGACTTCAACACTCTGCCAGGTGGAAATCTACATTTGACAGCTGTTATGCATCCATCACATAGTAACATCTATTAGGCAAAATGGGTAATATTCCCCACAGGGTCATAGGTGTAACATCCCCGTCTCAATATATTTGGCTGAAGAGATCATTAGCGATGTGAATATATGATTTCTCTCTCTTCCTTTCAGCACTGGAGTCCAAACTAGTGAGCCAGTTCTGTGAAGATGAAAAGGGCGCCCTGATTTACAATCGCATCACAAACGGCTACAGTGACGGCAATCGCGGCCGTGTCTTTCACGGCAACGGAGAGAGCAATGGCCACAACAGCCTGGGTAATAACGGTCTCACCCATAGCGGCCACGGCACTAGCGGGCAGGGAAAGACAAAACATGAGAACAACGGGTACGAGACGCTGGGAGAGGAGACCCTGAACCAGAGACGCACAAATACCCAGAACCACATACGGGGGCGTGGAGACACCTTTGCGCTGCCCATCAATGCAGGTCCTCTTCCCGCGAAGGTTTGTGTCAAGTATCACATTTTAGAGTTATTTTAATGGACTATAAGGAATAAAAATAAAAATTAAAAAATGACGATTTTCTTTTTTTGAACTACGTATTCTTTATGGTACTGTTGCGAAACAGGTGACAGAGGACGACGACGGCGAAGATTTAGACTTCACCACCCGCGTGCGAGGAGGTAAAACTGTGACAGTGCTTAGTAAGGTGACATCCGCTTTGCCTGTGAGAGAAAGCTCCACTTCCAGAGACACAGGCCTGTCATCTTCCTCATTGTTGTCCTCCTCCTCCTCCTCATCATCATCATCATCATCCTTATCGGTAGCCACATCATCAACATCAGATTTAATATCATCATTTACAGCAAATCGGTTGAGGCCAGAGGTGATTTCTACACTAACAGCAGGTGAGTAGAATTTTTATTTTTTTTTTCTTTTGGGGTATATTATTTGGAAATCTCGAAACTCACACATTTTGTTGTTGTTGTTGTTGTCAGTGTCCGCTGCTGTTGATTCCCGCTGTAACCTGGGCTTGGACCAAGGCACCTGCAGGGAGTATTCTATCCACTGGTATTATGATAAACAGGCCAATGCCTGCGCACAGTTCTGGTACGGAGGCTGTGGAGGAAACGACAACCGTTACGAGACGGAAGAGGAATGCAAGAAGACATGCGTTCAGTCCAGGACAGGTAAATCTCGTTTTTATTATTTATTTATTTTTTTAACACAAATGCTGCATTTGTACTATTCTAAAAAAAATGTACTGAACTTGCTTTACTTCTTTTTTTTTCCACACCAGCTGGATAAATTGAGAAGAACAACCAGCCAAAATTTTTTCCAGAATATTCCTCATCAGGAAAACCTGTGCATTTACATGTCTGTTTCTAACTCTATTTCTTTGCTTATTTCTATACAACAAGATATTTAAAGAAATGTAGTTGTATCGTGCTTCAAAAAAAAGCAAAAAAAAAAAAAAATACAATCAAACAATTACCCATTAAACCTGTGGGGATAAGCAAAGGAATAATCTGAAAAAGACAAGTGAATGCAAGTAAACACACATCACAAGGATATTTTGGATAGTCAATACCATATTACCTTCAATAATTTACATCAAATGATGCATTACAAATGTTAACCTTTAATCAGGATTTTGTCATGCTGAAAAATAAGCTATTAGTACCAAAGACTATACCATGTCATGGTAGATGATTCTTATATCTCTCTGAGCCCCATGCTGCTGCGTGCACTGAGGTTTTTTTTCTATCCATAGGAAAAGCCATAATACGGCACATAATACATACTATTATGCAAGATTTGTTAATAATGTACCTTATGCTCTGAACCATTTGTTTGATTGTTGTATATTTTGTTTACTGTCAATGATGAATTGGCTATTTGGGTCATGTCAGGTAGTCTTAATACGAGGCTTCTGTTGTGTAGATAGTAAATTAACCACAATGTCATTAGGCTACTAAAGCCTTTAGTCTTTGTCTTATAAGTGACATTCTCTCTTCATGTTTCTGTTTTCAAAACGTGACTCCTATTTGTGTTTGTCTGTATTCATTTATAAGCCTGCAGTGTGTCTATCAGAATTTTTTTATTTTTATGTTTTTATTAATAAAACATGTGTGCTGTCATTCACTTCCTTAAATATATCATTTTTAATATACATATACTGGATGCAGGCGTTACAACAGCTCAGTGAGATACGTGAAGCAAATACATAAGTAAGATTATGTACACTATGCTCACAGAATACATGAAACAAAAATAAGTAATGACAGCTCAATAGATGTACATGTACATGTAGATTTACAATATAATAAGATATACGAAAGCAATCTCCAGGTAGTGAATAGTTATGAAATAATCGTCATGACAAGAGCAAATGTATTTATGGCAGTGTATTATTAAATAATATAATAGCATTAATAGCATTGTTTTAAATATATATTTAATCGTTGGGGCTTTTTTAATTATTGTCTCAAGTACCTCTACTAAAATAAAAATATAATTAATGTGTCAAGATTGATTTTCCCTTTGGGGATTAATAAAAAGTTATCTTATATATGTAAATATGTGGGGAAATTAATGCACACACACACACACACACACACACACACACACACACACACACACACACACACACACACACACACATGCATTTTTTACAAACAAACAGGCAACAAAAATATTTGGGGGGTTTACTATAACGTTCATCCCTTTCCGGTGTCGTGCCAAAAAGTGATCGTCCGCCAAAAACTGATTGCCAAAAACTGATTGCGGCATCTACCTTGTCACCGAAACGTTATTTACGCCTCAAAATGACTTGGTTTGATTTCCAAAAGTTGTATTTTAGAGATTATAGCCCATCCAGTTCCTTTTACCAGTTTCAATGCCTTTAAAGAGCCAAACCCAGTAACACGCAGTGCCCCCTTGCCAAAAAGTGATTGCCGCTCTTACCTTGACTGAAAGGTTGTTTCTGCCTCAAAATGACTCGATTTCGCTCTTGATGGTTATGTTAGACAGATTAATGCCCAGTCCTTTTTACCACTTGAAATACTTTATAGGGCCAATACAGCTCATAAAATGCAGTTTTGCACTTGTCAAACTATAAAATGCAGTTTTGCACTTGTCAAAC
The DNA here is from genome assembly GCF_960531495.2 of Zeus faber. NCBI lineage: Eukaryota > Metazoa > Chordata > Actinopteri > Zeiformes > Zeidae > Zeus > Zeus faber. Next base: position 17,181,519 of record NC_137210.1, on the reverse strand, counting down.
CATAAAATGCAGTTTTGCACTTGTCAAACCATAAAATGCAGTTTTGCACTTGTCAAACCACAAAAAGCGGTTTTGCTCTTGCAGCTCCTACCTGGTGATTGGTTATTTATGACTCAAAATGACCCTTTTCTTTCGTGGGTTGGGTTATATTTGACGGATCACAGCCCGCGCGCACTTTTTTGGCGGACTATCACTTTTCTGGCACGACACCGGTTCCGGCGGCTCAAAGACCGTCGACGTTTCTGACGTCATAGATCGCGTGGTAAACGTAGATCTCTCGACGCGCGCTCTGTTGCCGCGTCGCCAACTGACCACGGGAGAGAGGGGGGGGGGGGGGGGTGGCTGCCTGGCAAGCCTGATTGGGAGAAGTTTCAGAAAGAAAGTGGGAAATACCCGAGCCAGATTGATGATAATATAGACGGAGACGTTTGATAACAAAATTAGACAAGTTGCTACCATGAGCTGCGTTAAGAGTCCACCCCTAAAAGTGAAGGCGAAGTAAAGAGGGAAGCCGTGCCACGCTGGGAGGACGAAGGCGTGAGAAATAAGGAAATAAAGCATTGGAAAGCAGTGAAAAGAGCAAATGATTCAGTACAAACAAGCCCGGGCGGTAGTGATGAGAAGCGTAAGACAGGAGGAGGAGGAGACGGCTCACTCGGGAGCGCCGCTCAGGTAGGAGAGGTGTGAGGGACGGTCCAAAAGATGGACGGAGACCGGGGGGGGGGGGGGGGGGGGGGTGGCGGTACACGGTTCCAATCATGCGGGTCTGGGTGTGGTCCAGGCTTGGGGCCGGTGAGAACATCGCCAGTGTGTGCTTTGTCGGAAACAGCTGCTTGTAAACCACTGGATAAATCTGAAGGGGCATGGAGAAAGCCGGCCGTCCAAAAAGAGTGTCACAGGCCCGCTGGGAAAGGGAGAGAGAGCACAGAAATTTGGGGTTTTGACTGGACAGAAGATGCTGCAGCAAGAGACATGGGAGCGCATGGAAAGGTTTTGTCCAGCGGTAACATGGCCCATCATCCCTTTGTGGATACCAGAAACTCTGGCGGTAGATTTGAAATGACCGAAAATCAAGGCAATAAATAAAGGTGCAGATCTGGTGAGTGAGTTTCAAGGTCTATGATGGATTTAAGTATAACGACTGTGCGCAGGTTTTTGCGGCTGGATCAGAGGATCCAATAACACGGAACACAAGTCCTGCAGTTGTGGTTCCTGGCCCTAGAGGTGAGATACGCAGACAGACCTCAAATTGCAGAGACTAAGTGTACAATACCGTCCTGGCGTATCCCATCTTGATGGCTTTAGTGTCGAATGGGTTGAACAAAGCAAACCGTAGTCCCGATCTGTCGCGACTCCGCTCTGTGCAGTCTCATGTCGGGCACGTCCGAGCCTCATCGGAAGTTACTTCACGAAATGATATCAATCCACGCAGGAATAAGGATCAGGGGTCACATTCATTTGGGTTCCCGCTCATACAGGTATATTGGGGAAGGAAAGAGTGGGCAAACCACGTAGACGCACGTGTTATTCTCTCAAAATCCGAAGGACGGGGCGTTTGTGTGGGAGAGAATCAATGAAGAGCGGCACGGGCACGGGGACGGGGAGACACGAGGGAGACATTTACTTTCCATTCGAAATAAGAGTTGGTGTTGTGAGGAATAGGGAGACGACCATGACACGGTTCAGAATAGGACACAGTGATCTGAAACGGTACGCCTCACATTATGGGGAAGCAGCCGACGTCTTTCCGTAGAGCGTGCGCCTGTTGAGTCGCAGGAAATATGCTGGAAAGGACACGATGGAGGAGATGGAAAGATTAGGACGCACGGGAGGAGGAGTGGAGTGTGGACAGGGCAAAGGATGCTCGGTCAGCTTCCTCATGAGGACAGGGCGGGTGAGGGGAAATCTGTAGGAGTTCACCAACTCCAGGGGGTGGCAGCAGTGCGACTTTTAGGACGCCGTTGAAACTCAAAAGAAGAAGAGGCGCGACGACGCTGTGTTGCCTCTCGCTCCTGCTAGATCCAGGCGGGGCGTCATGGCGGCTGTTCTGGATGCGCTTTGGGAGGACCGAGACGTTCGATTTGACATAACTGCGCAGTAAGTTCCACGGCTGCTAAATGTGTTTGTTTCAAAAAAAAAAAAAAAAAAAAATTTAACGCCGTCGCACCGACGCTACTCCGTTCATTTCAAGTAAGCAGCTCACGCTAAGCTAACAGGTAAGACGGCGATCTGGCTACGTTGCTAGGCAACGGCCCAGGCGTTGTCATGGATAAGAGTTAGCGTTACATTTCTTCCGTGAAATGAGGGACTTAAATGTGAATATCGGGATCTAAGCGGTGGTGGAAGAAGTTTTCAGACCTTATGCTCGAGGAAAAGGTACAATTATCCTGACACAAAATCACCGTAGTGAAGATGAGCCACATTGTCAAGTACCACATTGACACTTAGACCGATGTAAAAGCATCGAAATACTTGCTGTTAGATGTATTTAAAGTAAAGCTTCGATGTATTTAAAGTAAAGGTACTTGTTAGATGCATGTGCTGAATACAGCTGGTGTTTATTTACATAGATGTGGACCGATGAGGATCAATGAGTACAGTAATTATTGATCAGCAGGTTGAAGGATCCAGCCCCTGTTTGTTTATTTTTATTTTTTATTTATTTTTTTTTAACTAAAGAAGCAAAAGAAACACAGTAGAGTAAAATAAAAATCTTTATATTTGTTTTGAAATGTAGTGTAGTAAAAATCAAGTCTCCCAAACGAAATGTACTTCACCGAATATAGGGAATGTGAAGTTTGAAGGTTGCCATGGACTGGGGTGGCCTTTTTTGGAGGATCACTTCCAAAATATACAAAATGTACAGAAAATGGAGATAGGGAAGGAGAAAAAGAAGGTTCAAGGTTTCACTCCAATATTTCCCGTGGCAGTTTTTCACCCAAACAAGGCTTCCAAGCCTTCTCATAACTCAAAAATGCCAACTTGACGTTGACAGTCAATGGGGGCGATTCCCCCACACATGGCGGCTCACTCCAGCAGTGTGGCGTCAGCTTCACGTCAGCTCCTGGTCATCAGACGTTGTTCTAAAATTGCTTCCAGACAGATGAAGACTCGACCAGGAGAGGTGTTGATAGACTGCCTGGACTCCATTGAAGACACCAAAGGAAACAATGGATACCGAGGTGCCCGTGACACGTCATTCACACGGAAAAACACAAGTTTGTGACCCGATCCCTCTTCTAATCATTTGATTTCTCCCTCCAGGGAGACTCTTGGTGACAAATCTGAGGATTATTTGGCATTCTTTGGCTCTGCCCAGAGTAAATTTGTGTAAGTACGGCTGTGTAAATAATGGGTTTATGTGGGGGCAACAGATTGCGCGTGTGACAGGTGTAAGCGGTACAATGCTGTTTAAAAATCGAAAACAAATGTTTCCTCTCATTGTCAGTTTCCAATCTATTTTATATTCCCATTTCCGAGCCATCATAGACATGAAGTCCCCGATATAATATTTACAATTTTCGTGGAAATGTAACGATAGGCCGAGTAACCTTTCTGAATCTGCACAGGGGTATTATGTACCGTGAACATTTAGAACATGCATATGATACGTGAAGCATTTTTGGATGAATTACCAAAATGTTTACAGATTGCGTTCCTCAAGAGTTGTCGATTTAAAAAATAAAATAAAATAAAATTCTGAATATTCATGTAAATGTGTTTATTTTCTTCTAGCTGTGGGTTACAACTCCATCATTAATATCACAACAAGGACGGCCAACTCTGTGAGTAATAAACTCTGCATTAGAGCCCTGAAACATGTTCAACTTTACATAAATGAAGGAAGCGTGTTTTGGCTCAATTTCCGACGACATTATGATCTGGACACATCCTTTACTGAACTATAATGTATGTAAAATGTGTGTTCAGTTGATAATTAATCATACAACTGCTTCATCCTGTAAATCAAAGAATAAACAAGTTCAAGTTGAAGAAATGAGTTGTCACATACATATACATACGGTCATACATACAAAGACATTGGTTTGACAACAAATTGTAGAAATGGAACAAGTGAATATTCAAAAAAAAAAACATAATTTATTTATTTATTACTATTATTATTATTTGTATTATTATTATTATTATTATTTTTTTGTGTGTGTGTGTTTTTACATTTACACGCCTGCTCTGAGAACTGAATGTGCTTTTTTCAGAAACTGCGAGGCCAGACTGAAGCACTCTACATCTTGACAAAGTCCAACAACACTAGATTTGAGTTCATTTTTACCAACGTGGTTCCTGGAAGTCCAAGACTGTTTACTTCTGTCATCGCTGTGCACAGGTATAACAATGCTTGTCGATTATGTTACCCCAAGCCTGGATCAGAATGCATACGATATTGTTTCCTTTTTCCTATTTGTGTTTTTATTTGTATTTTTTTACAGGGCCTATGAGACCTCCAAAATGTACAGAGACCTTAAACTGCGAGGAGCTCTGATTCAGAACAAGCAGCTCAGACTCTTGCCTCAAGAGCGAGTTTACGATAAAATCAATGGAGTTTGGAATTTATCCAGTGACCAGGTACTGTGGAAAGAGTTTTTTTTCATCCAGCGTTGCTCACCATTTCCAGTTTGTTGGCCGTACATACAAATCCCAGGTCTCTGACTGTGGTATTGCTGTGTTTTACAGCTGCATTGTTAAACTGAATTTATTTGGAGGAATACACTTCCAGTGTTCAGCTTAATGGATGACAGCTTTCCTTATGCAAGTAGATAAGAGATAAAAAACATGGTCATTTTTTAACATGATGTGGTTGCATGTCAGGCAAGTCCATGCATTTATTTCAAATGAGTATTGTTTTATTGTTGTTTTATTTATTTTTTTCAGGGTAATCTGGGCACCTTCTTCATCACGAATGTTCGGATAGTGTGGCACGCCAACATGAATGAGAGCTTCAATGTCAGCATTCCTTATCTACAGATAGTAAGTGTTGTTTATTTTGGGACCCTTATCGATCCTCACATCAGACGTCCTTACCAATTTCAAAACTGAACTGTCATGATGAGCTCATCATCAGTAAGATATGAGTAGAGCGATGCAAATATATTTTTGTCCGTTTCCAATGAATAAAGGTATCTCGTATAAAAGGACATACATTTTGCTGTACGGGTAATGCCGATATTAAGCTGAATATTTTCCCTAACAATTAGGAACTAGAATGAAACTAGCAGGCTACTGACGTTCTAGCCTGTAACTCATTAAACATGAAGTTGCATTATCGCCTGCAGCATACTGGTGGTCTTAAGCATTGTTTATTGTGTTATAAATTAGTCTTTAGCAAACCAGAGACATGCACCAAAAACAAACCTGAAAAAGACCCTAGACAGAAACATGGGAGTGTTTGTTAATAAATACTAAGAAAATGACGGTAATGCACAGATGTTCTGTATCCTGACAACTTTTTCTGTAAATGAACGTATTGACCCTTGTCAAATGAGTCCTTCATCGGGTGTCTTATTTTCTTCCATAAAGCGTTCTATAAGAATAAGAGACTCAAAGTTTGGCTTGGCTTTGGTGATCGAGAGCTCCCAGCAGGTTAGTTCTGTCTAAACTGGCTGGATTTGTTTCTTTTCTGATTTTCTCTTTATAAGCTTTGTCGCACATTCCAAAAACAATTCAAGTTCAACGACATAACTCCTTTGTCTTAGACTGGAGGGTACGTGCTTGGATTTAAGATCGACCCGATGGATAAGCTTCAAGATGCAGTGAAGGAGATAAACTCCCTCCATAAGGTGTACTCTGCCAACCCCATCTTCGGAGTAGACTATGAAATGGAGGAAAAGGTAGGGAACGTTCGGGCATGAGAATGTACTGTAAGATTAACTGTGAACCTGGCCTGTCGGGGGCAGAAGAAATTCCTGTTTTTGAACGCGGGCAAAACCACCCGTGTCATTTGTATTACCTGTGTTCTCTCGTCATTTGAGCAACTTAAGCCGTTTATATAACCATGACCTATTACGTTGGTCTCCCCGCTGAGTTGTCATAGCTCTATTTATTTATCCCCTCGTGCTGAATCCAGCCCCAGCCGCTGGAGGAGCTGACCGTGGAACAGCCCCCCGATGATGTGGAAATTGAGCCTGACGAGCAGACGGACGCTTTCACTGTGAGTGTTCCTCCTTTTCCAGCCAGGCACTCGGCCTCCTCTGGGGGTTCTTCACACTCTCAGAATACCAGGTGGCTCCGGACCAGATTAGAAAATGAATGTGCAGTATGTTGCCTGGTGCTTGTGTTTACTGAAAGGTTTACACAGAACGCAATACCCCACTGTTTTTAAAGAAAATAACCGTGGTCGTGAGACGTGTGAACCATTTTGTCTTTGTCTTTGCTTCAGGCTTACTTTGCTGATGGAAATAAGGTAAAGTCTGATCAACTCCACCCCCAGTTCTAATGGTGCACTTCGATTAATTCCTGTACCTATTTTATTACTCTATAAGGTGTGTGTTCAAAAACCTCCTGTCAACTGTGCTCCATTTTTTTTATCGTCATTCCCAAGCAACAAGACCGGGAGCCGGTGTTCTCTGAGGAGCTCGGCATCGCCATCGAGAAGCTGAAAGAAGGATTCACACTTCAAGGGCTGTGGGAAGTCATGGGGTGAAATAGTCTCAATGTTTTTATGTGTATCTTCTGTAAGTATGTATACATTATAATGATATAGTTTACATAATTGTTGTATTTATTTTTAGGTCAAGATAAAAAGTTGTACAGCTAGACTGAGATACTATTTGAGTTATGTTGGAGGAGACGATGCCACTTTATTTTAAATTAAAGTGTTGGAGTTCACAGAGTAGTGTAATAAAATATATGTGAAAACTTGTGAGCCCAATATGGGCAGGTGGCAGTTACATGAAAGTAAAGTAAAAATAGTATACATATAACAGCAGTATGTAGCAATAATATAAATAGTAATACTGGTAAATATGCTGCTACAGTAGCATCTCTCCGGCGCTCTTGCTGTACGATTGACTGTTTGTGTCACATGGTTGTTTCTCGGCTCTGTATGATTGGCTGTACATGTCTCATGTTTGAAGTGACGTATTTTCAGAGGTTTACGAAGGTAATAAAACCTACGTAATTTTATAGTGGTGGACTCTTTCCTTGGATTCAATTTTTGATGGGTTACATTTCCATGAAATACCAAAAACGTGGGTGTGTTTCTGTGACTCATTACAATTTTACGGGTTCTATTTTTCCGACGCGTTCCTGGTACATGAACGCGTCACTCATTCGTGGAGTCGAGTGGAATCGACCCGACGTGGTCACGAGTTTCTGTGGATTTATGTTTTTCATGAATCCGGCATAGTAATGGGGACCGAAAAGATAAAGTATCAGTGGAACAGATCCACACACATCTACCAGGTTAGAAGGTACATTGGTGCATACACGCATAGTTTGTAACGTCAAACCACTACAGAGCGACGGAGTCTACACCGTACACTGAACACGGTGCCAATGGACATTCTTACTCAGAACCTGCACATTTATAGTAAACAGTATGATGACGTCACAAAGCGGCTTACTCTAAATCTCATCTCGTTTAATTTGTTTTCAAACGTTGGCACACGACCGTCGGGCTACTTTGGGTCCGATTTCTTGGGTCCGTGGATCAATTTGGATGAAACTTGAACCACGAGATTTTTGTGACGTCCCGGATCTAAGGAGATGTGTTCGTAGTTCTGCGGTTGTTCTGTTCTAGATAGTTGTAGCCTGAACATTTTTGAGGAAAACTACGCTAAATACATAACTTCGGACAATCGGACAATTACAATTCTGAAAATAAGTATAATAGTACCAATAATAATCATAATAATAATCATAATAATAATAATAAAAGTAGCTTGAATATTGATCAAAATCATAATATTGAGTAAAATGATCACTTGTTCTGGTTTGTTGAGCAAATTAATAAACACCTTTTAAATACCTTTAACTGTGTGTAGAACTTATTAAGTTCAAGTTCAAGAGATTATTTGTCACATACTGTACATATAGGATTCATGTAGATGGTCATATTTAAAGTGATGAGAGGGTGTGATTTCATGCATCAGGGTATGGTGGGACCCAGTAATTTTCCTGTGAACAATACTCACAGGGTAAATACAAAACTGCAGGAAGATGAGAAGTATTTTACAAATGGAGGAAGAGGACAAAGTGTCACCTGCTGTGGCAGCAGCTGTTCACTGCCCCCACCCCCATGGAATTACTCACACTTAAATATAAGTGCAGTGTTTGACTGCACACAATACTGAAACACACAAGTGCTACAGTTCTATGGATTTATTCATTTGTATCAGTGGCACGAAAATTTGTCTCATGTCACATGCTCCAACAATCATCAACAACATAAAAACACCGTCTGTATGATCACCCTCCAGGAGTCATCAAAATGACTCATGTTACGATATATACTGTAAGCAACATCTGAGAAAACACTAGTGCTTCACCTCTCCCTTCTCATGCACAAACACATACACACACGTCCACAATGTCATATTATTGCGAGCAGAAAGCAAAGAGGGCACCACCTTGAGTGAGGACCATGTACATAGTCAGGTACACCGTTCATGTATGTGTGGGAGGGTGGGTATGATCACCAACTCCAGATTGAGTTGTCCATAGAATGTGTCAATTTGTAGAAAAACAGTTCCAGATTGGTAAATGGAGGATAATGACTAATCAAATTAAAAACGTGAAATTGTCAAAGGTTATTTTAATGTGGCCATGATGTGACAGTGTTACTTATCGCCAGGGTGACGGGTCATAGTTTGTTTGTGTACAATGACAGCTGTGTGATGCAGGCCGCTCGCCTATTTGGCCAACCTGAATTCTTCCTGGATGGGGTGGCGGTTATATTTAGAGGGGCACAGTTATATTGAAGGGGCTTTAAACCTGCCTGCCTGTACTTCCCAGTCTTCACCAGACAGCGTAGTGTGGTCAGTACTGCCTCCGCCATCTCTCTCTCCCTACTTTGACCATGGATCCTAAGGGCCTGAGGGAAGACCTCCGCCTCTTCCAGAGCACGCTGCTCCAGGACGGCCTCAAGGAGCTCCTGAACGAAAACAAGTTCATCGATTGTATCTTAAAGGTGGGAGACAGGGCCTTCCCTTGCCACCGGCTCATCTTGGCGGCGTGCAGCCCGTATTTCCGCGAGCTTTACTTCTCGGAAGAGGGCAAGGAGCTGCACGGTAAGAAGGAGGTGGTGTTGGAGAACATCGACCCGGCCATCATGGAGGTGATCGTGAATTACATGTACTCGGCTGAGATCGACATCAACGACGACAACGTGAAGGAGATCCTAGCCGTGGCGAGCCGCTTCCAGATCCCGTCCGTCTTCACCGTCTGCGTGAACCACCTCCAGAAGAGGCTGACGCAGAATAACTGCCTGGCCATCTTCCGACTGGGGCTGATGCTCGACTGCCCCAGGCTGGCGGTGGCCGCCCGGGACTACATCGCGGAGCGCTTTGAAGCCACCGCCAGGGACAACGACTTTCTGGAGCTGGCGCCCCACGAGCTCTTCGCCATCATCGGCGCGGACTCTTTAAACGTGGAGAAAGAGGAGACGGTGTTCGAGTGCCTGATGAGGTGGGTGAGAAAGGACAAGGAGAACCGCGCTAAGACGCTGGGCGAGGCCTTCGAGTGCGTCCGTTTCCGCCTGCTGCCCGAGCGGTATTTCAAGGAGGCGGTGGAGAAGGACGACATCGTCAAGTCCGACCCCGAGCTGGCGAAGAAGCTGCGGGTCATCAAGGACGCCTTCGCCGGGAAGCTCCCCGAGAGGAGGGAGGGCCAGGGCGACGGTGGGGAGGGGGAGGGCGGCGAGCTGCCGGGCTTCCTCAACGACACGCGGCGCTACGGCATGTACGCCCGGGACATGCTGCTGATGATCAACGACAGCGCGGCGGTGGCGTACGACGGCGCCGAGAACGAGTGCTTCCTCGCCGCCGTGGCCGAGCAGATCCCCCGCAACCACGTCAGCCTGACGTCAGGGAAGAACCGTCTCTACGTGTTGGGGGGGTTGTTCATAGACGAAGAGGAGAAAGATGCTCCGTTGCAGTGTTACTTCTATCAGGTAGACGACGCGTACTCTTTATCTACTTTGTAGATGCTGAGCCATACATCATTATAATATCAATATTGTGATTTCAGACTAGATAAAGTCTGGGATTCTGGTTATCGCGATATTATGATATAGTTAAATGTTGGTGGTCCAGCACAAGAACAACAGATCAAACTGATGTATTCGTCTTCCAGCTGGACAGCCTGGCCAGTGACTGGACAGCTCTTCCGCCCATGCCCATTCCCAGGTGTCTGTTCGCTATGGGGGAATTTGAGAATCTCATATTTGCCATAGCCGGCAAAGATTTCCAGTCCGAGTCTCACGACTCTGTAATGTGCTACGACATCGAGTGAGTATATTAAACGTTTTGACCCGCCGGTGTGGGAAATCCACTGCGAGACTAAATTAATTTCCACTCACTACGTCCACCTCACCAGCAAAATGAAGTGGAGCGAAACCAAAAAGCTGCCTCTGAAAATCCACGGCCACTGTGCGGTCTCTGAAAATGGCCTCGTGTACTGCATTGGAGGAAAGACGGACGACAAGTAAGTGGATTAAGTAGATAACACACGTTTGCTTCCATGATGTGCCCTGGCGCTCACATTAACCTCTTTACGGCCTTGCTGATAAAGCAAAGCAACCAATAAGATGTTTGCCTACAACCATAAGAAGTCGGAGTGGAAGGAAGTCGCCTCCATGAAGACGCCGAGATCCATGTTTGGAGCCGTCATCCACAAAGGGAGGATCGTCGTGGCCGGGGGAGTCAATGAAGACGGCCTCACAGCCGAGTGCGAAGCCTATGACTTCGGCACCAATAAGTAAGTGCAGTAATAATATTGGTATTCCTTATTACTGGAGTACCTGCAAAGTCACAGGACACGTCACAGGACAGGCCTTTGCATAAATGAAAATAATACAATACTGATTCCTTCAAGGCACCATTGACATTGACCACACAGTATCAACTCGTATGAAATGTATGGATTTGAGAAATACATAAGCTGTTATAATATTCTACTTTGTTCCAGGTGGTCGTCCTTCACGGACTTCCCGCAGGAACGGAGCTCAGTGAACCTGGTCAGCTGTGGATCACTGCTGTACGCAGTCGGAGGCTTCGCCATGGTGCAGAATGAGAGCAACGAATGCGCTCCCTGCGAAATCACTGATATCTGGCAGTATGTGTTCATTACTTGCATTATGTTGAATCAGCGTTTTTTTTATCCTATGACTCCACACTAAATTCCAATCGGATGTTAAATAAGATGTTTTTTTTCCCACATAATTGGAGATTGAAGTGTATTATGCCGCCCAACCTTGAACATCTTACATTTGTTGACCTTAACTTGTCTTCAGATTTTAAGGAAGTAACAGATTTCACTCTTTCTTAAAGGTATGAAGACGATAAGAAACAGTGGAGTGGAATGATTAAAGAGATGCGTTATGCTGCTGGTGCAAGCTGTGTGTCCTTGCGCCTCAACACTGCACGGATGCCCAAATTGTAAGAGATGTAAGACGTGCCCTGAACTTCCATTTATTATTTGTGAACAAGAAAATTTGCATTATTGTTTTTGATTTTACTAGTAGGTGATCTCTCATTTTTCTTTTTTTAAATATGTAACAAATAATCAGGTTTCCTATTTGGCTGTTTGTTTATTTTTTTTAATTAAATCTATTTTGGTTTTAACTGCTTCTGATCTCGTCAAGTTTGTAAACCAGTAAAAAAAAAAAAAATTGAATTTTTTTTTTTTTTTTTTTTTAAAGGGGCGATGAGAAGGTCAGCACCAATTTCATTTCTGTACGTCCAGTACAGATATTGACAGGCTGAATGCATTAGGCTGCAGGGGGAAATGGGATTTTTATTTTTAATTTAAACCACACATCTTGTATCTTCATGAGGACTGAAAATAAGGAGTTATTTATAAAAAATAAAAATAAAAACTTAGTTGTTTTAAATGAGTGAGGACATGTTCTGTCACCAACAATGTGTTGTCAATGGAAGATGTATATATTAAAAATAAATAAATAAATAAAAAGTTTACAAAATATTTTATTACAAAAACACATGTGGCACTTGTGAAACTATTTCATTTAGCACAAATAATGTATTTCCATTTGAACTCATGATATTCAGAGAAAATAAGCAGCATTTGATATTTGAAGATGTTGAGCAACTAAATCAATTTAAAAAAATATGTTGCTCAAAAACACATGCAGAGCTCAACATTAAATAGTCATTACATAGATCATTCAAGATGGAATTTCTACAAATATTTTCCTCTTGAGGTATTCCTTCCACGCATCCTGTGTAGAGAGCTCCATTGAATTCCATTCAAAGTGAGGGATCTGTCCAAATGACACCAATTAGTAGCACACAACTTAAAAACGGTTATGCAATTTCTTACAGGTATGTAAGATAGTATATGATATAATATTGCCGTCTCACCTGAACAACATGGTATCCCAGAATTTCAAGGTGTCTCTTCCTCATCATGGCTTCTCCTTTCATATTATGAGAATTCTTACAAAAGGATTTTGAATCCAAGAAGTCCACAGCAATGCTAAAATATAAAAAGGCTAAATAATGAGTTGGAAATTCACTACTGGTTGTTTGCCTGAAAATTTTTGTTGCTTTTTTTGGCTTCTGTTTTGAAGATATATTTACCGTTGTGCTCCAGGCGGCAACTCATTCATGATTTTTTCCAGTGAATTTGACTGCCACTGAACCTTTCCACCGTCTGTGATCATCTGAGGTGCACTGTAAGTGCTGTAAGTCACTGGCTGGTGGTGTCTGTCCAACACACACTCAAAGTCTAGAATTCAAAAGCAGAGTCTGAAAATGCCACACTTTGTAGTTGAATGAAGCACAGGTCCTTTAGCTGTCCCGGGATTTGTAATGGAGTAATATCCTAAAAAAGAAAAAATGTTTCTTAGCGATATAACAGTGTTTTATCACTCACCTACTGTGTAGAAATATGGAGTGAGGACTGCAACTCTGGCGCAGTCAATGTTACCGAGGACTTGAGCGAGCATTCTGTGTATTTGCTGTTGGACAGGACTGATGATATTCCCTGGAAAACATATCAGACTATTTACTTTCTTCCTTCTCATTTTACAGTAGACGCTTCTGTCCTCACATTAAAACATGCCCCCATCCTTTTGCATCTATCTTCTATGTGTTGCACTATTACCCTGAAGGAATGACTTTACCTTTCCTCTGTAGCTGCTGGCAGTAGCGCTCATGGAACCAGGGAACCTGGAACTCAGGGCACTCCAGGCAGACGGCTCGATTCAGCTCCATGAGCCGCAGACGGACCCTCATGTTGAGCGCTTTAGGGAAAGCTAATTGGGGACGGGGACAGGTAGCATTACGGCTATACCTATGTTTCTGTTTTGAAAAGATAGTTAGACACCATGAGCGATATTGTTTAAGAACATTTTAAGCAACTCTGAGACATACTTTCTAGCTGCTCATCCAGCTTGCCGAGGAAGTCTATGTTGAAGATTTCTCGAACTACTTGCTCAGGAAAATAGTCAGCCATGGCCAAGGCATAGGCAAGAAGGACAAGCAGATGTGGGTCAAAAGACTCTGTAGACACGTAAACAGACATATGTTAGTGTATATTCTATAACCCTAATAAACAGGTGGGATCGTGACATTGACTTACTGATGTGAGGAATAAAGCGCTGAATGCAAACGTCAAACAGCTCCTCTGCTGCTGGAGGATCGTAATTCAGAACAGAAAATGGCAGAAGGGTAGCATACGTGGCCGAATGATGAATCTGTAAGACAAGACGAGAGGAAAGATCGAATCAATGTGTCCTTTGCAGAGTTTATTCATCTATCAGACTGAACATGGTTCATCTTGATATGGGCACCTTATGAATGTCTTTTAAGGTCACGCTGGCAATGCGATCCATCAGAGACGTACAGAGGTAGTTGGTCTTTGTCAGCAACAGAGCCAGCTCGGGCACGTTAGCCCAACTTATTTGATCCACCATCCTCTGCAGTGTGACCATGGTCTCCTCCAAAATCATCTCGTCAAACCAATCCCCCGAGACGAACCTGAGCTCCTCCAGCACCAGGTCCAGACTGCCGGCTGTGTGGAGTCTTTCATGGCCGCAGCGTTTCAACGCCTGCAGCAGGCGCACGTGTTTGTTTTCCGTGTTGTGTCTGTAGGTGGTGTCGTTGCGCACCCACTTGGAAATGGACGAGGCCAGCGTGTTGAGATCGTTGAGGTTGCACTGGGGAACCACAGCGTCCACCCGTAAGAGCACCCGCTCGTCCAGACGTGGGCAGGGCAGCATGGACAGAACGCGGGTCAGCATGGTCACCTCGTGGGGTAGAACACTGTCCTGCAAGAACCTGCAGAGTAAAAGAAGTGATGAGGCTACCCGGAACCAAGCCAGCACGAAACAGAAACAGCTCACTAAACTACAAACAAATACTCACTTGATAAGCGTTGTCCTTAATTGGCTCAACAATTCCGGGTTCTGAGAGTGCAGCAGACAGAGGGACTGGGTAATTCTGGCCACCTCCATCGGCTTGTAAAACCCAAGGTTCTTTTGGATTATTGATGCGATCCTTTGGAAGAAAATAAATGTGGGTTTAATTCATTGACTATATTATTATGATTTAAAAAGCCATCTACGCGATATAAAAACGGAAACGGGGGCAAAACATACTTATTGATCAAGTTGAGGTTCCTACACTGAATCTCTTCCAATCCCTCGGCCAGTGACAAGGCCTGCTGCCCATTGATCTCATCTGCAAGCAGGAGCGCTGTGTCCTCCAAGCTGAGACAAATCAAAGAACACACTTTTTAAATTGAAGGGGGAGAGTCAAACGCTAAATGTATAGACTTTTGTTTATAATTGCAGGTATGACACCACCGGCAGTGGTGATTACATACTAAAAGAAAAATTGCATAAATACAAACCCTTCTCTGACCTCCAGACTTGCCATGGGACTCAGTGTAACAAACAATTTGGTGAAGGAGGAGGGATCGATGCTTAAATCAATCAACTCCAAAAGCCTCTGCTTGGCAGCTAGCCTAAAGTCACAGTTGTGGAATTGCAGCGACTGGTAGAGCCCCATGACGAGGCTGATGTTTTCCGCATTCATGGTGGAAACGTTACGCAGGAGGATGCTGTTGCACTTCTCCAGCAGAGGCCGATGGTTGCACTTTACGTTTCGCAGGAACTGAACGACCCTCCGGGGGTTGTTGTACTTTAAGGGATCCATGGTGTCCAGGAGAAGGTCCGCCCTCCTGATGAGTGCGTCCCTCAGACGAGGGGAAACCAAGGACGACACGCTTATCATCAGTGTCGTGAGGACTCTAAGGAAACAGCACCAACAACAACAACAACATATTACAACTACAAAACACCTTCTGAACAAAACACCATGGACCCCACTAGTCCCGCAGCGAACCTGGCATCATCGATCGAGGACAGCTTCTGATCCACAACGTCAGCGATGTGGCCCATGAGAGGACTGAGTTGCAGGTGTTGATGACTCAGACAGATGGAAAATTTTGAGAGGGATGACAATTTAAATCTATAAAGAGATTTGTGGAAGGGTTAGCTCACTTGACTGAAACAAATGCAATTTGCTTCAAAACGATTTCTGCGTACCTATCTATTCTGCCCCACGCTTCTGAAACCAGCTGCTGAACAAGCGAGTCATGAGGGTCCACACTGAGTCTGAAAGAGAAAATAAAATATGAAAACAAATATAGGCATTTTTTTAAATTGACATAATCTTGCAATAGGCCTCCTCCTGATTACCATACCTGAGAACATCATAGAGCATGTCGACCAACATAGAATCATCCATCTGGGAAATTTTGTTTTCCGCCAGAACTCTCAGGGTCAGGAACTGCGGGTGGTTCCTGGCGAGCTCAACGGTCCTGAGCAACTCCGGCTTATCTCTCTGGAACTGCCACAGCATCCCCACGGCACAGCTGACGTGGCCCACCGTGAGCTTGGCCTTGTTCTTGCCGACCACCTCAAAGACCTGGTCTTCGCCGTAACAGACCTGCAGCTGGTCCAGAACCTGGTCGCGCTGCGCCGACAACCCATGCGACCCACGCAGGCAGGACTTCATCCAGCGGAGCCGGAACATGACGACGGGCCTACGGACCGCGGATGACTTGGAGCAGGAGGACAGGTCCTCAGTGTTCAGGCTGTCGAACCAGACATGTCCGAATCACATCGAAATTGGACCAGGAGAAGGATGCACGCCTCCACGCATTTCTTTGGGAGCGGTGTCATCTGTGAAATCAAAATGAATGCAATTTAAAAAATGTATAATAATAAAAATAATACAACTAAAACACCAAAGGAAAGATGTGCAATATGTCATGAGTGTCACTACTAATACAGTGTATGGGCAAATAAACGTTTGCCGAAATGTGTACATTCATATAAAAGAAGCAATAACTAAGTAACAAGTAATATTAAGATAACTACATGAGTCCTGTGTGTGTGTGTGTGTGTGTGTCTTTGACTATGAATCCTTCAGTGATATTAAAATTTGACGAACCCGAGCCCCCCAAAAAGTGACATTCGAACATGGGTGCTTCTTTATACTCTCTACGCACACTGAAAAATACAAAAAATAAAATAAAATAAAAAATAAGCAATGAGTTCCGCCTCCATCGGGGGCAGGTTACTACCTTAGACCGACGTGACGAAAAAAAAAAAAAAAAAAATCATCTTCCACAGAGAGGAGGAGGACACGCCATTACTACCCCACAACCTCCATTAGCTCACACGGTAAACACGTGGGTGGGAGGGAAAGTCCAACGAAACCATCGGCACAACATTGCTTTTCACCAAATGGTGAATCGACCTCTGACCAATATGAGAAGCCACTTGAACAGCCCACGTAACTCGTAAATAATCACAACATTCCACCCCCCGGAATGTCACCAGGTGTTCAACTTCCCCAAGCAATGTCACGTTGGAGATTGCGTGTGCGTGTGTGTGTGTGTGTGTGTGTGTGTGTTTGTTTTATGGTCCGGTCTCCGCCGTGGGGGCTCGTCGTTCGCGGTCGCGAGTTGAGCCAGTCAGCTCGCCCGCCCCGCCGGGAGATGGATGCCAACCGAACAAGCGCCCCCCCCCCCGCCGCCCCGCCCCGCCCCGCCCCGCCCCGACGATCAGCCGTCACGTGGTCAGGGCTCGTCCTCTGCGTTCACTGGCGCGCGGCTCCCCGAGCGGAGTGGTGGGAGGTTCGCCTCCTTTTGAAGATTCGGCTCGTGGCGAAGTCGCTCGGTAAAAAAAAAAAAAAAAAGAGTCGTTCGAATCCTCCGAATCGTCGTCCATTTGATTCGGTGGGTATAGTGCCACGGGAGGGCGCGGCGTTGGACTCCCGCTGGATGAACGAGCGCCACGAAGGCCCCCGGCAACCCATTTACGGCCACGTCGACGTCGACATTTCCGTTTCCCGTTGGGAAAAGTCGACCATTTGATATCAGGGAATACCCGACCAATACCCTTTGGTCACCGTGGAGAACTGCACTCCGAATCCTCCAATTACAGTCCAGATTTGGGGTCATGTGATCTCGCTGTCCCGGAAACCTAAACAACGATGGCGGCCATCGTGGACTGAGGCAAAGGAGCTTGATATGATTTTCCTCTAGAAAGAAAGTGTCGACTGTTCGGTTCAAATAGTTGGACACACACACACACACACACACACACACATACATACTACAATTAATTGGAATCTGTTGTGATCTGTGTATGACTTGAACAGCGCTTTGAATAAAAATGAGCAAACCTTGACGAAAGAGGAACCGGATTCGTTTTCTGCGCTTGTGCTGTGATGGCGATGGGCCGAAAGACCCTTTTTTGACGGCTGCCCGGTCGACGTGGGAGTCGCGCCGCCTTGTCAGGGCCCTGGGGGCCGCGCGGAAGGATGCTTTCTGCGGGATCGCACCAAACCCTTCATCCGTATCCTGTTTTTAGAGAATGTGGCCCGGTCGCCATTTTTGGAGGCCGTTCAACTGCACGGAGAAAATAGCTAAAATAAACGAAATGTACATTAAAAAAAAAAAATAGGGAGAGGGAGGAAAGGAAGGCTCGGGGGTTTCACACAGGGCGGGTGCATGGTTTTCTGTGGCAGTTTTCCCACCCGACAAGTGGAGAGAAAAACAAAAACGTATTTTAACTCAGAAAGGCCGACCGCCACCCTCGTTCAACGGGGGGGGGCGGGGGTGATCCCCCGCACGTGGCGGCCTGCTCCGGCAACGCGGGGCCAGGTTCCTCGGGCGCTATCAGGCAGCGGAATGCGGTTGAATTTTCACCGGTGGAAGATTCACCCCCGCGCACACACACACACACACACACACACACACACACACACACACACACACACACACGCTTGCCTTCGCTAGAGCGACCTCCCAACCCCGTTCGCGACGAACGAATCATTCGCGAGTCTCACAGCACTACCCGAAATGCACCGCGACATTCTCGCCGCGCCATCTTTAGAAAACACTGAGTGGGACGCTGAATGAAACTTGATTATTATTTTTTTTTGTTGGGGGGGGGGGGTTGATAGGAATACATTGCTCCTCGTGTTAACACCGTTGGTCCGCGTCGCGAGGTACAAAATAATAATGTTCGCTTGCTTTACGTGTCGCGTGTGTGGCCCCCACCTCGACGCTGATGTCCGTGCATCGGCGAATGCATGTAAATGTGTGGCTAGCCTTAAATTGCTAACGTTAACGTCAGGCCTCGACGCACGCTAGCTAGCGCGCTAACGTTAGCTTTCCTCTTCGCTATTTGACGCCACATCTTTGTGTCGCGGTGCTCGATGCTATAATACATTTCACGTTGCAAGTCGACGCCGAGTCATTTATTTTACAATGTTATGAGGTGGCATTTTCCATTTAAACGTCGGCGCAAACGTCGTGATCAGTGGTCAAGAGTAACGAAGTACAAGTACTCAACGTACCTTTTTAAGTACTTCATCAGTTTTGTACAATTTGAACTCTTAGTCTTCTGTATTACAAAGCATATATTTATACGTTTTACTCCACTACATTTCTAGCGGAGTTTTTTTAATATTCGTTTCTGCACACAAACAGGATTTATATCAAAAGTGTACTGAGTGCTTATTCCACCACAGTTGGTAATGTAAACCGATAGGATGGATCGGCCGCAATCCAGGACCTGAACTCTTTTTGCCCTGTTTTTTTGTTTTATAGTGAGGTTTTGGGCCAGTGGCGTCATCATGGGTATCAAGGTTCAGCGACCTCGGTGCTTCCTTGACATCGGAATCAGCAACGTGCTTGGTAAAAAAGGAAAACTGCCTCCTTCATGATTCATAACAGCTAATATATACTCAACTTTTGTTCTGACAATAGACATTTTTTTCCCCCGCAGTTGGTCGAGTTGTAATAGAGCTGTTCTCAGATGTCTGCCCTAAAACGTGTGAGAACTTCAGGTGTCTCTGCACAGGTAAATTGTATTGGATGATCTGGAAGCGAATTCCACTGACAACAAGATATGTTTTCTGTTAAAATTGTATGTGGTTTTCTAATGCGGTTATCTTTCCTAGGTGAAAAGGGTATCGGTAAAGGGACACAGAAACCTCTGCATTATAAAGGGTGTCTATTCCATAGAATTGTGAAAGACTTCATGATTCAAGGAGGAGACTTCAGTGAAGGTTTGTGTAACATCTATATCTGTATGTGGCTTTCTAATCCCTTGGTTCCTACAGTACAGAAAACTGGAATAGCATCAGTCTGTTGGCATTATCAGAGTGGTTAAGTCAGCATTGGCATGTATACTGACACCAGAGATGAATGCTTAAATCACATCACAACTAATTTAAAGCAAAGTATTTATTGTGTGTGTGTGTGTGTGTGTGTGGTTATCCGCCACCATTGCCTCTGATAAGCTCGGCACTATTTAATCTCCTTTGTTAATGGTCTTACCTCATGCCTTTCTGTTACAGGGAATGGAAGGGGGGGAGAATCTATCTATGGTGGATTTTTTGAGGGTAAAGACATCACTTATGAATCTGTCATGTTATCCACGTCAACCTTAGTTTCAGGAAACTAAATGTCTTTTTTTTTCTTCCAGATGAAAGCTTTTCTGTCAAACATAATAAAGAATACCTGCTTTCAATGGCAAACAGGGGCAAGGATACTAATGGGTCGCAGTTTTTTATGTAAGCAGTAAACATTTGTTAATTCACCACACTAAGAATTTTTAGTACTTTCTTAATGCAGTCCTGTTTGTTTTCTAATTTATACTTTATTATTTCTTATCAACATTATGAACGGTTTGTGTAATTCCCTGCTTTTACATCCAATCCTTAGAACAACTAAACCCTCTCCACATCTGGATGGGTAAGTGCTTTTTGGTTTCATTTTGAGATATTAAGCTGTCAGTGCAACTCTATTATGGATCATCTAATGCTGCTGTAGAAGCCAATACCTCTGTCTTGTTTCAGTGTCCATGTGGTCTTCGGCCACGTGATCTCAGGCCAAGAGGTTGTTCAAACCATGGAGAACCAGAAAGCTGATCCCAACAGTAAACCATACTCTGAGGTCAAGGTGTTGAACTGTGGAGAACTCATCCCTAAAACAAAAGGTTTTCAGCAATTGTCTAGATGTTCATCTATAGTTTCAAGTATCCAAGTGTTGAAACGCTATTCACAAATCCAAAACATTTTGCAGCAAAGAAGGATGAAAAGAAAAAAGAAAAGGCTTCCTCTGATGATAGTAGTAGTTCCAGTGAGTCTGACAGCTCTACAGACTCCACTGACTCCGAAAAAGAATCCAAAAAGAGGAAGAAGAAGGTTAAAAAGCAAAAGAAGAAGCAGAAGAAGAAAGACAAAAAACGGTATGCAATGAAATGTCTACTAAAACACTAAACGACACTAAAACCGATCTGCAGTGCAGGGGAGTAAGTTTAATGCGGATCTAAAATGTCATTGCAGGTCAGAGGCCGACAGTGCTGATGAGAAAGAAAAGGAGCTGATTTTGTCCTCTGTCAGACCTGAAGAAATTCCAGCAATCCCAGAAAACAGGTTCCTCATGCGGAAAAGTCCCCAACCCATCGAGAAAGAAAAGGAGAAAGAAGACACTGGAAAAGATCGGCGAAAGAGGGAGGACAGGCCAAGGGACAGGTGCGTTTGAGCAACAGGGGTAAAACTTTGTGTTGGTTTGTGTTATTCAAATTTTATAATGTAATTTGTCATTATTGTTGGCAGAGGGTTTAATTCCCAGCCAGCGTATCACAGAAGGCTTGTGATGACTCGATCTGGCAGGAAGATAAAAGGCAGGGGTCCAAGGGTAGGTACTTCCTCCTCACCTGTATTCATATAGCTTGATGTTTTTTTGTATTGTTTTTGTTTCTTTTCTTGAAATATATCCTTAAGACACAATGTCAGATTTTCTTTGCATCATCATAAATATTAACAAATATAACTACAGGTACTAAATAACTATTCTTGTCATCACTCATCTAGCGATATCGGACTCCATCTCGGTCAAGATCAAGAGATCGTTTCCGGCGTAGTGAAACTCCTCCACACTGGCGTCTTGAAATGCAGCGTCAAAGAATGAGGGCAGTCAGTGGAGAGCGTTGGATTAAAGGCGACAAGTAAGAGCCTCCTGGGTTTTTTTATTTTTATTTTATTTATTTATTTATTTTTACTTAATTTTAAGTTCATATGGAACTGTTTTTTGGAAATTTCATAATAGTAAAATGCTAATATTTTTCTGATTGGCAGGGTTTGTTTTTTTCTCCGTAGTATGTTTTTTTTACTGTACCTGTCATAATTAAGGGTGCGCCGATCGATCGGCCACTGACTGCGATTGGTCGATATTTGTTCTAAATAGTGTGATTGGTATAAAGGCCGATCAGATTATGCATAACACGCTAGACAATTTCTCTTCCCTGTTATGTAAGGCATAATTAAAAATGTTTACTACTTAAACTAAAGTCTTAGTAGAGCTGGGCACAGCTCCACTCACACACAGACGGGGTAAGCTCATTCTGAGTTATTCGAATGACAAAAATCTTTACAGAATTACGT
The DNA here is from genome assembly GCF_960531495.2 of Zeus faber. Classification (NCBI taxonomy): domain Eukaryota; kingdom Metazoa; phylum Chordata; class Actinopteri; order Zeiformes; family Zeidae; genus Zeus; species Zeus faber. The sequence continues at coordinate 17,159,347 of NC_137210.1, read as the reverse complement.
GTAGGGGTCTTACTGAATAGCCTACTTCCTCTCGCGGAAGACTCGCAAAGCGAATGATGCCCTAGGCAGAAAAAAACACATACATTTCAAATTGTACCTTTGGATTGACTGGTGATCAAAACATAACTGGTGATAAAAACATAACTGACACAAGCAATTAACAGACTTTGAGGATTATGTTATTTCAATATAAATTACCACAAAAAATATTTCATGGTCCGGTTTTTAACAGCAGAACTCTGTGCACTGTTTTCCAGAGGAGATATGATGGAGGCCAAGGAGGAGGACGGTAAAGCTCCAAGAGGAGAGAAAAGGGCCTCAGAAGTCCTTCCTACTGAGGAGGGTAACAAAGAAAGGAAAGGTCATTCCCACAGATCCAAAAGCAAAGAAAAGGATGCTCAGAAGAAGGATGATAAACACAGCAAACATAAGGAGAAGAAAAGAGCCAAATCTCGTAGTCGCAGTAAAAGCAGAGACAAAAGTGGGAGATCAAGAAGCCGAGAGAGGGACCAGAAGCGCAAAGGTGACGACAGAAGAGGCCGCTCCAGAAGCAAAGACAGAACCGTTAATAAAGGAAAAGAATCTGAATCTGATCAGAGCAAGGAGAGAAACAAGCGTCCAGAACTGGATAAAAAGCAAAAAGAAGATACTAAAGGAAGGAATGGGGAGGGACAGGAAAAAGTCAGGCCCAAGTCTCAAAGCAAGGAGAAAACAAATGCTAAAGATGGCCACAGATCCCACAGCAGAAGCAGGGACAGGGGTAGACGGGGGTCATCCAGAGACAAGGGAGAGAGAAGGGAGAAAGACAGGGCCAGGGAGAGGAGCAGGAGCAGGAGTCGGGAGAAACGGCACCAGCGCGAAAGGGAGACCAAGGGAAAGGGGGCGTCCAGGAACAGGGACCGATCAAGGAGCCCGGACAGGGATAAGGCCAGAGACTCTCACAGGGACAGGCGCTCCAGAAGCAAGAGTAACAGCAGAAACCACGGCAAAGACCGTCCCTCTCGCAGAAGAGGTAAAGACAGCGAGTCCAGCCAGAGGAAGGGGTCCAGGGGCAGGCACCACAGTAGCAGCAGTTCCGAGAGCGACAAAGGAGAAAGGAGTCGAAGGAGCCCCGATTACCGGAGGAGGAGAGCAGACAGTCCCAGGGAGTCTCGTTCCAAAGCCAAAGACGGCAACAGAAGCCCGGTACGGAACCGCAGCACGAAAGGCAAAGGAAGAAACCACGGCAAGAATAAATCTAGCTCCAGCTCAAGTTCTGATAGTGATTGAGTCTGCAATCCCTGAGTTCCAAGTGTTGGTAATACTTTGTTTGAAGAAGCAAGTCAAAGCCGCACAAAGATCTAGTAAATCAGATCTTGGCTTTGTTATAGTTCCTGTTCTAAAAAAAAAAAAAGAAAAATCTTAAAATAAAAAAAATTTAAATTTTACTGCAACAGAGAGCCCCCATTTAATCCCCATTTCCCTACAGCCTTTTTTTACTGTATTTTTAAACAATTATTTAAGCAATCAGTTTTGTTGGTAAGGAAATAGTGATTGACTAGGTCTAACTTTTCCAGATGGCTTAGTGAGAGAAAGTTGAAGTCTTTTTGTTTTTTCTCGCTCTCGATTCCTGCATGCAGTCTTTACCGTCACACCCCGCCCCCATGTAACTGTTTTTGGGATACCTGATTTTTTTTTCTTTGTCTTTTTTTTGAAACTGATAAAAATGTTATGGTGTATGTACAACATCAATTCAATTTGTATAAATTCTATAAATTGTGCCGTTTAAATTGTCTATTTTTTGCATCAAACACTATAGGGTAGGCATTACGAGTGATGTAGCGAAGGATGGATAGAAATAATAATTAAAAAAAATGCTAGTACTACCCTTGGTAGACCTAACTCTTACACTTGATCTGCCTATATTAAAATAGCTAACATTTACCTTGGACCGTTCTTACAATAAGTGCAAATCTGACAAGCAAAAATCATTAAAGTTTTAGTTTTATTCACCACTCAGCCACAAAGTTAAAACCACTGACAGGTGAAGTGAGTTACATTGCTCACCTTCTTCCAATAGTACCTGTCAAGGGGTGGGATGTACTAGGCAGCAAGTGAACAGTCAGTTCTTGAAGATGATGTGTTGGAAGCAATAAAAATGGGCAAGCGTAAGGATCTGAGCGACTTCGACGAGGACCAAATTGTGATAGACAACTGGGTCAGAGCATCTCCAAAACAGACGGTCTTGTGGGGTGTTAGTACCTACCACCGGTTGTCCCAGGCCGGGCAACTGGTGAACGGGCAACCCAAGGCTCATTGATGTGCGTGGGGAGCGAAGTCTAGCCCGTCTGGTCCGATCCCACAGAAGAGCTGCTGAAAACAATAATGCTGCTATGAGAAAGGTGTCAGAACACACAGTGCATCACAGCTGGCTGTATATGAGGCTGAGTAGCCACAGACTGATCAGAACGCCCATGCTGACCCCTGTCCACTGCTGGAAGCGCCTACAATGGGCACCCGACCGTCAGAACTGGACCATGACGAGTAATGGAAGAAGGTGGCCTGGTCTGATGAATCGTGTTTTCTTTTACATCATGTGGGTGGCCGGGTGCATGTGCGTTGTTTGTCTGGGTAAGAGATGGCACAAGGATGCACGATGGGGAGAAGGCAAGCCGGTGGAGGCAGTGTGATTCTCTGGGCAATGTTTTTTCTGGTAAACTTTTGCCACAAACAACCTACCTAAACTTTGTTGCAGTCCAAGTACACCCCTTCAAGGCAACGGTATTCCCTGATGGAAGTGGCCTCTTTCAGGACGATAATGCACACTGCCACACCGCAAAAATTGTTCAGGAATGGTTTGAGGAACATGACGGAGAGTTCACGGTGTTGACTTGGCCTCCAAATTCCCCAGATGTTAATCCAGTCGAGCATCCGTGGGATGTGCTGGAACAACAAGCCAGATCTATGGCGGCCAACTCACAGGACTCTAAGGATCTGCTGCTAATGTCTTGGTGCCAGATACCACAGGACAGCTTCAGAGGTCTTGGCGGCGTCCATGCCTTGACGGGTTGGAGCTGTTTTGGTGACACGAAGGATACCTTCACGATATTAGACAGGTGGTTTTAATGTTGTGGCCGATCGGTGTGTACTGTAAACTGTACTACACCACCAATAACCACTAATATTGTGTAGGTCCCCTCATGCTGGCAAAAAGAGCTCTGACCCCGTCGCCGGTTTAAAAGAACACAACAGCGAAGAACACAGTAATGAAGTACATTTTTTCCTTTATTAATTTATGAAAAACGGGTATAAAATCTGATTGGCGTATAGCACCCTATATCCACATCTCTTCCGCCAGCTTCCATCCAAATGTAATGTTGCATTACCACCCTCCGCTGTTACTAAGTGCTGTATCGTGTGTGTGTGTGTGACACTTGGATCCGCGTCGTCAATCATCAGAGTTCAGCTCCCATGCAAATCCAAGTCGCTTCCTGGCGTCCTTGATTTCCACGGCCTCATTAAACTCTTTGATGTTTTGGGTTGAACCGCACACGTATCTGGGCATCTGGACGCCGCTGTCGTCCTGAACGAGGTAGCTCGGCCTCACTCCGCTGAAGATGGGTCCGCGCCCCCCTCCGATGCCTTCCCTGGCGGCCTTGTGGAGCGGGAGGACGTTCCGCTCGGCGTCTGCCGCCGCCTCAATCACTTTCTTCGCGTAGTGTTGGAACTGCTTCTCATCTTCAATGATGAGCTGGGCGTTCCGTTCTTCTAATTCCTGTTGGTCTCTCCTCACTTCCCGGGCCTTGGAACATTTTTTAGCCTATGGAAGCAAGCATACCACAGGTAAACAAGCTTGTTCGACTGCGAGAAGGAATGACATCCCCGAAAGACAGACTGGCTACATTACCATTTCGTCGATATAAAGTTTTGCTAAAGTTATTCTATTTTCTTTATTCTTTTGAGCCCTTTGCTCTTGCTTCTCAAAAAAGGTTATTTCGGCATCCTTGATGGCGTGCAGCCTGTTCAGGGCTTCCTCCTGTTCTCTCGCGTCCTTCCTCTGTTGTTCCTGCATCTTAATGAGACAAGATGGAGGGAGAGTTTGACATTTGAACTTGACAAAAAAAAAAGCTACAGCAGGATGAAAACCGTAATCCACACAACTTTGTTAATTTGCCACCCCGCTTCATATTTAAGAGATAATTGCCATTGAATGATTAAGTGTCCTTTGAGCCGCACAACGTACTACATCAGAACTAGGGACAGACCGACGGCACGTGCTCCTTGAAAGTGCAGCGCGTCTCGTCTTACCTTGGCCTCCCTCTGGTCATCGAGAGCCTTCAGCGTGGCGGCCTTTCTCTCCTCATCATTTCTGTGTTGTTCCACCTGCTGCGTGTCCTTTTGAGCGACGGCCCAAGACAATGCCGAACAATCTTTCTCCTCCTCGTTGACAATTTGTGCCTGCTTCGCGGCGGCCAGTTTGTCCGTGGCCATGTCCCTGCGCATCTGGGCCTCTCTAAAGAATAGTACGAGAATGACGGCTAGACAATGCGTGGTTCTAGGTATGCCGCAATAATCATGAGGGTCTCAATCTGTGGCTTCTTTCTCGAATCACTTTTGATGGGACTTACCTGAACATCTCCGCCTCTTTTTCTTTCCTGAACTTCATCATCTTTTGTTTTGCCGAGAGAAAGCATTTTAACTGTTCGTCCTCCAACTCCTGCTTTTGTCTTTCCACTGCTCTCATGGTGTCTCTGTTGGAGATATGCTCCTGCAGGTACATAACATTGGCAGAGTATGACTTTTTATATATATATATATATATATATATATTTATGTTGCAATTAATAAAAGCCTCTCCACCAGCCTCTCCCGTACCAAGTGAGCGTGCATGATGCTTCTCTTCTGCTCAAATTGTCTTTGTCTCTCCATACTTTGCTCTGTGAGAAAAAGTTCTCGACATCGCTGGATTTCCTCTCCCTCTTCCTTGTTATCTTGCTGCTCTTGTGCTCTTGCCAACTCAGCTTCCTTTATCCTGTGAAAGAGAAACATTAAATATATATTTGCTCCGACACCATTTTCTTTCAACCTTACTTGGCTGTGTCTTTAATCCCTTAAATTGGAAATAAAAACTCTCGTGCCCCTCTAGCGATTATGTGTCGTCGGTTCTTACTGCTTCATCAGATCTTCTGCATTGGCTTGTCTGGCGAGCTTCCTCTGAGATTCCCTCTGCTGCTCTTGTTTGAAAGCCTCATCTTCCCTGGAATTCATCATGTCAATGAGCGCTTGTTCCGTATCCTTGGAGGTGCTCTTGATTCTGCGCTTCAGTTCAACTTGTGCGTCCCTCTCCTTCAAAACTTCACACAGTAAGAGTGCACTCTGCAATGCAATGGGACACCATCTTGTCGTTATGCTCATCATGAAGCTCGATAACGTGCGTATGGCTCTAGCATCCAAGCGGTACTGATAAATATGCTGTTTCCGAGCAATACTAACATGAAGTCCTTTGACCCTGTCGGTTTGGTAATATTGCTGAGCCTTAGCTTTTTCAATGGCATCCTTGCGCTTTTGCGCCTGATATTTGGCCTCTTCAATGTCGGTCATTTTCCTCTGTTGTTCTTCTCTCTCTTCCCGGACCCTTTTTGCCTCAAGTTTCTTCTGCCTTTGCGCCTGTGGTGATTTGTAAAAATTGTTAGAATTTTTCTGTACTGCTGCAGTTAGATATTCTCTGGCAATTTTTCAAGGCACATTGGCATCTCAATAAGTAAATTGAATTACACCGATCAGCCACAACATTAAAACCATCATGAATAACCACTAATATTGTGTAGCTCTCCCTTGTGCCGCCAAAACAGCTGTGACCCATCATGGCATGGACTCCACAAGACCTCTGAAGGTGTCCTGTGGTATCTGGCACCAAGACGTTAGCAGCAGATCCTTTAAGTCCTGGAAGTTGGGAAGTAGGGCCCCCATGGATCTGGCTCGTTCCAACACATCCCACAGATGCTCAATGGGATCTGACCCTAACCCCGGCCATCCACATGATGGAGAAGAAAACGTGATTCACCAGACCAGGCCACCTTCTTCCATTGATCCATGGTCTGGTTCTGACACTCACGTGCCCATTGTAGGGGCTTTCGGCAGTGGTCAACATGGGCACAGCATGGCCACTGTGACTGGTCTGCGGCTATGCAGCCCCATAATCAACAAGCTGCGATGCATTGTGTGTTCTGACACCTTTCTATCATAGCCAGCATGAACCTTTTTGGCAATTTTTGCTATAGTAGCTCTTCTGGGGGGTCGGACCCAATTGTCTAGCCGTCACAATTTGGCCCTCGTCAAAGTGGCTCAGATCCTTATGCTTGCCCATTTTCCCTACTTTCAACACATCAACTTCAAGAACTGACTGTTCAATTGCGGCCTAATATATCCCACCCCCTTGACAGGCGCCATTGTAATGAGATGAACAACATTATCTACTTTTCCTGTCAGCGGCTTTAATGTTGTGGCTGATGCATGGTAAGTCTTGCATTGTGAACTTACAGCAATGGTGTTGGGCCAGAATTTCACCACCTCTTTTGAACGCAGATGCATGGCCTCTCTTCGCTGCGCTGCCGCTCTGATACTTTCCTCATATTTATTAACAGGATTTAAACTTTCTTGAATTCTGTGGAATTCAGCTCTGGGTAAGATGGTGACCATTCGAGGGTCTGGTGGTTGTTGTTGTTCCGCTGTCCCGTTGTATTCTTTGTCCGAGGTCCCTTGATAAATGGTAGTAAGTAAGGCTAGGTATGTTTATTTGTACAGCGCATTTCACACACAAGAGCAATTCGAGGCAGAGACGTCGTGCCTATTCAAGCTGGGGTGGGGCGGTACGTTCCCCCCCAGATTTTTGATTTCTTGCTTTTTTAAATTTTCTATTTCAAACCCTTTTTAAAAAAAAAAAAGATATTTAGTTATGACCATTTTATATTATGAGTCAACCGTGTTCTTCTAATTATGTCAGATCATACCTCAAAAAGTCACACACCCACTTTCCCTATAGTATTGGTTACTGCCAAAGGTTGCAGGATTCAATCGGTTTGCAAGTTGCTATGTCTGCTTATATACACGACTTTGGGCTTTAAAAGTAGTTCAAAACCATGTTGTACGTGTTAAAATAAATAATACTATACAAAGGGAACGTTATTCACTGTTAACAGTGCGTGCAACTACTGTATGTTGCTGTGACGTGCCATATAGTAAAGAACTTAAAGGCATACAAGACAAAATATAAAACCAAAGAATCAAATCATAGAAATAAAAAGCTAAACACCGATAACTACATTGATGTGCAAATTTTTAACAGGCCTACACCCAACAAATATGGCAGGACTCAAGCCCGCACCCAATAAACCAATTGATCGCTTTTATTCCATACACTGCATCGATAACTCTAAGAGTGGTAAAACAAGGTTGTTTTTTTTGCTCAACAATATAGCTTACATGCATCAGTAACACATCTTAATGTTCATACAGGTGAATGACTCTCGAGAAACTCACTTTGCATTTCTCTGCTTATTCGTTTCAAGCTTTCAAAAAAAGAACATAAATGAAGTGACGCCAGCCAGGCTTGTTTCCTTTGTACTGACCTTGTTTTGTGGATCCTCGCCTCCTCCCATACTGAACCACTGACGCTGCCATGTTTGCTGTTTTTGTTAAGAGATTATCCTCAATCTTTAAAAATCTAATTAGAACTGGTGTTAGGGACCAAACAGTTAGTCAAAATGTAAGATTAAAAAAAAATAAAAAGTTAAATTTTTACCCATAGTAAATTTCAACAAAGAAGGGTAACAAAATTAAAATACAGAGAATGCTTTTTAAATTTAAACTAAACCATGACCTCAAACAAACACAAGTGTGATACTGTGACCGGTCAGTGTCGGCAGGCTGCTGGCTGACCAGGCCAATGGTGATACAAGTACATGAAGGTATACATATATAACAATTTTGACATGAACCATATTGACAAATGTCAGTTTTCCATTGTTCTGTCGAGGAAATAATTCATCCCCCCTGACATTCGTGGTGAAATTGTGAAAGTGTTCCAGCTGTATGCGTGCGTATGTGCGTAAACTGGTAAACTAAGAGCAGGTTCTCCAAACGCTCCATTTAGTAGGGGGAGAATTGTGATGTCACAAAGGCATTACACGTTGATGTCCACCAGGGGGGGGGGGGGGGGTTATGTGGATAATTCCCTTAATTACATCACAATCTGTTTTATTCACCAGGTACATTTACATGTGTTTCCATGCACTCTTTCCCAAAGGAAACCTCTTGGGGAAAATTAGGTAAAAGCCCACCATTCCTGAGCCATATATTGTTTAGATATTTAATGTGATATGTATAGTATGGCCCCCCCCAATGGAACTGAAACCAGGCAGAGAAGTGATTGCGAGTATCCCAACCCCTGCACGGTGCCTCGCCCCTTGCGTAACCTTGGTGAGAGAAGAGTCCAATTCCGATGGAGGGGTTTGGTTCTAAAGCCGATGTTGGGCATAGAGGTGAGCCCCGCTCTGTCCAGTCGATACCGCTCAGTCTCCTGCACAAGGTCCGGCTTCTTCCCCACCGGGGAGGTGACGTTCCGCATACCGCACGCCAGTTTCCATAGCCAGGGTCCAGCACACCTACGGCCACCCTGCCTGTCGTGTCGCCCACGAGGCATTCACCGGACCCTTACTGTATGATAAGCCTTGTGGGTGGAGGACCCACAAGGCAGCGGCGACACATTGCTTCTTCGGGCTGTGGCAGACCGAGCTCCACTCCTGGGCCTGGCTCCAGGGGTGGGCCCCGGTCTCTCTCGTTGGGGCGCGGTCAGTCCATCTGTCCTTCTCCTCGGGTCTTCTGAATCGTTATTAGTCTGGTCCCTCACCTGAGCTCAATCTGCCATGGGTAGCCCTGCCAGGTGCAAGGCACTAGACAGCGTAGCGCCCCCTCCAGATTCTTTCAGGCTCACAAAACCCTCCACCACATTAGGTTTACGATTCCAGGAGGAATGTTTTAGTTCCTATAAATCATAAAAAAAACCAACTCACCATCATTGACGTTTGCGTATTACAAACAAACATTTTTCCGCGGACCCTCTGCTTTCCCCATATTGGGAACCCAAGCGCTTAAAGAGTCTAAAAATAACACAAATCAGTAATAAAAAAATGTATTTTTTCCTCTTATTCATTTTCGCAATACATGGATATAAAACCTGACTGCCAGGTAGCTACACATCACCAGGTAAATCCAAGTCGCTTCTTGGCCTTCTGAATATCCACCACCTCATTACGTTCCTTCGTGTTTTGGGTTGAACCGCACACGTATCTGGGCATCTGGACGCCGCTGTCGTCCTGAACGAGGTAGCTCGGCCGCACTCCGCTGAAGATGGGTCCCAGCCCCCCTCCGACGCCTTCCCTGGCGGCCTTGTGGAGCGGGAGGACGTTTCGCTCGGCGTCTGCCGCCGCCTCAATCACTTTCTTCGCATAGTGTTGGAACTGCCTCTCCTCTTCGACGACGAGCTGGGCGTTCCTTTCCTCCATTTCTTGTTGTTCTCGTCTCAGCTGCTGGGCCTTGGAGCGCTTTTCAGCCTGCAGAGAGACAAGCGTAACCGTCGCTAAATGAGCTTGTCATACCAACAAGAGACTTGTGAATTTGTTTGCTCGACAGAAACGATACCCCCGAAAGGTACGCGCCGGGTACATCACCATTTGGTCGACATAAAGATCTTGTAAAATTCTGCCATCTTCTTTATTCTTTTGAGCCTTCTGCTGTTGCTTCTGGAGAAATATTCTTTCGGCATCCTTGATGGCGTGCAGCCTGTTCAGGGCGTCCTCCTGTTCCCTCACATCCTTCCTCTCTTGTTCCTGCATCTTAATGAGACACGATGGAGGGAGAGTTTGACATTTGAGCTTCACCGACCAAAAAAAACCGAAACAAAAAAAGCTACAGCGGGTTGAAAACCTGTTCTAGACGTCTCTGTTTATTTGCCATTCACCTTCATATTTAAGATATAATTGCCATTGAATAATTTTGCGTCCTTTGAGCCGTACAATGTACTACATCAGAACTATGGACAGGCCAACATGCGAAATTTAGAAAACTTGACAAAATACAAAGCTACCTGAGGATGAAAACTGTATTCTTTTGTTCCCCCCAGAAGTAATAAAAGCTCATTGTCGTTTGAATGTTTTGTTGGTGTCCTTTGAGCCGCGCCACCTCCTACACCGGAACGACGGACGGCATGTCTCTCGTGTCTTACCTTGGTTTCTCTGTGTTCAGCAATAGACTTCAACATGGCGGCCTTTCTCTCCTCCTCATTCCTGTGTCGCTGTGCCTGTTTCGCTTCTTGCTCAGCGATGGCCCTTGCGATGGCCTCCTCCTCGTCGATAACTTGCGTCTGCTTGGCGGCCGCCAGCTTGTCCGTGATCTTCTCCCTGCGCATCTGGGCCTCTCTGAAGAAAAGTACAAGAACGACGCGGAGCGTCAACGCCCCGGCACGAGGTATGCCGATAGAACTACGATGGCGGTCGTCCAGATCTGGGATCCCCTTTGATGGGACTTACCTGAACAGCTCCGCCTCTTTTTCTTTCCTGAACTTCAGCATCTTTTGTTTTGCCGAGAGAAAACATTTTAACTGTTCGTCCTCCAACTCCCGCTTCTGTCGTTCCACCGCTCTCACGGTGTCCCTGTTGGAGATATGCTCCTGCAGATGCATAACATTGACAAGAGTAAGAATTTCTTTGTTTATATTGCAATAAAATAATATAAAAGCCTCTCCAGCAGCCTCTCCCGTACCAAGTGGGCCTGCATGATGCTTCTCTTCTGCTCCAGTTGTCTTCGTCTCTCCATACTTTGCTCCGTGAGGTAAAGTTCTCGACATCGCTGGATATCCTCTCCGTCTTCCTTGTTATCTCGCTGCTCTTGAGCTCTCACCAGCTCAGCTTCCTTCATCCTGTAAAAGCGAAACATTAAATATGGATTTGCTCCGACAGCATTTTCTTTCAACCTTACTTGGGCGTGTCTTTAATCCTTTAAATTGGAAGTAAAAACTCTCGTGCCCCTCTAGCGATTACACCGCGTTCCAAATTATTATGCAAATTGGATTTAATCGTCACAAACATTACATTTTTTGTTTTTTAATTAAACTCATGGATGGTATTATGTCTCTGGGCTCTTTGGATCACTAAAATCAATCTCAGACATCTGTGATAATTAGTTTGCCAGTTGAGCCCAATTAAAGGAAAACTACTTCAGAAGGACGTTCCACATTATGAAGCAGGCCACAGGTTTCAAGCAATATGGGAAAGAGAAAGGATCTCTCTGCTGCCGAAAAGCCTCAAATAGTGCAATGCCTTGGACAAGATATGAAAACATTAGATATTTCACGGAAACTTAATTGTGATCATCGTACTGTGAAGAGATTTGTGGCTGATTCAGAGCACAGACAGGTTGGTGCAGATAAAGGCAGAATGAGGAAGGTTTCTGCCAGACAGATTCATGGGATTAAGAGAGCAGCTGCTAAAATGCCGTTACAAAGCAGCAAACAGGTATTTGAAGCTGCTGGTGCCGCTGGAGTCCCGCGACCCTCAAGGTGTAGGATCCTCCAGAGGCTTGCAGTTGGGCATAAACCTACTATTGGGCCCCCCCTAACCAATGCTCACAAGCAGAAACGGTTGCAGTGGGCCCAGAAATACATGAAGACTCATTTTCAAACAGTCTTGTTTACTGATGAGTGCCGTGCAACCCTGGATGGTGCAGATGGATGGAGTAGTGGACGGTTGGTGGATGACCACCATGTCCCAACGAGGCTGCGACGTCAGCAAAGAGGTGGCAAAGTCATGTTTTGGGTAGAATCATGGGGAGAGAGCTGGTGGGCCCCTTTAGCGTCCCTGAAGGTGTGAAATGACCTCGGATAAGTATCAAGCGTTTCTGACTGAGCACTTTCTTCCATGGTACAAAACAAGAACCGTGCCTTACGTAGCAAAATCATCTTCATGCATGACAATGCACCATCTCATGCTGCAAAGAATACCTCTGTGTCATTGGCTGCTATGGACATAAAAGGAGAGAAACTCATGGTGTGGCCCCCGTCCTTCCCTGACCTCAACCCTATTGAGAAGCTTTGGAGCATCCTCAAGCAAAAGATCTATGAGGGTGGGAGGCAGTTTGCATCAGAACAGCAGCTCTGGGAGGCTGTTCTGACATCCTGCAAAGAAATTCAAGGAGAAACTCTCCAAAAACTCACAAGTTCAAGATGCAAGAATTGTGAGGGTGATATCAAAGAAGGCTCCTGTGTTAACATGTAACTTGGCCTGTTAAGATGTTTTGATTGAAATAGCTTTTGATTTCAGTAAATATGAACTCATAATACTGCAAATTCAACAAATGACCATTTACAGTTCTTTACAACCTAAAAAATGTTTTGAAATTCTGTTGTGCATAATAATTTGGAACAGTGCATTTTAACTTTTTTTATTTTTGAAACAAATACTGTTATCATTGGGAGGTTTGTACAATAACACTCGAATTAAACCCTAACGGTTGATGACTTGAAAATGATACTGACTGTCATGTGCATCGACTATTTAGGAAACTCAGAGAAATATATTTGCATAATAATCTGGAACGCGGTGTGTCGTCGGTTCTTACTGCTTCATCAGATCTTCTGCATTGGCTTGTCTGGCGAGCATCCTCTGAGATTCCCTCTGCTGCTCTTGTTTGAAAGCCTCATCTTCCCTGGAATTCATCATGTCAATGAGCGCTTGTTCCGTATCCTTGGAGGTGCTCTTGATTCTGCGCTTCAGTTCAACTTGTGCGTCCCTCTCCTTCAAAACTTCACACAGTAAGAGTGCACTCTGCAATGCAATGGGACACCATCTTGTCGTTATGCTCATCATGAAGCTCGATAACGTGCGTATGGCTCTAGCATCCAAGCGGTACTGATAAATATGCTGTTTCCGAGCAATACTAACATGAAGTCCTTTGACCCTGTCGGTTTGGTAATATTGCTGAGCCTTAGCTTTTTCAATGGCCTCCTTGCGCTTTTGCGCCTGATATTTGGCCTCTTCAATATCGGTCATTTTCCTTTGTTGTTCTTCTCTCTCTTCTCGAATCTTCTTTGCTTCAAGTTTGTTCTGCCTTTGCGACTTTGACGAGATCACATTGTTAGAATTGTCATCAAGCTACATTGGTGTCTCAATAAGTAAACTGAATTTGCACTATGAGTCTGGCATTGTGAACTTACAGCAATGGTGTTGGGCCAGAATTTCACCACCTCTTTTGAGCGCAGATGCATGGCCTCTCTTTGCTGCGCTGCCTCTCTGATACTTTCCTCATATTTATTAACACGATTTAGACTTCCTTGAATTCTGTGGAATTCAGCTCTGGGTAAGACAGCGATTTGGCGAAGATCCGGTGCATGTAGGCCTACTCTCCCATGTGAAGAGCCTTGAGAAATGGTATAGAGTGAAGGAAGGCATGTTTATTTGTATAGCACATTTCATATACAAGGGCTACACTTATTTTGCATTTATTTGCTTTTTAATTTCAAGCTTTCAGGGAAATGAATAGTGAGGGGAGGCCAATCAGGCTTGTTTCCTTTGTACTGACCTTGTTTAGTGGATCCACTTCTTCTCCCATACTGAACCACTGACGCTGCCATGTTTGCTGTTTTTCAGCCTTTAAAAATGAAATGAAGCCAAAGAAATCTCAATTATGTGCTCTGACCTCTTTTGCAACGTGTCGAATCAGGGGAACCATGTGTTATGCGGTATCCTAGCAACGCCTGCGCCAATCATCTGCAGCGCACTGCTCAACAGGGTCGCTAGGCCACACTAGGGGGCGCTACACGTATTTTTGTGCATTATTCTTTCCCATCATTTTTTCTTTGTCAACATTTTGATGACATATTCTACCTTCATCCAGTATATGCGATTTTATTTTAATTCATTCCATTCAATTTCAGGTTCTGTTTTTGCTTCATAGAGTTAAGTTTTGGACCGAGATATTGAAGGATCACTATCATTAATCAGCAAATTATTTTAATCGTTATTTTTCTTGTTATTATTACTCATACTATTTATCGGGAAGTTATTCGTCTTGAACTACTCCAAGATCTCCTCAAATTAATCCTCACAGTAGTTTAGGGCCTTGCTATAAAGACAAAGCAGAAGAAATAAAAGCGTTAAAGGCAAAAAGAAAATCAAGCAAAACGTATATAAATAAAACCCCAGACGGATAAGAATATAATTCAAAATACACAATTGCAGGAATTAAAACAATCCCTCGAAACACACACAGGATGTTCTCTTTGAGGTTATAACAATCCGATTTGGCACAGCGAGCGCAGTCACGCGTCTCTCAATTTGACTCAGGTGATGGACGGCGCCTGGAAGACGACGCAGAATTTAAAATCAAACTCACTGGGGAGACGCCTCCAGTGACCGGATTAAGGCTCGTCGGAGGGAACCGGTTCTTACGGCTCCATTCGTTCCCGAGAGCCGTTCAAAGCAAACGCCCGTCGTTGTTTTTCTTTTGCGTGTGTTGCCAATCTGCGCATTGGCAAATGGCATCAATAACACGTGAAAATATATGATCCCCTAAGTATGTTTTTTTTCGTATGCATGTATGTCTTCGTCTGTATTCCTTTTTTCGTTAGCGTTTATTTATTTGGATGTTATTCAAAAGTTATGCAATCCAAAAATAAAACAAGAACTACAGTGAGTTATTTCGGCGCGGAACGGGTACAAAACAGTATTTCACAGCGCAAGGAGACGGCAGCCTAAACAAATAGCGCCGCACGTCCGCCCGTAAAACTTGGCAAAAGGAAAGAATCGGTTCCCTTCCAAAGGAGCCGTTCAAAAGGAGCGCATCGTTCGCGAACGACCCGGCGCCGGCCACACCAGTTGCGCAGCCCCGGGGTCCCGGTCCTGTCGCATCCCCGCAGCAGCAGCAGCAGCAGCAGCAGCAGCAGCGGCGGCGGCATCTGTGGCATCTGTATCCGTCTCCGCGTCCGCAAGGGAAAGTCAGCGGTCACCATGGCCCCGCTCCGCATCCGCAGCGTGTTGATCAGCGAGAGCGTGGATCCGTGTTGCAAGCAGATCCTGGAGGAAAATGGCATCCGCGTCACCGAGAAACACAACATGAAGAAGGAGGATTTGGTCGCCGAGATAAAGGTTCGTTCCGTGCGCTGGCGACGCGCGGCGTGGGGGCCGGTTTGCGCGTTGGAAAAGCGCAAAATCAAATAAAATCCCCCCCCCCCCGCTATGCACTCAAAAGCGGACGCACTTTATTTGATTTTCAACTCCACAGCGGTAATGTTGGAATAAGCGACGCGATGCTGCAGCTGTGGGTGGAGAGGGTCTTTATGGTCAACTTTAAAGCCGGACTTTTTATTTATTTACGCTGTCTTATTTTATTTTCTATTTCTTGTTTGCATTGCAGTTTGGGTGTGAGTGCACACATTGTGAACGTTGGATTTTGAGGGGAAAAAAAAAAAGTGCGTTCCCACGTTAGTTGAGGTTGGAGGAGTTTTTTTTTTTTGTTTTTTTTCATTGGCAAGATCCGCCCATTGTGAGTCTGATGCAACTGCGCCCCGGGCTTGCTGAGTTGCGTGTGTGTGTGTGTGTGTGTGTGTGTGTGTGTGTGTGTGTGTGTGTGTGTGTGTGTGTGTGTGTGTGTGTGTGTGTGTGTGTGTGTGTGTGTGTGTGTGTGTGTGTGTGTGTGTGTGCGTGCAAATAATAATAACGCCAATCAGGATTTGGTTTCCTTGTTTCATGTTTTTGCTTGTTTTGTTGTTTTTCTGGTTCTATGTCACATTGGGTTTTTGTTTGTTTTTGCTGTTTCTGTGTTGTATTGCCATGTGTTGTGCGTGTGGTCATACTGTATACCTATGATGCACGCACATTTTTTTCTTTTAAGTAAAATCTGCCATAATCACACAGACTAGGAAAATGTTGCCATATTGTAGTAAAATGAGAAGTAAAGGACCTCACGAGGGCCGCATCATCATGGGCTGCCATACATTCTAGCCATTGCTATCTTATCACCTTTCCCTGCAGGACTACGACGGCCTGGTGGTCAGATCTGCGACAAAGGTCACCGCGGACATCATCGACGGTGCCGGCAATCTTAAAATCATTGGAAGAGCCGGGACCGGGGTCGATAACGTGGACGTCGACGCGGCCACTAAAAAGGGCATTATTGTCATGAAGTAAGTTTAGCAACGGACGTGGGATGACTTTTTATTTAAAAAAATGTTTTTTCCCCAACATGAATCTGATGACACTCGATGTAGTCCTAAAACAAGAGCTTGTCTTGGCGTTCATACGGTGCTGTTTGCTTTCAGTACTCCAAGTGGCAACACTATCAGCGCCGCCGAGCTGACGTGTACCCTGCTGATGAGCCTCTCCAGGCAAGATCAAATGGATTTCAAGTCTTTCTTTGCATATTGTCCAGGGACGCACTGACATTGGATTCGGCTTATTTAGGAATGTTTTCACCAAAAAGCCAAATATTAATGGAAAGTGATTGGATGTTGTGTTTTTTTGACATGTAGATGCATTAATTATATTCTCCACGTTACCTGAAAGTGTGTTACTCACTGGATTTTGTTAACCCAAATTTGCAGTAAGTATTGTACAGTACTTCCAAAGGAATTTTCCAAATTTGTATCCGTATCTGTATCCCAAATCTGCTATGAAACATTTCTTTTTAAATTGTAAAAAGTAAATGAATAAATTGTCACCCCTTTTCCTCACGCGCATGTAAAAGTGAGATTAACATTTGACTCCATCTTCAGACACGTACCCCAGGCTGTCATGTCGATGAAAGCGGGCAACTGGGATCGCAAAAAAGTAAGCAGAGCCTTTGGTGGCTGCCATGTGCCGGTTGTCTCCTGAAGCAATTACTTTCGCATGACCGAGCTCTTTGTTTACCCAGCCTCCACTAATTCCACGCGATAATTCAGTCGGTGCAGTTTATCTTGAGCCACTGGAGCGGGGACATTTTTGTTTTTGTTTTAAACTTTTTCAGTTCATGGGTTCGGAGCTCTACGGCAAAGTACTCGGAATACTCGGACTCGGGAGAATAGGAAAGGAGGTCGCCACGAGGATGCAGTCCTTCGGCATGAGGGTTGGATTTTAATATATTACAATATGTCAGCACTGCACTTTGTGTGTGTGTGTGTGTGTGTGTGTGTGTGTGTGTGTGTGTGTGTGTGTGTGTGTGTGTGTGTGTGTGTGTGTGTGTGTGTGTGTGTGTGTGTGTGTGTGTGTGTGTGTGTGTGTGTGTTTTAACCTCTATTCTGTTTTCCCTTGCCAGACGATCGGCTATGATCCGATCACTCCGCCAGAGGTGTCGGCCACATGGGGGGTGGAGCAGATGTCTTTGGAAGAGCTGTGGCCGCAGTGCGACTACATCACGGTCCACACCCCCCTCATGCCCTCCACCACCGGTGAGTTCCAACCGAGGCCCCTCCGTGTCGGGTGGCGTTTGGGCTCGTATTTTGTCGCGGTCGTCTCATGCATTTTGGTCGTTGCCTGTTCTTCCCAGGCCTCCTGGGCGACGCCACCTTTGCCAAGTGCAAGAAAGGAGTGAGGGTTGTGAACTGCGCGCGTGGCGGGATCATCGACGAGGCCGCCCTGCTCAGAGCGCTGGAGTCCGGGCAGTGCGGGGGAGCCGGCCTGGACGTTTTCATTGAGGCAAGGACGCGAAATGTTTCGGGTGGGCGGGCGGGGGCGAACCGCGATTCGGGTTCGATTCAGCTCGAAAGGTGAATTTAACCCCGGGCCCGCGACCCGCTTGCAGGAGCCGCCCGCGGACCGCTCCCTGGTCAACCATCCCAACGTGATCAGCTGCCCCCACCTGGGAGCCAGCACCCGGGAGGCGCAGGCGCGCTGCGGCCAGGACATCGCCCTCCAGATCGTGGACATGGTGCGGGGCAAGAGCCTCGTCGGAGCCGTGAGTTGGGGTTTCTTTCGCAACGCGCGTTCTCCGCCCCTCGCAGTGTGTTCCCGAAGGAGATGAATGGAAAACTCATTGAAGGTCAAATACGAAAGCCGGGGTTTCTGAAAGCAGGGGCTAGGCGTACAGGGGTTTTACATATTTCTAGCCTTGTTTCAGATGTCGGCTGATTTTGGAAGTAATACTGGGGAATTGCAACAAAAAAACCCCAAAAGAAAATAAATAACCAGGTGTTTTTATGTTATCCTTGGTTGCATTCATTGACATGTCAGTACTGACAAGCCCTGAATTAAATTGTACAATTTAAAAATGTAAAAAAAAAAAAAAATGTTCATTTTTATGAGAAGCGTTAAGCCACACTGCTTTTTGTATATTTTCCTTAATTTTGAAGTTGCAGATTTACCAACTCTTTAAATCAATGACATTTTTCAGACGTTTATCTTGAGAAGCAAAACTTTCAAATAAAGCGCCGACAAATGTCCAGTGTCCTTAACTGTATGAATGTGAGGAGCAAGAGCTTTTGTAATGAGGAGAAAAGCCGTGGAAACGGACAGAATCTGAATTGCCGTGATTGGGCCTTTACACGTGTGAATGTCCAGTGTTGCGCGGACATTCCTGGCAGCCTGGTAGGCGGTTGCCTTGGCAACGTTAGAGGAACTGAAAAGCTGGGAGACAAACAAAATGTCGGTGTTGTGCAGGTTCAACTTAAGTGTTAGGCAAATGGTTTTGTGCAGATGTCAGCAAGTCATGCAGGCAGGAATACGTTAAGGAGTCCAGGTTATATTTATGAGTCTGTGATTATATTTCTTCAAATATATTATGGTATATGTATATCTCTTTCTTCCAATGCAGGTAAATGCACAGGTTTTGGCGAGCACATTTTCTCAGGAATCTCATCAATGGATCAAACTTGGAGAGGCCATTGGTGCTGTCCTGCAGTCATGCACCAACTCTAAACAGCCGCTCTCCCAGGTCCAGATCACTACTCAAGGTAAGGAGTCTAGCGAAGAGGAATTTTGCACCGGGTCTCATTTTGTGACAATCTGAGGATAAATTCGGCAGTGTTTTCTGAGGGGACTGGTGACTAACTCACAGATGGTGCTTGTTATGTTGTGTTATGTCTCCCTCTGGTGGCCAGATTGTGCTCAACTCTATGAACACAAATAGTAAATTGTCTGAAATTAAATTATTTGTTCTGAATATTATTATTCTTATTCATTTTTTGTGAAGCGTTTAATCTGATTTGAATAGTTTTACCCAGTTGATCAGTTAATAAATGTTATACTTTCCAGGGGACTGCTTGAAGACTTCCACTGGTTACATGACCTCTGCGGTAATGGTCGGGCTGCTCAGTCATAAATCCAGTGGCTGCCCTAATCTTGTCAATGCACTGACCCTCGCCAAGGAGTCAGGAATTATGGTAAAAAACAAACCCTGACGAGGCTGCATTCCATTAATTAACATGATTAACTTGCATCCTGAGCGGGGGAGGGGAAGAAAAAAAACAAACAAACAAACAAAAAAAGCTCTAAATTGATTGACTCTGTAGGTAAATCAAAACCACGACCAATCGGAGAGGATTGCGTGTGAGGTGGAGATCTCGGCTAATGGGCCGAGCTACAAAGCCACCGGTTCGGTTTTGGGAGGCGTGCCGGTGCTGATGGAGCTGAGCGGCAGCGTGTTCCGGCAGCCGGTCTCACTCGCTGGCAACTTGCTGTTCTTTAAGGCCACCGCTGGTCCCCAGCTCCTACCCTCTTTGGCTGGTAAGAGACCAAAGTGTGTGTGTGTGTGTGTGTGTGTGTGTGTGTGTGTGTGTGTGTGTGTGTGTGTGTGTGTGTGTGTGTGTGTGTGTGTGTGTGTGTGTGTGTGTGTGTGTGTGTGTGGATTGCTACATATAACTTTCAAAATAAGATGTATTTTCGTTGTTTATCATCCAGGCTTGCTGGCCACGGCTGGGGTAGAGATGGAGTCCTTCAGTGCTCCCACAGCCAGAACCGGAGATCTTTGGTTCTGTGCGGGGGTGACCTCTCCCCTGGAAGACCTTGGAGCCTTGAAGCCTTTAGTCAAGGAAGCCGCACAGATAACCATATAAATGAGCAGCGGCGGTGTTACAATGCTAGTACAACAGTGTGTGAAGCTGCTGCAAACCACTCAAGATCATTTTGTGTAGAACACATGATCCGTCGCCATCATTCCTTCTTTCGTATGCGCACAGTTTGCAACTTGTTTACAAACCGTTAAGAAAACTTGTCTACAATCTAACCTCTGATTTAGTAATAACGTCTAGGTTTACAGCGCTATAGAATAAAAACTTGACTTATTAGTGGCTATATGTGTCTTGTTTATTGTGTGTCCAAGTGTTTATTTGAATGTGATAATTTTCATGAAAATTTTTCATAATCAATCCTGACCTGTTTTTAGGTAAATAAAACAGACCTGGATGTTTTTTTTATATATATATATTTTTTTTATGATTTTTTTTTTTTTGTACATGGGTGTTAACAACATACTGTGTATATGTATTTGTGCACTGTTGTGTGCAAAATGCATATCGCACTAATCCTTAGTCAAAGCCTCGGTGGCCTGCATGCATAATTTGGTCAAAAAATGCCATGGCAACGGAATGGGGGGAGGGGGAGGAGGAGGAGGAGGAGGAGGAGGAGGAGTGGGGTGGAGGAGGTGGGTGGAGGGGGTCAAGCTCCACACAGATACCAAAATAGGACTCTCTGCAGGAGCGTCCTGAGCTATATAAAGAAGAGAGTCGCTCGGCTGCGGGGACTGCGCGCTCTTTTGTTGACAACACGCATCCACCGCGCACGCAACTGCAGGAGGGAGGTGAGTGCTCCAGGATTTAATCACACAATTCCAGTGTCAATCTGTTATTTTGCTCTTTTTTGTGGGGGGGGGGGTGAGGTGTCCTTGGGTAGCTCGAAAGGTACGGAGCTTCCTAAAGCGACTGTGTGTGTGTGTGCGTTTGAGAGTGTGAGGAGGGGGAAAGGAAAGAAGAAAAAAAAAAAAAAGGTGTGTGTATATATTTCTATATATGTGTATAAAGTATTAAACGTGTGCAGCAGACAATATCTCGTGTACACAGAAACGCGTTAGAAAAGATCTGAAAAGACATATATGACATATGTAATGATATCCAAAACAAGTGCCTATGATCATAGGTGATGTACCCTTCCTCTGAGTTAATGTGAGAAATTTAGCACTGAAATCCTCATTCAAACGTTATACGTGAACTCTGTCCCCGTTGATGTATTAATTAGCCCATAATAATGCAAGATTTTAAGATTTTTGTCACGCAAACTCCGCAGACCTCGCAAAACAAAGTACGGCGAAATAAAATATGTATAAAATAGTCGATCAGAAAAATGCTACACATACAAGAAAAGCCACAAATATCCATCATCAAAAAATGAAAAAGTTGATGTTGACTATCTATTTATTTATTTATCTCTTCATTCTTTTATTTCTCTCTCTCTCTCTCTCTTTCTCTCTCTCTCTCTCTCTCTCTTTCTCTCTCTCTCTATATATATATATATATATATTTTGTCTTTCATTACAATATATTTTTATTTATTTATTTATTTTTGCAGTTACCATGTCAGGTAAAGAAGTGGAGCTCTACAGATATGAGTTCTGTGACAGTGACCATCCCAGCGAGGTGCTGGGTGCCCTGCAGCAGTTCTACCTCAGCGGGGTGTTCACAGACATCTCCCTGCAGTGCTCCTCCTCTCGACAGGTCTTTCACTGTCACAAGGCAGTGCTGTCCGCTCGCAGCTCCTACTTCAGAGCCATGTTCACCTCGGACATGCGAGAGCGGTCCAAGAACCTCATCACGCTCACCGGGATTGACTGCGAGGTCCTCCGTGTTCTGTTGAACTACGTTTACACTGCCCAGGTCTGCATCACCGAGCATAACGTGCAGAGCCTGCTGGAGGCCGCTGATCTCCTGCAGTTCAACGCCTTAAAACAAGCATGCGAAGATTTTCTCATTCGCTTTTTGGATATAGACAATTGCCTGGGCATGCATGCCTTTTCCCAGCAGCACATCTGCAGCAGCTTGGAGAGGGAAGCCCGCAGGGTGATGCTCTGCAGGTTTGGAGAGCTGGTCCAGCAGGAGGAGTTCCTGCAGCTGGACCTGGATGTCCTGAGGTCAGTCCTGGCCCTCAAGAACCGCGACGCGTGGGAAGATGATGTGTTGATCGAGGCTGTTGTAAAATGGGTTTCCCACGACTTGGATAATCGAATTGACCGTGTGAGAGACCTCCTGAATTCCGTGCATTTTGACCTGGGGGACATTAACTTCGACGCTGCTCTGGATATGCACACGCCGCGCTTACCGGATAACGTAGAAAATCTCAAATCTGTGATCGTTCAGACCTTAATGTCAAAGTCCCGGATCTTAAGCGACAAGAAGAGGTTGTCAAGCGTGTACATCATTGGAGGTTACTACTGGCACCCACTGTGTGAAGTGCACATATGGGATCCAGTGAGCGATACGTGGGTGCAAGGGAAAGACATGCCCGACCACACGAGAGAGAGTTACAGTGTCAGTTTGATAGGGGCAAATATCTACATCACTGGTGGTTACAGGACACACACTGTGGAGGCTCTGGACACGGTTTCCATCTACAACTGTGACCAGGACAGATGGACAGAGGGCTGTCCCATGATTACAGCCAGGTACTACCATTGCTCTGTAGCTTTAGATGGATGTATTTACGCCATTGGGGGATACAGAGGTGGATCTCCGGAACAACTGGCAGAATTGTACGATCCCCTGAAAAAGAAATGGTTCCCTGTGGCCAAAATGATACAAGGTATGCAACACCGATAAGCCATATATAATAACTCCTATGATATGTATGATAACTATGATGACTAAAATACATCTCTTTTTGCAGGTGTGGGAAATGCATCTGCTTGTGTATTGAGAGGCAACATCTACGTGACTGGAGGCCACTACGGAAATCGAGGAAGCGACACCTATGACAATATCCAGATCTACAGGCCAGACATCAATGAGTGGAGCATCATTACAAAAAATCCTCATCCAGGTAGAACACCAGATTCAAGATTCAAGAGGTTTATATATCACATACATATACATACTTCTATACATATATGCAGTGAAATTTCATTGCAACGCACCTGGTGACTATGCACAATATGTTCTCGACTGAACACAATAGCTACCTAATTTGTACTTGACTAACTAACTGAAACAAACTGATTCCTCAAACATAATGCAGTAACTAAATAGAATATAGAACAATAAAATAATATCGAATAACATAGAACCACGAACGGGGAGGGTGAGCATAGCTTAACTCAACGGAGATTTATAATCAGATATGCTTATTTTTCAGAGTACGGGCTGTGTTCGGTGTCTCTCGACGACAAGCTGTATTTGGTCGGGGGACAGACGACCATCGCAGACTGCTACGACTCAGAGAAAGACGAATGGAGGCCGATGTCGATGATGAAGGAGAGGAGGATGGAGTGCGGGGCTGCTGTGATCAATGGCTGCATCTACGTGACGGGCGGGTACTCCTACTCCAAAGGGACTTATCTGGAGAGTATCGAGAAATACGACCCTCACCTGGACACCTGGGAGATTGTGGGAACCCTCCCAAGTCCGATCAGATCACACGGCTGTATTTGTGTTTACAGTGTTTAGTTTTTCGGACTTCATCAGAACACCTTGGATATGAATGTGATTTTGTTTTTTTTAAATAGCAAATGCAGCCTTCTTCTTTCCCTGACTTACAGAGAATTTTGACATGCAAAGGCCATTCAGACAGATGAATGGTAATCCCAGCAACTCTGGGAGCTCTTGTTTGCCATTTGCAGTTTGGCTTTGCATATTTTTTTTAGATCAAAACAAAGAGAAAGCACACGTTGCAAATTCAGTGCCTACAGTATGTTATGTTCATATTTTGACCAACAGCATTCTTAATAGTGTTACCAAGAGGAAATACAGTGTGATACATTGTAAGAATGGATGTTTGATGTTACTGCCATAACTTTATTTCATATTTATTATAATTTCAAAATTTTTATTAAAGAAAAAGTTGACAATGTTTAGGAAGTTGAGATTTTCTAAATGAATTAAATATTTTTTTCTGCCATATTTTTAAGAGAGTTTGACTTGCACTATACCTGCCACTCAGGTCATCTGCATATATATATATATATATATATATATATATATATATATATATATATATATATATATATATATATATATATATATATATATATATATATATGACTCTGAAAATGTCTTTCATCGCTACAAACAGAGTTATTCGAGTGGCGTCAATCAAACTATTTGTTGAGCGCTGAAAACGCAATTTATTTTGACCCTCGGCGCTCTCCGTAGCACGCAGCCTGTACAACGTGCGAGCAGTGTGGCGAACGGCGCTGGTTTAGCAACATCCACCACTCGTAAGTTTGGACTCACACGAAAAAACATTCCAGTGCCCCCTCTTTTAGGACAATTATGTATCTCATTTAGTTAAACTAAGACGAATGCATGCATAAAATTGAGGTGTAAAAGATAGAGGTTATGTTAGCGGTATTCGTGCTAGCGGCTAAGCTACCACGCTCGGTGCAGTAGCGTGACTTCCAAGTTTGTGATTGTTTTATTTTTTACTTTGTCAAACCCAGTCAAGTGGAGTTATGATGTGGGCATTATTGTCGCAGCTATTATCCTTGCATAATCAAATATCCTCCATGGTTCTACTCTGGATATACAGTTTAGCAAACCGGATTCGCATGTAAAGCGCGGAATGCACGTTAAATCGGGTGTAACCAATGCAAACAATCACACATCATAAAGTAACCTGTCCAGTTTGTCTGGATAGGTTGTGTAAGGCCCATACTGTTTTGATTTAATCTGTATTTATTTGCCCAAGTTAGAACTAATGATGCAATATTCCTCAGAGTCCGCAATCATGGCAGAAAACCAAGAAATGTCTCCAACCGAAATGAAGGTGGCTCGGCAGATCGAGGTAACGCCATGCCCCTATTCGAATGCATCAACTTGTGCAGCTAGTAAAATCCAAGCACTCACTATCATCCCCTCCTCTGCAGTACTACTTCGGAGATCACAACCTTCCAAGAGACAAGTTTCTCAAAGAACAGCTACAGCTTGATGATGGCTGGGTGACCGTGAAGACGATGCTTCAGTTCAACAGGTATGCAGTGCGTTTCTTCATCTTGAACTATGTCGTTTCAGCTCTTATGTAAACTTATTGGAGTCCTCTGTATTGAATCTGACATTGTCATCATTGGGACACTTTTGACCTCTTAATTACTGATTGATATCAGGCCTGAAATGATGCTTGATAGGGTGATCAAGCCACCCTTTTGTATCTAGGATCTAATGGCGCGCAACCAGGAGTATTGTATTATCAAAATCAGACAAGGTAAACAATGGCTTAAAAAGGCAGGAAGGGCACATGATTTGTCTCTTCAGCTGACCTAGGATGTTTCTGGACTGATCAATTTATTGACCTCTTCATTTTCTTATCAGACTCAAGTGTTTAACCACAGATACCAACGTCGTCATTGAAGCACTTCAGAAATCAAAGACCCACCTCCTGGAAATCAGCGAGGACAAGACTAAGATCAGGAGGTCTCCAAACAAGCCCCTACCAGAGTTCAATGATGAATACAAAGATGCTCTCAAAACTAAATCTGTGTACATTGTAAGTTACACTTTTTGTGTTCATGCCCATTTAATATTTCTCCATAAAACTGTTTTAAACAAATCGTGCTTCCTTTGTGGTCACCTAGAAAGGTTTCCCGCTAGAAACATCTCTCGATCAGATTCAGGAGTGGTTGGCTGGTAAAGGGCCGGTAGAAAACATTCAGATGAGGAGAAATCTGCAGAAGCAATTCAAGGTAACGGGAAATACCATGTATATAAACACACATGAGAGAGTGTTGTTCCATTCTAGTGGGAGTCCTTCATTGTTAAGTCTTTGTCCACAGGGATCAGTGTTCATCTGTTTTGACACAACAGAATCAGCCAAGCAGTTCCTAGAACGTTCAGATATAAAATCATTCAAAGACAATGAGCTCCTTGTGCTATCAAGGTAAGTTATGGAGTTGGACAAGAATAGATGGTTTTATGGCATATTTTAGTAATATTTTTACTATAACAAGATGCAGAGTAAATCTGATTTGAAAACAGCATTACTCTTTCAATTTCAGGGAAGACTATCATGCAAAAAAGGCAGCAGAGAGGAAGCAATCCAAAGCAGAAACAAAGGCCAAAGCTAGACAGTAAGTAGACATACAGCATTTTCAATTGTGAGAAAATACGTTGTTCAGTGCAAAAATACGAATCTTGTGAAAATTAAAATAGGAACAAGGAAGACCAGCAGAAGAGTGCAGAGGAAAAGGAAATGGTGAGAAATCTTTTTATATAGATATAAATAATGTATTGCTGCTGAATTGCCAGTGAAATTGCATCTAGATGATTTTTATCTTTGCTTTTTTTGCAGGGTTTGCTTTTGGGTGAACAGACAGGCTGTCTGCTAAAGTTTTCAGGAGAACTTGACAAAGTTTCAAGGGAAGACTTCCATTCAGTGTTCTCTGGGCACGGAAAGATTAAATGGGTTGATTTTACAAGGGGGGCGAAGGAGGTAATTTATGACCAATAAGTCTTAATATGAATTAATGATGTAAGGTGTTTGTGTAATGACTTGATTCCTATCTTTTGTTACTAACAAGGGCACACTCCTATTTGATGGTGACGCAAAGGAAGCTTTGGACAAGGCGAAGGAGGCAAATGGAGGATCGTTGCAAGTAAAGGACAATGATGTTGAATGGGAGGTGCTCGAAGGAGATGTTGAGAAAGACGAATTAAAGAAGATAATTCAAGCTCAGCAGGAATCCTACAACAGGTCCAAGGGCAAAGGTTACTAAAATATCTAACTACTAAATTGATGTTTTATCTCCTACATTAATCTAAAATCCTTTTAAAAAGTAGTGCTGATGAATCTTATCTGGATGGACAGGTGGCAGAGGTAGAGGAGGCCGCAGAGGAAGAGGAAGGGGTGGAAGAGATCAAGGCAGAACACACTATCAAGGAAAAAAGACAAAATTTGATAGTGATGACGAAGACAATGGTAAGAACTGGCTGCCGTCAAACGGTTGGGATTGATTACAAGCCAGGTATATTTGTAATTCGTCGTATCTGCCTTTTTGTCTTGTAGCGCCTCCAAGCCCAAAGAAACGCGCACTAGAGGGAGCGGAAGCCGATGCCCCAGCGGCGAAGGTTGGCAAAGCAGAAAATGGATCTTAGCCCAAAAAAAAACCAAAACGACAAGCAGAATTTTCTTTAGAACAACCCTTTTATTACATGTAAAAGAGTTACTCAAATTCATTCCAGCAAACGTTTCATCATTTTGAGAACCGTAGAAAGTCGACGTGGATGTCTACCTAGAGAATAAGTTGGAATATAAACTTGCCATCAGTTTTCAGTCTTTGCAGCCCAGCATATTGTGCCTCTTTGGTTTATCTGTTTCTTAAAATGCTTTAGTTTGACTGTTGTATTTAACCTGAACATATGCTTTAACAGACCTTTTTGTTTTTGGTAAGATATGCATGGAAATTATGATCATTTCCTATAGTATGCATAAGTGTGGTTTTTAATTTAAAATGATCCCCTTTAAGTTTTACCTGATTAGAAAATAAAATTATTTTACAAAAGCTAATGTCAAATGTCTGTCAGTTCAGTCATTTAAATTAAGAAAATTTTAAGTTTTCCCCATTTAAATAACGACATACACTACTGCTATTACAAAAAAGTACGATACTTTAAGGAGTATATTTACTTACCGATTTCTTTTTGTGGAACTTGTAAGATGCCGGCAGGTCATACCTCAATTCTGTTGATGAGTAAGAAAATTAAGTTGGCTTTTTTTCCCCCCTGCTTTTTGGGCATAACAGATTTTGTTTACTAACCTGCAACGACTTCCATCTTCAACCCCCAGTCATTGGCTTTCTTTTGTATGTGCTGTAATTGGATGCTAAATTAGTAAGCTGTATGGTAGAGACATTTTGTACACTTGTATGCAATACTTACTCCTCTTGTGGATGATTTATGAAGTGAATATACCGCTCCCTTTGCCATTGTTAATGCTGTCTTCAGAAATGTCATGTCAATGCCTTAAAGGGGAGAACAAATTCTATTACACAAACCAAAATCTATAAACTGGATATTTCAGTCGATAATCCACAAACCTTGGTTGTGTTTTGTACCAAATGGAGGATTCATTATTACGGTGTCAAACTTGTCGGAATATGCATCCGCTTCCAAAGAACACATGTCACACTGGACCAGATCTGTGTTTGAGATCTCAAATTCCTCTACATTCCTTTTGAAAATATCCAATGCGTCTTCGTCGATGTCGAAGCCAACACATAAGCTGTAAAATACCCCAAAGGGATAAATACATTATTACATTCTTAATAAAAACAAATCATTTAAGTATTGCTGTACAAGGTGAAATTATTCTCACCCAGCATCCAGCATCGCCGCTCCAATGCTGAGAACACCACATCCACATCCCAGATCTGCGATTAGTTTCCCTTTAATATCATCAAATGTGTTGTGGATTGTGTAGAGCATGCATGCTGCAAAAACATACAAATATACAGTTGTCTTAGTCTTGACAATTCCTTAATGCTACCCTCTGGAATATATATGTAACACATTGATCAGCCACAACATTAAAACCACCACAAGACCTCTGAAGGTATCCTGTGGTATCTGGCACCAAGATGTTAGCAGTAGATCCTTTAAGTCCTGTTAGTTGTGAGGTGAGGCTCCCATGGATAGGGCTTATTGTTCCAGCACATACCACAGATGCTCGATCAGATGGGACCCTTACCCCGACCATCCACATGATGTAGAAAGAAATGTGATTCATCAGACCAGGACACCATCTTCCATTGCTCCATGGTCCAGTTCTGATGCTCACGTGCCCATTGTAGGCGCTTTCAGCGGTGGACAGGGGTCAGCAAGGGCGCTCTGACTGGTTTGCGGCTATGCAGCCCCATATGCAGCAAGTTGCGATGCACTGTGTGTTATGACACCTTTCTATCATAGCAGAATTAACTTTATCAGCAATTTTTGCTACAGCAGCTCTTCTGTGGGATTAGGCCAGACAGGGCTGGACTTCGCTCCCCACGCACATCAATGAGCCTTGGGCACCCATGACTGTCGCCGGTTCACCGGTTACCCTTCCTTGGACCACTTTTGAGGAGGAGGTTGTAGCCAATTCAGCGGTCTGTCCAAGGACAGTGGTCGCTATAACGGAGCACTGGTTACTAGGTTCTAACCACCGCACAAGGCCTTCTGTTTTGGAGATGCTCTGACCGAGTCCTCTCGCCATCACAATTTGGTCCTTGTCAAAGTCGGTCAGATCCTTACGCTTGCCAAAGATATCAACTTCAGGAACTGACTGTTCACTTGCTGCCTAATACATCCCACCCCTTGACAGGTGCCATTGGAACGAGATGAACAATGTTGTTCACTTCACCTGTCAGTGCTTTAAATGTTGGGGTTGAATGGTGTATCGGCAACAAATCTGGAGTATATGGAGAGTGCATGTTTAGCACAATACGTGTTGGGTCCTTCCATATATCCAAATTCAGTTTCGGAGCATGTCACTTTATATTTTGCCAATATATGTGAATGTATGTTTGTTGCATGAGGGTACAACACCGGTCAAAAGAAACCAGCAGCTCACCTGCGATGTGGGGACTGGTCGGATACTGTTCCAGGAGGATCTTTGGCTCTTCGAAAGTGTCGACTTGTTGAAGGCAACTTTCTAGCTCTTTCAATTTCATTACTAACGGCTGTGTCGTTTAGAACCCGCGTAGATTGTTTGACATACCTTGATGTTTTTAATCCCAAAACGGCGAAATTCCCATGTCACAAAAATTTAGAGCGCGACCGCCTTGAAAGCGTGTCTCCATAAAAACAGCCCGGGTTGCACCGAGCACACGTGAGACAGAGGTTCCGTGTGTCTACGATTAGGCCCCGGTTCATGTTATTACTCCGATCACACTTTGGTTTGCCTTTGTGTGCCTTTGTGTGCCTTTGGAAATTACATTAAAGAAGACACGAGGAGATAGTTCGATTTATTTTTTATTTTGACACAATTCATACACGGAAGATTGCGATGTTACAGCACCTCACTATAAACAATGGGCAATAATAACAACAAAAAAAAATGAATAAGAACAATAAAATAAAAATCCATTAATAAATAATTTGAAAATTTACAAAAAAAAAAATGGTAATATACAATAAACCCAAGGATTTACCAAACATTTAAAGAAATGGCTTAATCCAATAAATCTAATCAATAACAATAAACCACTTATTGCTCCGTCAAAGATCGGAAATTTGATTAAGAATTTACCAATTAGCAACACGAAAGGCAACAATACTATATGCAAGGAAAAAAAAAGTACATCGAAGGTAAACAGGTAGGTAAAGGCAATACAGTAAAATTACAACTTGCATAACGGATACACTGATTTATCCCCTGCGGGTGGCGAACACCAGGGAGCAAAATATGGTGAGCGCTGGTGATTCAAGACTAATGAACGATTTGTTCCGAGCGAACGAATCTTTTAAAGTACCCAGGATTCGGTCGTTTGAAAAAGGCCGAGGCCTTTGGCATGATCCATGTTGAATGTGACTGATTTGCAATTTGTATTCCACCAAAATACTTTTTTATTTTATTTTTTCCCCCCCCCACAGAAGATAATTCCTTTTGTGATTCACACGTTGCTTTTCTCTGCCAAAATAAGTACCTCTGAAATACTTTTAACTTTCACACCTTGCATTCCTACTTTTAACTTTCACACCTTGCATTCCTCCTCTTAACAAATACTTTTGACGGCGTTCGATGATTTCTGTGAGCATATTCCATTCGCGACTTCTTCTCGCTCGCTCGCCGTGCATCACACCAACGGAATCAGACCGACGAACAGTCAGGAAAACCGAACGACTCCCTTTTCACCGAGCGAATTGTCAAGAACCGAATCTGGGAGAAAAAAAAAAAAAAAAAAAGAGTCAAACCTCTCGTCGTACGGACGAACGCGAGGACGCGACATCGCGAGAAAACGCGAGAGCACACGCGAACACGGCAACAGGACAACAAAAATATATTAGTGGACAACAAGCCGGAGCTCATGATGGCGGCGTCGTTGCTGCGCCGGGACAAGAAAGCCACCACCACCCGTTTAAAGGCGGAGCTCAATCGGACTGACAACCACGCCGGCGTGCGGCAACTCAAGGAGCTGCTGGACGCCGTCCTGAATCCCGAAAAGCCAGCGGCGGACGCCGAGGGTCTTGACTGGTGCAAATGTCTGATAGCGGGGGGCGACGGGTTCGAGGAGTTCTGCAGGACGGTCCGCTCCTACGACAACGCGGCGCTGTGCGGTTTGGTGTGGACCGCCAACTTCGTGGCGTACCGATGCCGGACCTGCGGCATCTCCCCCTGCATGTCGCTGTGCGCGGAGTGCTTCAACAACGGAGAACACACGGGTCACGATTTCAACATGTTCCGGAGCCAGGCCGGCGGGGCCTGCGACTGTGGAGACGGTAATGTGATGCGGGAGAGCGGGTGAGTCCAGGCTGGTAGCCGCTAAGCTAATAGGCTAGTTTGACAGGTCCACATTATTAAGCTGTACTGACAAGAACACACAGCATATGTGCACACTTGTACTGTATATGTATATATATATATATATATATATATGCAACATTTAACAATATTCTTCTGAATTTTTGACTCGTAGCTATTGTTCATTCCAATATATTTCATGTTGAAATTGTCAAGTCTTTCTGTCACAAATTGTAAATGTCAGCCGTTACGATGTCAATACCGTTTTGAAATATGAGCCGTTGGTAGACTATAACTGAGTAGGGCAGCCAAAAAGGATGAGGATAACAATAATTATATTAATAATCAGCGCAACGTGTCACAGTGAGCCTTTCCAGGGTTATACTACTATCATCAATAGACGAGCGGGTCGTTTATGATCTTTTTTCTTTTAACCTCATTACTCAAATCCAAAAAAGTATAATATACTATAATAAAATGAATGTATATTTTTGTTTTATATTTGTAAAATAAATGAATGTATTTTTCTAAGCAAGTTGTGGTGACAGATATTTGACATAGATTTAGATATGGCATAGATATAGCACTATTTGACAATGCCATTGTAAGCATTTATCAAGGTGGTCTTTGCAAAAATAATTTGGAGTTTCTACGTAAAATCAATGTGCAGTTGAGTCTCAGGTAATTGCTGGAAATTATGTTTATTGATTCTTTGAATTTTTCACGAGTTCTTAACCTTTTTTTTATCCTATTCTAATTTGACGAGGCTAATGCCTATTTATATTTTTTCTGGAGCTGGCCGCTCATGAATAAAATCCACTAACCACACAAATACACACGTGTGTCTGTCAGATCTGTCATCAAAATGCATGTTCTCTTCCAGGTTTTGCAGGCGGCATCGGTTAAAAACCGGGGAGAATATTCCATCGGTTCCTCGAGACCTCCTTTTGATGTCTGAGATGGTCCTTCCTCGATTCATCATCTGTGTCATCCAGTACCTGAGGGATGGATACACCGAACCAGGTGAAGCTACTGATAATATTGTTGTTTTGTGTTTGGTAAGTGGTTGCCAAATTTATTTCTGGCCTCAGCCCATTTCCAGTGTCATTTTACTGTCCTGCTTATGTCCACAAAAATAACAAAAAGCAATGTCAAATTAACTTAATTTTTTGAACTTCACGTGCCTTTTCACTGTCGTGTCCTGGTGAAAGGACCGTGAAGAATATTTTACACGTGAGGTATTCTGGCATCTGTATATTAAGGCAGAGGACAAATTTGCATACACGTTTCAGTGTTTGTTGCTGTTTAAATCACATGGCCTGCTCATGTCGAAGTTGACGTCATTCCATATGTCTCTTATCTCGTTTGGCCAGACACTTCAACTGAGAGAGATCTACAAAAAGTCTTACAACAGCTGGAGCCTCAGATCTCCTTTCTTGAGGAGCTGACGAAGATGGGTGGGGCGATGAGGACTGTGTTGACGAAGATCCTGACGAATCAGCAGACATTTAAGGAATTGAGCATGGGTAACTATCTTTGTTGTTTTCGAGCGTTTCCTGCAAGCAAGGGAGATTTACTGGTAGTTATTGGAAAAGATTCAGGCACTTACGCACTAATGTTAATTATTTCCTCAAGGTCTCCTACTTGAAAATGCATCTTGCGTTTCATGGATTGGAGACATTTTAAAATGTATCTCTTTAAAATGATCGAAAACAATGTGATTTATTGGGACATTGCCAGTTTTTACATTATTTGAGAATCTCAAAATAACAGAGGGACCATATTTGGCTTAGTTATGGAGGAGCCATCCCATTGTTAAAATCAAATGATTCTTATTTTTTTTAGCTCCAATAAAAAAAAAACCCCAAAAAAAACCAACTTGATCTTCAGGATAAATGATGGCACTCACAATGACCACAGTTTCCCTTTTACTTTTCTATTGTAGGTCAGGAAGAGAATTTGTATGCAAAAAATAACTATGAAAAGTATTTGTCAGCGCTGAAGAATTCGGGCCTCGTGTCTGTGGAGGAAAAAGCCCTGGCAGGGGCTTCCGAGCTCCCTGCTGGAGCTGACGGAAATACAGGAGCACTCGGCTTAATTGGTGAGACTTCTATTGCCCGGTCAGCAAACAGCGTTGTTGTTTATTTTCCATTCACTCAATTATTTTTCTGTGTCTTCGGTTTCCAGGAGCCACAGCACCAAGCAGCCCAGATGAGTCTAGTAAGGAGGTGAGCTCCACAGCATCACACAAACTAACTGAGCATCATCTTATAAAGTGCAGTTTATACCTTCGCGCAGGGAGCGTAAGGTGTTTATAGCCAGCGCGTTCTCCGTTGCAGTATTCTCCGAAAACCACAGGTGGCAGTAGAGAGAAAGAAGCGGGAAGTAGTAAACGTAGAAGAGCGCTAAACAGCAAACATTGCCACACACACAAACCGACAGAAGCGCCGAAAAGGAGCTGGTCTGTCCGCCCGTTCCATGCAGAGACAGGAGAGGGGGGGTTGAAGTTGTGTTCTGCTCATCATTTTATTAGGGGTGGGAATCGCCAGGGATCTCACGACACGATACTATCACGATTCTTGCGTCCCCATACAATAATATTGCGATTCTTTATGTTTTGCAATACGATATATTTCATTATTATTCATTTCTTTCTCACCTGACTACAGTAAAAAGTTTAAAACGCCATGTATTCTGTAAAACACTCAAAGCAAGGAACCTTTGTCCATGGTCTTAAATGAAAACAACATTCAAGATGTCTGATGTTTAAATCAAATCTTAAAGTATATAAAATATTCAATACTCAATTCTTAAGTGAAAGTGCAATATGAGGCACGCATGATAAATTATTCCTTTAAACATGGTAGTGAGTGAAAAAAATATCATTAGATCCGCCCCATAAACAAATTTAATTCCAATAAGAAACCAATATCATGTTAAAGTCCTCACGTTTATAACAAACTAAATTTCATGAAAATCGGTTCAGAATTACAGCAAGTTACAGTCGACTTTGTAGAGAAGCTTGCATCTCTAAATGCACATGGTATTTGTTTACGAGCGGCTCTTGACCGTTCCAATATGGCGGACGCACAGACGCATAGCGGCGCCATACAGCAGCTCATTCCATGTCCTAAAGTAGCAGCAATCCAGCGCGACGTACCTTAAAGCAATCGCTGCGCTTCAGAGTAAAACACAGCACCAATCCTTCTTGTCTTACCTTTTTTTCCAGCGCAAATCTGCGGTTAAAAAGTAACAGCGGCAGTAAAACTGTATTTCACTATGATTTCACTTGCAATCGATCGGCGGTTCAAATGCGAGCCGAACCATGGGGCGGGGGGGTCCGTATGGATCAACTACCTGCCGTTAAACCCCTACAAAATATTGCAATACTATGCTGTATCGATTTATTTTATTTTTTTAATATACCAATAAAAACGTTACCTTTTATTTGTAAACTGAACTTTACAACGACCCTGTTCATTTGCCATAAAATCACCAAACCCTTAATGAGCTGTTTTACGTTTGTCTCTGCCTAAAAAGTAATTGAAAGACTTTGAATTTCACATCTGAATAGTGCTGCGGATCAATTTTGGCCAACGCATCAGCAATAAAACAGCAACACGCTGATCTCCCATTGCTTACAATGCATTTCATCCAGGGAACACCCCTCACCCCGAGTCACAAAATCTAGGAGGTGTGCGACGGCACGCTGCCATGGCGGCCAGCACCTGGTGATGTCATTTGCGGCGTACATCGGCTCAGGCATAAACCAGGCTCAAGCCATAACTTGTCTCTTTGTCAGAACGGTCTGCCTTATCGGAAGACTTTTGAAACGATCGATTTGTCTGTCCGTCATGCAAGTGCCTCGCTGGTATGAATCCACGCTCAGTGTTCTTTTCTCCCTCACTAAAGGAGGACCAAGATGGAGGACAGTCGGTTGGACAGAGAAAGAGGGTGAAGCTGAGCAGCTCTACCAAAGGTAATTGTGTCTCCACAGTCTACTGGATGGGCATTTCAGAAGCAGCAGGCGTCGTTATGATTCTTTTTTTTATGTGCTCAGACTCGTCAATTATGGACTCTCTGAAACACAAATGCTTTTTGGAGGAGTTGCTGTTTTGGACGATAAAATATGAGTTTCCTCAGAAGATGGTCACCTTCTTACTGAACATGTTGCCAGATCAAGACTACAAGGTATTGCCTACAACTATAATGTGCAATATGATGATGATGATGATGATGATCATGATGATGATAATACATTAAATAAAGTATAATAAAATCAAAATAACTGTATTACTTTTGGAAGCAAGTCCAGGTTACAGATTTTGGCATCACAATGACATCAGATTTTTCACCAGGTGCTCTTTGCAAAATGATTTGTGGAGTTTGATTGTAAAATCAATATGCAGCTTAGTCTCATTGAATGTGTTAATTTTTCACGAGGTGCATTTATTTATTTTTATCCCTTTTTTAATCCGACAAGGCTAATACCCATTTCTGGGATCTTTGCCAAAACCCTCTAAGTGTATCTCAAAGTGAGAACACACTTGACGAAAAAACGGTCGAGTTTTAATACCCGGCATGCTAGATTTGAAAAACGTAAGTGTTACATGCTCCATTAATGTTTGCTTCAGCTCCTAAGCACAGCACATCTTACTTAAAAACAAACAAACACATTGGAATGCAGTAATGTGACTTCATAAGGTTCAGAGGTCAAGTCAGTTCACCTAGATATTCATTTTAACATGCGTAGTGACGTGTGATGCCCAAACCCTGCCATCCCACCGTAGACTTAGTAGAGCCTACGTTGTGTGATTGTCTTTCTCGTCTTGTCCGACAGATCACCTTCACGAAAACATTTGTTCAACATTATGCATTCATTATGAAAACACTGATGAAAAGCCACGAGTCGGACACCATGTCCAACCGAATTGTACATATCAGCGTGCAGCTGTTCAGCAACGAGGAGCTGGCGCGACACGTGACGGAGGAGTGTCAGCTGCTGGACATCATGGTCACTGTCCTCCTCTACATGATGGAGAGTTGCCTTATTAAGAGTGAACTTCAAGGTGAGCATTTTTTATGTTCTTGTTGAAATATGTGAAAATATGGTTGCGCAGCTCCAAATAATATTTCAAATTTTCAATGTATTTTTATTTATTTTTTCTTCTCTGAGCTCCTGAGTTATCACTGGCATGCAGGCTTTTCTTCTGACTGAGCATAATCGCAAACAAGGGAAACATTTTTATTTATTTTTTTATATACAATTGGGGAAATAATCAAGATTAGTACATCACCACACCTTTCTTTTAGTAGTGTAGGGTTTTGATGGTTGAACCAACAAGTCACTCTCAAAAGCCCTATTGACAGGATGTGTATTTAAATGTGTTTATAGAATCATACAGACAAACTTCAGAATCTCCTCCATGCTGTATTACTGTATCATCATTTAAATTCTATTGGGTTGTTGTAATAACTTCGTCATGGTTGTTCTACTTTCACTCTACCTGCTGCACAGAACAAAGGCCAATCTGTTTTCTTAATCTACGTGTACATATGGATATCATTTACTGTGACTGATAGATGACAGGTATGGGTCGGTTGGGCGGTGCCTGTCCTCCATTTCCAGCCATATTTAGTTTTAGTATGGTTTGCCCCGTTGTGTATGTTAGTGAACAGTTTCGCAATAACTTTGATCAAATCGTCTTAACTCATGTATGTGTATCCCCAATTCTGTCTTTTGTTCTTTTTCAGATGAAGAGAACAGTCGCCACGTTGTGGTGAACTGTGGTGAGGCTTTGCTGAAGAACAACACATACTGGCCTTTAGTTAGCGATTTTATCAATATCCTCTCGCACCAAAGTGTAGCAAAAAAATTCCTGGAGGACCATTCATTGTTGATGCTTTGGATGAGCTTTGTGTCCTTCTTCCAAGGTAAGAGGATGTTTTATTTTTATTAGTGTTACAACCGCTTAGCTGATCTTAAAGGTGTCAGGGAATTGCCGAAATGTTGAAGGAACGGGAGCAATGTAATTTAAATGTACAAACCTCCAATGGATGCCTCTGTTGAAGGTATGTCTAAATATTCACAAAAGAAGGTCTGCGCACTCCCGGTGGTCTTTATTTATTTCAATCTACAAGTCTTGAACTTGAACACTTGAACTTGAATCCAAAAATTTGTCTCATTGTGTTGTACTTCCCTATTGAGGTAAAATGTCAATGTGTAAAATCCTGTGTCAATGCTCAGTTCCAGGGTTTTGAAAAACCTCCCATTTAATGCAGGCTGTGTTGGGCATACCTACACGATATTCAGGCAGAATTCGAGTTTTCTGGCCAATCGACATAAAATCCCACACTTGACATACACGTGTACACAAACACACATTCATGTGCCCATGTAGCGTCAATGTTTTTTTTTAAGTTTTTGGTGACTCATATTTTCTCCTTTGTTCCAACTTTGGTGAGAAATTCCACTTTTCCACCACTTTCAAGTACCATTCTGGTGTCAAACTGAGTTTTAGCCCTTTTACTGTCTGTCCGTCTGTCTGTCTGTCTGTTCACATATTTTACATTACCCGTGACTGTGATGGCTCACATTCTTAGATGTTTGTTATTTTTTTTATATTTTGGGGCTTTGGAAACTTTGAACGGTGTGGTGAGAAGCCTACCCTAATATTATCTGCTAATTATCTCCTACAATTATGGTAACAAATATTTTTGCGGTATTTAGTATTTGAAAAGGTGGAATTGCCATTTTAAAAATTTTACAGAATATTAATAAAATACAGAATATTACATAAATTTGACATATACTTAATTATATATCCAGAATATTTCTGGTTGTAATGCAGACAAGAATGTTTGACGGAGATCAGCACTGTCCTAAAATATGCTTGAGAAGGAGCTATGGGGAGTTATGTGAGTCATTGTCTCTCACTTGGAATAGTGGTTTGTGCTGTCTACTTGCCATGAGTACTTCACCACAAGCCCAAAAATAGCCCCCGTCCCCGTACGGTGGAGAGTTGCTGGAGTATCCCCTTACTAGCATTAGTCAGAGAGTGTCACCATCACATTGTATTCATGTTGACTGCTCTTCCCTTGATCAGAGGGCAATCTGCCTGTTTGACACAGATTGTTCTGTGTGTGTGTGTGTGTGTGTGTGTGTGTGTGTGTGTGTGTGTGTGTGTGTGTGTGTGTGTGTGTGTGTGTGTGTGTGTGTGTGTGTGTGTGTGTGTGTGTGTGTGTGTGTTTAAACTTGTATAATAAATACTTTTGCTCTGGAATCAGATGTGTTGGTTTGTAGTTTTGATAAGCTAATTATATTATAGGGTGTTCACACATGGCCACTGTCTAACTTTTGAACCTTGACTTGTGCCCATAGGAATGAACTTGAATAAGAGAGAGCTGAATGAACATGTGGAATTTGAGTCTCAGACCTATTATGCAGCCTTTGCGGCAGAGCTCGAGGCCTGTGCACAGCCAATGTGGGGTCTCCTGACACACTGCAAAGTCAAAGTAAGTCTCTCTCTCTCTCTATCTCCTCTCTCTCCTCTCTCTCTCCTCTCTCTCTCCCTCTCTCTCCTCTTCCTCTCTCTCTCTCCTCTCTCTCTCTCTCTCTCTCTCTCTCTCTCTCTCTCTCTCTCTCTCTCTCTCTCTCTCTCTCTCTCTCTCTCTCTCTCTCTCTCTCTCTCTCTCTCTCTCTCTCTCTCTCTCTCTCTCTCTCTCTCTCTCTCTCTCTCTCTCTCTCTCTCTCTCTCTGGGTGTGTGTCTTTAACTACTGCTTCTTCATCTTATTTACGTGTGTAGATATAAATTTTATTTGAAGTACATTGTAATGTAGAGTGTCATATCGATAAAGTTTTATATTTAAATTGGGATTCTATATAACTACAATTCTTCCGTAGGAGACGCAGGAGTACACCAAAACTGTGGTACGCTATTGCTTGGAGGCATTACAGATCTGGTTTGATGCCATCGGCTTTGTAGATGAGGTAAATCCAAAAGTATTTCAAGTAGTATTTCAAGTATATACGTATTTAAAGTGATAAATTCTGAGCTTGTGTATCTCACGGCTGATGTATCTTCCGTAGCCTGCTCCAAATCAAGTGACGTTTCACCTGCCCTTGCACCGCTACTATGCCATGTTTCTCAGCAAGGTATGTTATTCGAGCTCCCTGAGCAAATAGCCTTCCCTCGATACTGTACCAGCTTGTTAAAGCACCTGCAGAAGCATCAGCTAAAGGAATACGACAAATGTATGCAGGCTACAGCCGCTAAGAAGAAAAAGAGTTAAGATTTAGAGGAAAAGTCTTATATGTATCTAGATCTGCAGATACTCAAGATTTCAGGTATCTGTATCTAAAAAAAACAACCAACGTTGGTGTTGTCTCATCTCTAGTAAAAACGTATGTTTTCATTATATGTCCATTTTTCTGTAACGTTTCTCTCATGGCAGGTTAGATTATAATTTTTTATTTTGTTGTCTTGCAGGCTGTGAAGTGCCAGGGCCTCGACCTCGACAGCCTCCTACCAGACCAAGAGATGCTGATGAAGATCATGGTCCATCCACTGCAGATTCAGGTGAGGAACCAGAGGGTGCCGTGACAACGCATTTGTGCATGGGGCAAACCATATACTTCTTTTAAGTCGTATTATGTTAATCTTTGCTTATTGTATTTACTTTACCTTGCTTGGGCTGGCTCTAGGCAAGCCTGTCCGAGATACACAGCAACATGTGGGTGAGGAATGGTCTGCAGATCAAAGGTCAAGCCATGACCTACGTGCAGTCTCACTTCTGCAACTCCATGATAGACCCTGATATCTATCTGCTCCAGGTGAGGAGGGCTGTACATGGACATAAATACT
The DNA here is from genome assembly GCF_960531495.2 of Zeus faber. Taxonomy (NCBI): domain Eukaryota; kingdom Metazoa; phylum Chordata; class Actinopteri; order Zeiformes; family Zeidae; genus Zeus; species Zeus faber. Next base: position 17,118,851 of record NC_137210.1, on the reverse strand, counting down.
TACTTAATGCAAATTCTCTCAATTTTATACTCTGTTGCTTATACATGTAATACCCACATATATATATATATATTTTTTTTTTAAATCAAATGGGACTATTTATTTTCTTATTTATTTATTTATTTAAAATCTACTCGTTTTACAGGTTTGTGCATCAAGGCTGGATTCCGACTACTTCATATCATCCGTCTTTGAGAGGTACACACGTGAACGAAGTGTTAGAACATTAATAATTTTAGGGAGGGAAATTACTGGTTAGCTTTTGCAGCGTACACAGAGTGGTCTCCCTCTCTCAGGTTCAAAGTTGTGGATCTGCTGACCATGGCTTCTCAGCATCAGAACGCCGTGTTGGACTCCGAGCAGGAGAGGCCAATGCTGGAAGGAGCGCTCACCTTCCTGGTGATCCTCACGAGTCTTCGCATCCATCTGGGTAGGTTTTACACACGGATGGATTCTCTCAATATGTCTCTCGATAAATGGCGCTACTTACGCACCGGGTCTCTTCTCCCGTTTATCTCTCTCTCGGTTCCAGGCATGGCGGATGACGAGATTCTTCGAGCGGAGATGGTGTCCCAGCTCTGTATGAACGACCGGACACACAGTTCACTTTTAGACCTCGTATCCTTCGCCGCTTGAGCCTGGTGCTACTTCGCGAGTCAGGTTACATCTTTGGAATTGCAGATGCAGCTATCTATTAGAATCGTTTTTTTTGTTATTTTTCCTCAAGAACCATTTTCCAGATTCCAGAGAACCCCAACCCCAAGAGCGGGATCGTACCCGGGAGCTGCAGCTTTGAGGATATGCTATCCGCTGTAGCCGACTTCAAAGCACCGGTGTTTGAACCGGGAGGCTCCATGCAGCAGGGCATGTACACCCCTAAAGGTGAGACCACTGATAGACTTGACATGAGACTAATGTGTCATGTAAAGCACCGTATTCTCATCCTCGACCTTCTGGTCAAGACCCCGCGTGGGGTTACGCATGGGGTTACTTGATATGCACACAGGGTCACAGCACCAGTTCTTGGGGGACCTAAAACAGGGCCCTGACCAAAACAGGTTCAGAACCCCTGACTTCCTCTGTTGAATTTGATCACGGGTCTATTTCCAGCGTTTTGGCTTGAGGTGGGACCACGGCATTACACAACACCGCTACCGCGCACAAATAACAAGATTAAATGACCTCCTGGAAGATTTCATTATCTTAATTTATGAAAGAGCTGTTGCATCAAGGCATTTATCTCTCTTATGAAATCGATGCTGCCTGGGAAAGAGGAGTGTTAAGTCATGGGTTATTATGTCCTAATATGTCCTGTCTTTGAGTCGACTAAGCTCTCGCAGTATCAGGACCATATACACTAAAATTGTAACTATATTTTTGTAGGTTATAGATGTCATAAATTGGCCACCTTTTCTTTACTATGCCTTAATTATAAATAATTGGATGGCTTTTTTCCCCACAGACACTCCTATGACAGCAGCCCATAGCTTTTTCTTTCCTTTTAAGACCCCTATCATATGGTATGTTGTAGGGATGCAACTGTACACGGTCTGTTATCGGACCGTATGGTACGCCTCCTACAGTTCAATAGGCACACGTAAACCGCGGTATTACGATATGACTATAGAAGTACACCAGACGCGTTGGTGCAGCGACCAGGCAAGCTGCAGCGTGCTGTGCCATAAATGCACACTTCCTATTGAATCCACTGTTGGAGCGCCACTGTTTGAGCTTCTGTTGGATTTGCTTATTGATTAAAAACCCGTTTAAAATACAAACAACAAATATACTGTACATATGTAATACATAGCAGTAATGCAACACAGTGCAAGAACATCCCACTGCGCAATTTCAACAATTACAGTTATAGCTCACATTTCAATTATGCTGTGACGCTTGACGGGGTCGACCAGACAGACACAATAAACGAGACGCAGAAGGAAGCTTTATGTATAGCCGAAGCCGGTTTTATTACCCGCGTCCAGTTGGAAAATAAGCCCCTGGGATGGCCATGTCCCTTTTTATCACAGACTTCTCTTCAGACACTCCCTCTAGCTTCCATTTGCACCAGGCACTCGCCTCACTTCCCTCTCTCCTCTCCTTGTACGCTCTGACTCTCCACCAGGAACCCGCCCCCCTGGACACCTGGGCCAATTATCCACTATTCTGGACACCTCCCCTCCAATCAGATTAATTTATGAAAATGATAACAATCCACCAATGAACTTGAACCGCCGCCTCACTCCTCCCCCAACAGTCATGCACACAGAACGTTAAACTAGTTATTTATGGCAGACTACTACAAAACTTTTTTTTTACACCTTTTTTAACTTTTTATTAAAAAAAAAAAAAAAAAAAAAAAAAAAAAATGTTTTCTTAAATATAAAGGTACAGTACAGTTACCATGGCCCAAAAAAACATGATACATACAGAACCGTGGGCACACTGTATCATTGTACCCCTATTATGTTTGTAGGCAAAGGAAAATGGACTTTTGTGAAGATTAAAATGCATCCTAATACATTGACATTGGTTGAAGGATTTTCAGCCTGTTGTTTGTAGACCACTGGGTGGCAGGCTTGTACCACCTACAGACAGTGGAGGAACCCTGAACAAATGACTTCAGTTTGACTTTTTTTTTTTTTTTTTTATCAAGCACCTAACAAAACACGTCTTTCTCCTTTCCCCAAATAGCGGAGGTGTGGCAGAAGGAGTTTGACCCCATAATGGTTGTTCTCAGAACAGTGTACCGCCGTGACGTCCAGTCAGCGATGGACAGATACTCTGCATTGTGAGTCCACATTGTGCATCGAATGTCTATACACCTAAAAATACAGATGAATCTAAAATTGCAGAAACCTATATCTGCAGACTGTAAAGACTCTTTCTTTTCTGAAGGGTTGAACTGTACCACATCCAATCTTTTTGCACTTATCTGTCGGCTAAAGGTCTTTGGTTCACCTGCCTTGCCAAACAGAACCAGAGTCTCGCCCTGCTCATTGTTGTAGAGTCAGCCCCCCCCCCCACACCTGGAGAAACAGGTTGAAGAGTGGTCAGGTGTGCATGGCGATAAGGGGTTGCTTCCAATTAGACGTCCGTCAAGCAAAATCAATAATTCAAGTCAAACTGTAATAGAATTGGTGAGTCCCTCTTGTTAGATTGCCGCACAGAAGTCCCCCAAGACAAATATGTCAGTCAGGGTTAAGCAGATAGCGTAGGGTTAATTTCTTTAGGCTTTCTAGAAGGTGGGAAATAGATAAATGTACCAAATGTTTACCACCCCCCTGGACTTTCTTTTCATTCATAACAGTTATCGGAGTATATTCCGTGGAGTTTATGGGATTCTAAGCCAGTTTTTGATATTTCAATGATTAAGAAGAACCCAGAGAAAACAATTACAAATGATGTATTGAAGGATCACTGACATTTTAACAGATTATTATTATTTTTGGAATGGACGTCAACATTTTTACTTTGAAGACTTTATCGTCGCAGACAAGTATTAGGTGTCCTTTCCTCGATAAAACCCGGGAGACGTTTCTCCTTGAAACACAGTGAAGCTGCCATTTTCCTCTTCAGCGTGTGATATCGTGTGCTTATGCTGCTTGTACGGACTCAGACTATGATGGATTGCCTGTCAGGACGGCTCCGTTTTTATATAACCGGGATCCTTTCACTGCTAATAGAGTGAGAGACTTTGCTGCCCATCAGCTGTTCTGTTGCGTACACTAAAAGCTTTTGTGCAGTGAATTACTCAGGAGACTGTTAAGTGTCACATCATCAAACTCTGATTTCTGAGACTGTATATCTTCCTGTGAAAGGCTGTTGTGAAAGTAGGCTAGCGGATTGAGAAAAAAAAAAAAAAAAAAAAAAAAAGCTACGTCGGTGAAGCATGTTAATGACTTCTGTGTTTTTATTTTTAAATTATTATTTTTTTAATTAACTTAATGTTCTCATTTAGCTTGAAGCAGTCTGGCATTCACACTGGAAACCCATGGCCGCCTTACAAGGAGAGGAGTCCTCTGCACCCGTGCTACAAAGGCCTGGTCAAGCTGCTGCACTGCAAGACATTGCACATTGTAATCTTCACTCTCCTTTACAAGGTGAGCTTCTCATCGTGGACTCTGGCAACACCATTAAGGGCAGTCATGACCATGGAATTTTAGTTGACGATTGTCATACAAATTAATTAATAATTGTCTTTGTTTCTTTAGTGGCATGAAACAAAACTTGCAGAAATACATGTCTACCGAGTACATTTTCCTCAACTAATTCACATTGGATATTCTTTCGTACATTTGACATCGGTTGGAAAATTCCCCTTAAATTTGGATGGAATGTGCTGAGTCCTTGTTTAATACGTGTGTAGTTTGCGGTACTTTCATTCCGACCCCTACGGGGTTCCTCCTCTTGACGACTATCTCAATGCGTCCTAGATCTGGATGGATCACCAGAACATGTCGGAGCATGTGCTGTGCATGGTGCTGTACCTCATCGAGCTGGGACTGGACAACCTAATCCAAGACAACAAAGAGGACGAGGTGAGACGCAATGCCTCAGAGGCTCCCTTTGTATCCCGAAAGCAGAGGTAAAACAACAACAAGAATGTTTATTTGGTAATTCAGTCTATACACTTTAAATACAACTCTCAAACCCAACTTGTTTTCCCTTCACAAGACACAGATTGCGCTACACCTCTTGTTATAATATGTCTGTCTTAAAATGCCCTATTGACTGTAAACACCTTATCTCTTGTAGTATCCTTACAAAATTATTTTTGACACGCTTTCTGGCTGCTTTTTTTATTTATTCTTTTGTGTACACCCATGTGGATCCCACAAGCTTAACTTGACTTTTTATTGATGTAGTCAAATGTCCGTTCCACTATCTTACAGTGTGAGTATCTTATCGTTTACAGGAGCCTTGCATTGAGGAGCACTGCCATGACAGCTGGTTCCCTGGCACCAACCTCCTCTCCAATCTGCACCACGTCATCAACTTTGTCCGGGTCAGAGTCCCAGAGACGGCCCCCGAAGTTAAGCGAGAGCCCCCTCCCAGCACCAGCTCTGAAGCCTCCACGTTTGTCCAGGTAAGAGAGCTTGCTGACTGTTGTCCAATTAAGTAGTTATTTGAAGACTTGTTGTTCTCAACGACATATTAGTGGTTATGTTGTGATATCGCTTGTTATCTTAGCCAATGACTTGTTGGCTTTTCTTTAGAGAATAAAGGTGAGTTTCATTCCAGTGATTAACATTTTTGTGCACAGCCTTGCACTACAAAAATGTCAAATAGTAACTTTTTTCTTCCAAATGCCTTGATCACTGAATTTCCAAAATGACTAGCCAAAAAATTTAAATGAAAAATAAATGCTCTGATTTAAATACATGTTACATTTCTGTAAATATTATTTTCACATTTCTAATCTTAAAGGCACATTTAGTAATATTAGACAATTGCTGACAAATGGTGACCACTATGTGGTGAAAGAAGAAGGATAAAAATTATATAGAACCAGAGGTTCATTCTTCAATCCCCAGTGTAATAATGGATTTTAATGTTAATTCACTGAAATCTATAATGTTTATGGCATTAGCCACAGTAGCAGATATTTATCTATTTATCTTGAGTTTGTGGACAGCTAGCCTTGGAAATGTCCACGCTTGACCGTGGAAACGATTTGTTGTGTAAGTGTAATCTTCCTTTCTTCTGCTCTACCAACTCACAGCCCCAAAACTTTGTTTTGCATTGACTGATATAATAAACGGCGTCACACGGTGTTTGTTCCATAACCCCTTTTGAGTATGCGATTGTTCTTGCTCTTAAAGATAAATATTCTATTTTTATTGTCTGTAATTTATTATTTCCCTCTGGGTAGATGATAAGCCTTCTTGCAGCATACTACATTGTATGTTTTGGTACCTTCATGTCACCCTTCATCCTCATTTTGTCATTCTGCCATGCTTGCTTCACAGAATTCAAGGCGTCTCTCAGGGAATTGGAGAGAGGTAGTTGTTTGCATCCCCATATGTTCCATTAATAGGAAAACTAAAGGCGCTTTAAAATTTTTATATTTTTATATTTTTTTGGTAATGGGACAGATTTTCTGTTTTAATGATTCTGAGGATTTATGTGTGTGTGCTAATTGCCTATACAGGTTTTTATTTTAATTTAAATTTTAATGTATTTTTACTTTTCCACTTTGTGTGCCTGCGTTGTCATAAATCGTGTGCATTTCAAAGGTCTGCCCTGTCCTGTTGTAGCGTGCGCGTGATATTGTGCTTCAGCAGGTCCCTCCCTCTTGACTGCCCAAACTAATTACGTGTGTAATGCAGGTTTGGGTAAATGCTTTTTAACCGCATGTCAATGTGATTGATGTTGCTTTGACTGGGCTGTATGATGTATGTTTATTTAACAGTGCTGCCCTGGTCCTCCTGCGCTAGGTCAGGTCATGGCGAGTCCTTCACACAATTTCACTGCGGTTGCGTCAGGGTGATTGGAGGTTTTTTTCCCCCCCAGGAAAAAAAACACTCTCAGGATATATTATTTGACGAAAGATGAATATTCAATTGTATTATGTGTGCCGTGAAATCTTACTGTGGTAAAATGGCCTTCCTCCAGTCATTCAGAGCTAGGTTTGGACGATTAATTGTTGATATGGTCTGTGATTTTGCCTGTAGTGATAAAGTTAAATGTTGTCTTTAAGGCTGCATTACAGTAAAATAATGCAGGTTTCTGAACTCCATACACTGTTCTAGCTATTCTATTCACTGTCTCTCTCTGCCTGGTCATAATATCCACATTATTAATCATTGTTTCTCAAACATTTCTGTTTCTGTCTAAATATACTGTATTATGAAAGCACTAATAGTCGTGTGTGTGTGTGTGTGTGTGTGTGTGTGTGTGTGTGTGTGTGTGTGTGTGTGTGTGTGTGTGTGTGTGTGTGTGTGTGTGTGTGTGTGTGTGTGTGTGTGTGTGTGTGTGTGTGTGTGTGTGTGTGTGTGTCGTAACTTGTAATATTTCTATAAAGTCAGGGGTTCCACCCCAGTGGGACCACCCATGCTAAAATATATGTCTTGTCAACAGTCAAATGCATTATTCTTGCTTGTCTTGTGCCATTCTGTACTAGAACCTGCGCGAGGCCCAGGTGTTCAGCCTGGTCGCAGAACGCAGGAGGAAGTTCCAGGAGATCATCAACCGCAGCAGCACCGAAGCCTCCCAGGTTGTCCGGCCCAAGAGCTCCTCAACGCGCTGGGTCCCGCCGGGTTCACAGCCGCAGCTTGTGACGGAGATCCTGGAGATCCGGGAGAGCATGCTGTCCCTCCTTATCAAGCTCCATCAGAAGCTGTCGGCCAAGCAGAACTCCCTGTCGGCCAACTGGCTGGACGACATGGACACGAGCCGTCACACCCACGGAGACGGCATCACCGCCATCGAGCGAATCCTCACCAAGGCGGCTACGCGCAGCCGCCAGAGCAAGTGCAGCATCCAGGACATCTGCGGAAAGGTGTGTCCTCCAGTGCCACCGAAGAAGAGCAGCCCCACCGACAAAAAGACCATGGATAAAGAAGAGAGGTACTGCATCACTCTGAGCATGCTCAAAATCTATAAATCTTACCTCTGCATGTAGTGCAGATATTTCTTCAGGGGATGACTATTGGTGCTTTCAGGAAATATTTACACCCAATAAACAGGTAGAGGTATTGCTGAGAACAGTCTATGAAGTCCAGAAAATTCTGTTTCTTACTGTGGTGCAGACAATATTCAACTTTATCATGATAACCAAAATCCCAGACGATATCTAGTCTCATATCACGATATCGATATTCTAGCCGTTTATTGTCCTGCTGTTATACAGACATGAAAAGTTCAGCCCGTATAAGTTACTCACGGGCTGTGAGAAGACTGCCGGGAATTTTTTCAGAAGCTATCGCCGTCGCTCCGCAGAGCCACTCTTTTGTCTTTCTCAGGGAAGAAAAAATATAACGTATTTTCGGCGTAAAGAATTTAGAATTTAACTATATTCAATATCGGCACAAAATATCTGTATCTGCAAGCCCCAGTCAAACAAATATCGGTACCGGCCCTTAAAAACCTCTATCTGTGGAATCGTATTCCCAATTCTCTGTAAAGGTGATGGAACGGGCTGGAGACTTACCCAATAATTGCCTTTTTTGGGAGGGGAGAGGCGGGTGACTTGACCCCCATAGACAAAGGTAGCATCTCTCTCCTCTGCAAGGGCTGTAGTGGTTGCCGAGGTAACACACACACACACAGAGACACAGAGAGAGAGACGCAGAGAGAGAGAGAGAGAGAGAGAGAGAGAGAGAGAGAGAGAGAGAGAGAGGAGAGAGAGAGAGAGAGAGAGAGAGAGAGAGAGAGAGAGAGAGAGAGAGAGAGAGAGAGAGAGAGAGAGAGAGAGAGAGAGAGAGAGAGAGAGAGAGAGAGAGAGAGAGAGAGAGAGAGAGAGAGAGAGAGAGGCCATTCCTCAGGCTGGTTGTCTGCGCCCCAGAGGCTGTCAGTGGGAGTTACTGAGCTGTGGCGCTCCTGTCAGCGTTTGTTTATGTCCTCTGATTAGGGACTCAATTTACAGTCAGACCCACACGCTGCTGGGCTGCACAGGGTCTTCCTGCCACATTAGCCCAATAATCAACACTCTGCCTTTCAAACACCCCCCCCCCCCCCTGTTTTTCAGACGCCAGAGGGCTAGAGAGAGACAGCAAAAGTTGCTTGCAGAATTTGCCTCCAGGCAGAAGAGTTTTATGGAAACAGCGATGGATGTTGGTAAGAACAGACATTTGACCCTGTGGTGTTTTACAAAAGAGTTTGTTTCCTTAGCTTCCTTCTTGCAATCTCTCCAGTCAATAATAAATATTGGAGGAGGTTTACCTATGATTGCAATCGGCCCCTGGTTTTGTTCCATATGAAAAGGAAAAAGTGTAGGTACGCCCGACTTTTTACATCTCAGTCAGCCCTCGGAAGTAACGAAAGCTCAAATAAATAGCTCAAATAAAGCCTATACAGCTTGGGCTTTCACGAAAGCAAGGTGAAAGTGGCCACTGCTGTGGTCCCTGCAGGCCTGTTAGGAAAGAATTGAGAGGGACACCTTCCTCTTCGGAAGTTGTGTGGGTAGGCTGGTGCTGGCTAAGGGCACACAGGATCAAAGCACTAATGGGTGGCTGGACTCCCAGAGCCCATCCTGACACAGTGGTTAGAGGATGAAAAATGGTTGCTATGATGAAACGGAGCATCGAAACAGGTCTGCGCTGGGGCCCCAGGGCAACATGAAATAGTGTCTCATCATAATAATCATTGGGATAGGACGATCTATAAAACACTCTCTGCTTATATAATCAAAATCCTTTGTTTAAAGGATCCATTTGTATCATCACATTGAACTATATAGTAATATCAATTATGACATCACGACTACTGAACTGTGAGAAGTGTTTCAAAGATATCTTCTAATCGTTATGTCATACTATGCCAGTATTTTCATTTAATAATAATGGTATGCCACTGGAAGCTGAACAATGGCACATTTTTTTTTTCTTTATTTAATCACGATTTGAAGTCACTCAGCCCTACCTCATTCATGTCTCCCTTTACTGAGTGTGAATGGAAATGGGACCGGATGCCTCTTCAAATCACGTCAATGCGACAAAATATATTTGCCTGCTCTTTCAAGTTTTTCCTTTTTTTCCTGTATTGTCCTTGAGGAGCTGCAACGCAGTTTAGTCTCCTCCTGGAGTTGTCTGTAATCTAATGTCATACTGCAAGTCTCCGAGAACCACATCAAATGTATAGCCAAGCGTAAAACAAACCAAAAAAATCGTCATCGTATACAACAGCGTGCACTAAATGTCACAAATTTAGGCAGTTCAAATGTTAATACTTAATCCACAATGGGGGGGGGGCCCAAATCATGGATTATTCTTATAAACCCATTGACATTTATTTTTGTTATGTTGTTTATAAATTACATCTTAGAACCGAGTCTTGCATTCCCATGTTGTTTTTGAAACAGAATTATTCATTTTACTTTAGCCCCGTTTGGACTCGATCGTCATTATTACACGATGAGCGAAAAATCCTCGCGAAAACATAGTTTCATGTCCGTTACAAAAAGCAGCAGATGACGGCATCTCGCTGCAACACCGTGTCCTTGTTCCTCGCTGTGTGTCTATGTACTGGGATGGCCTGAGGTCAGAGCTCCGGTGTTGACATCTAATGCAAACAGTTTTCATTTCCCCGGGAACACGACCGCCTCTCCTGAGAACCTATTCCTCCACAAAGCAATAAATCAATTTCCAACACAGCTTGACATTTCTCCTCTATATTTACTGCTCAAATTGAACACAGTCCTTAACATTTAAACTAATTCCACATTAGTAATTAATCTCTCGTGCCAAGCGAGTCACTTGGGCAGTGTGAGCATTGAGCGCAGGTCGGTGGAGCGTGGTTAAACAGTCGACTGCTCATATGCAAAACTTTTTTTTCTTTTTTCTTTTTTATCCCATTTCCAGTGTGTTTGCCAGTGATGGCTTGACCTGAAACCAGCATGCTGGTTATTGGCAAGGTCTTTGTCTAATAAGGGAGGGGCATTCTTCCTGTTCATAATAACTTGTCCCTTCTCTCAATTATGGAATTATGGAAACCCACACAAGTTGGAAGCATGTTGGTGAATATATTAATGAAGGTTTTATGTAATATAAAAAAAAAATCACTGAAAATTCACCTTGAAAAATCTAATCTCATTTGAAAAGATAGATGGGTCACTTCCCACAAAGGCTGGCTGTTACCACGATCCTAAAGCTTGCTTAAAGCGACACATGGGCTGGGGTTATTTTCTTCTCCTATGTATCTTTTTTTTAACTGAAATGCATCAGAGTGGAACATTGAATTGGAACATACCTCAGTTTTATTCTTCCGATTTGCTCGGCACAGTGAAGCTGTTGGGTTTGCTGAAGCATTTTGTTTGTCTTTGTCGTTTCCTTTTTTGTTGAATGTGGAAACTCTCGCAACCGTAGATTTGATGTGTGGATTGACCAATTGATCGGCCGGCTTATTAATTGGGCCCATATTTGCGCATTTTGAGATAATCGGCATAGGTGGATGCCTGTGCTAACGATCCCAATAGACCGAAACAATGTCACAGACTAGTGTTAAAAAATGGATCTATTTTTCTATACATATCGATTCAAAATATTTGAAACGGTTTCAATACTCATTTTCTGCACTATCAATACACCGGTACCAGCTGCGCTTCCTTGCTCTCTTTTCTCTCCGTTAGCGAGTTGACACACACACCATACACTGCTGCAGCGCCCACATAGCCCCGCCTCCTCTCACTCGCTGTCTTCACTCGTCTCATTTGGTTTGTAATGGCTCATTAAAGATGGCAAGTGCAGAGCCTCCACGACCGGTTTTGAAAGAAAACAGCAGGAGTGCTGTTTGGAAATACTTTGTATTTGAGGCAAAACTTAACCCTAACTCTTTTTTTTTTTTTGTTGTTGTTTTTTTTTGTTTCCTATCTTGTATGAAACAACATTTTTATACACAACTCAGATAAGGGACTGTCCTGTTCCGTCCCGTTAGAAACCGAAACCCCACTGCCTGCACTGCGTCACACCGTTTTCCCGTTGCTTCCGTTGCAATATATATATATATTTTTTATTACAAAGTTATGGTTTTGTTATTCCTGTGGACATTTTTTTTATTTAAAATATGTGCACTTGCAGAGACAACGCCAACAGTAGCATTAGTTTTATTATAATTATCATTAGCATAAGTTAAGCAATTTTGTGTCTTATTTGTTATTATTATTAAATTGTTGTATTTTATGAAATGCAAAAAGAAAACATGATATCTGCATTGTACATTGGCCATCAGCCACCCCGCTCTCTAAATATCGGCATCGGCTATTGAAAAACCCATACCGGTCGACCACTAATTTGATTTTTTTGTGTGACAGAATCACCAGACACCGACGCGGCCATGGATCTGGGAGCGTCTGAGGTGATGGAGTCTGAGGTTCTCTACGACTGTGTGATCTGCGGCCAGAGCGGCCCGTCCACAGAGGACCGACCCACGGGCCTTGTGGTTCTCCTCCAGGCATCCTCGGGTATTTACTAATCCTTCGAAATAGTCCAGACCAAACAGGAATGTGTTGCCTCGCCACCGTCTTGATTTGTAGTTCAATTTTATACAACCTGCAAGTGAATTTAGGGGGGTTGGAGGGGTGGTGGTGTGGCAAATTAAAAGGACGTGTATTTCACAGACAAAAGAATATACTCCCCTATCACCGGAATTGCCTATTGCCAAAACACTTATTCAGTGGAAGCTTAGGTCCACCATATTGGAAATCTCATTTTAATAGGCAAGTTAGCTGTTGTCTTAATTCGGTCATTTATCATTCATGTTGATCCTTGCTTGCTTGTACAAACAGGCTGCTAGTGTTAAGAGGTAATTTCTGTGCCATCTTTGTGGACAGAGGAGGATCATTCACTGTCATGAAAATAAATGGCATGTTTGATTAGTAATTAGTCAACTCATAATGTGGTTTTGAACACTCTGTGCTCAAGGTCAAAGGAACATCATCATATATAATATGCCACTGGTCGGTTGCTGTCCTCTTCTCTACCTTCTCCCTTCTGTATTCTCTCTCTCTCTTTCTCTCATAAAGAGACTGACCATTTTGCGACCATTTTTGACACAGTTCTACTACATTTTAAAACGAGGAGCACCAGTGCAACTTGCAAATATGCAGACCGTTTTTAGTTTTTATTTTATTAAAAAATAAATCATCGTGTTTTATATGAAACAGTCAGAGGAAGCGAGAATGTGTGTGTGTGTGTGTGTGTGTGTGTGTGTGTGTGTGTGTGTGTGTGTGTGTGTGTGTGTGTGTGTGTGTGTGTGTGTGTGTGTGTGTGTGTGTGTGTGTGTGTGTGTGTGTGTGTGTGTTAGGGCCAGTGCAACTTGCAAATATGCAGACCGTTTTTATTTTATTAAAAAATAAATCATCGTGTTTTATATGAAACAGTCAGAGGAAGCGAGAATGTGTGTGTGTGTGTGTGTGTGTGTGTGTGTGTGTGTTAGGGCTCTCAAAATTGGCCAAAAATCACATTTGAATATTCCTTCTCAAAAAATACATAAGTGCGAATATATTTGAATATCTGTTACAATTTTAAAATGTTACCATTTGACCAACTTTCGGGCTGTGTTATCGCGTGTTAGCCTTGGGCATGCAAAATTTAAATCATCCAATCGCCGCCCCCAACCTCCTCTTCCTCTGTTGCTGTCTCCTCTACGGTTTTGTTCCCCGTCACACTGGAACCATGACACGCACATTTTCCGCTGTGTTTGTGACGTCGAACGTGACACACCAGGAAAAACAAAAATTCTCCTGGCGTCAATGGAAAGGCGTCAATCGCCTATTTTTAGCGCGTTTTATGTTAAAGCACTTCTTAATTTTGTGACTTTTTGCTTTAAAATAAAACAGCACATTGTTATTTCTGTACATTTTCTATTTATGTAATGTCTATTTATTACCAAAGCATTTATCAGTAATACAGTTGAGATGGAAAAAAAAATATGAATGTGTTGCGCCTCTCTGTTCTCTCTGTATTTGTTCATGTGCGAGGCCTCATTAATGAGCGAGAGTAGGAGTCCTCACCACTGACTGCAGATTTTTTTGTGCCTTTTCAGTTTTAGGACACCGCTGCAAAAGCGACGAGGCCAAGAAGCTGCCGACGAGTGACGAGGAACACATCTACGCTGCGGACACGTGCGGAGTAGCGCACGACCTCCGGCTCACCCTCATGCAGCGCTTTTTCAAAGATGTAAGTGACTTAAAAAATAAAAATAAAAAATTTAAATCTTAAAGGTTCCCTGAAATAAAATAAAAAATGCATCTTTGTCCTTTATATGAACTTCATTTATATCTGTTTTACAGTGTTTTACAGAAATATTTAAATCCATTTGAAGACAATTAGGATTCACATTCTTTTAAGAGATGTCTGTCATGCCGCCTGTGCATGTCTACACTCCCAAAATGAAGGGGAACAGGATTGAGATCACAGTACTCAACTTCTACCACCAAATGGCATTCTGCAAAAAAAAAAAAGCCCCTATTTTTTTTTCTCCTCCCCACCCTCCTTAAGGTCCCGTCCAACTGCTCTGTTTCAGTCAGAAATGTCTTCAATGTAAAATCCCAGCGGTTTGCCACACAGTAAATGCCATTTCATGGAATCTTTGACCAGCGTTTAAGACTCTTTGCCAAAAGGGAGGTTTTGAAACTATTCTAAGGTGTCAAAAAATAGGATGAAAAACACTGACAGCATCATCTATAACAGTATTCTGCACATCTGAGGTTGAAATGAGAAATTCCCTTTTTAATATGTAGTTGTTGTGCGAGTATGAGTTTTATTGTAATGCTATGGGGAGTCATGAATGTACTTTTGTAGGGAGGTTTTCCCACAGTATTCAACGTCTACCGTGACGGTGGGAACTGACCGCTGTCTGTGAATCGTTTGTTTGGCCGTCACACAAATGTCAACACTTTAAAAGCCGGAGGAGCCCCTGTGCTACATTACAAAGCGCCTTTCAAATGCCTGAACACTGGGTAAGACCTGTTCTAAATCTCTTGGTGGTGTCCAGGTGAATCCACAGCTCTGTGCCTGTCTATCAGCACATCCAGAATGAAGTACATGCGGTCATGGGACGCCATGATAGCGGGCCGGCATTAACTCCACGATACGGGGCCTGGGGTTTATCACTGTCTCTGTCTCTCGCTCTCTCTCTTTTTGCGGACAGAGAGAGAGAGAGTAGTCTTCCTGACGATGTAACTGAAGCACCAGTCTTTAGCGGCCAGCTTCTCCCCTAATCACATTGCACTGTCACTTTGAAACGGCACTATGTACGCTTTATTATTTATTTATTTATTTTTTTACCCTGACACAACACTTGCACCCAATGTGCGGTTTGTTGGTGATTTCCCTTCTTTCCGAACTGTGTTCACAACAAACGCTGACCGTGCCTTGGTCCCAGTGGCAGCTTCTGGACCTGCTCTCATTCGTTGTGAGATTTACAATCCCTCGCTTCCTCTTGAACCTACCTGTAACTGCAGCTGTAGATACAGTATATGATGGACGGGGGAGGTGGAGAGCTAAGGGTGTGCATTAGAGGGCAGGTGAGATACATCAAGCTCCTTTTTGAGCTGGACGTATCTATTGTTGGTATCACGATTCGGCTGTAACTGCCATATACCTTCATGCGCCGTTTCTTTATACTTGTCGGGAAATTGCCGTCTCTTAAACACTGTTTTTTTTTTTGTTTTTTTTTTCCCCCCCAGAGCTCGTGTCTGCAGTCCGTCTCTATTGGCTGGGACGGGGGAGTCTACGTCCAGACCTGCGGACACACCCTGCATATAGACTGCCACAAGTCCTACATGGAATCTCTGCGAGTGAGTTCATCCAGACTCACCGTTTTTCCATTGTTTTCCAATGTTATTCATGTTGTAGTATTGATTGGTTAGTTATAGGCATATTCCGGTTGGATTTGATTGGGCACTCCTCATTTGTCCGTACACTATTCTGTTTTTAACAGACCCTTTCTAAAATTCAAGAACACTGATCAGATTCAAAGGTTTAAGAGCCTTGGAGATGGTCCCACACAGCCTGTTGTTGTTGTTTTCTGTTGCTGTTGTTTCCTGTTTTGATGGAACGCATGATGTGCTATTATTTTATCTGTCACCCAGAACGACCAGGTCCTCCAGGGTTTCTCTGTGGACAAGGGTGAGTTCACGTGCCCGCTGTGCCGGCAATTTGCTAACAGCGTGCTCCCCTGTCGCCCGGGGAGGGGCACGGAGGCCGGGGCCTGGCACTCCCCCACCAACAAGAAGACGTGCGTGTTGGTGAAGGAGGTCGAGGACCTGCAGGAGCAACTGGGCCTTTTCCCAGTAAGTGTTCATCAGCCCTATTAATCACCACGATTCCACGTCACACTCCCTTTGTAGGTGTGGTAAGCAAAATAAATTTTCTCTATGAATTGAATGATGTTGCATATGTGTCATTGAAATATAAAAAACCATACAGTATTTTGTATTTCAATGACACATGCAATATGTCTAGAACAAGCCCCTCCACATTAAGAATGCAGTCTTTTCAAGTATTACTATACAAATTTGAGTCGTAGATAAATCCTCCAAATGTCCTTTGGTGAAAGTGCACCCTTATTTGGATGAATATAATGATAAAGAGTTTTTCACCCCCCCTAATTTCCAGACGGAGTCCAACCTGAGTAAAGAGATGGAGTTGGTTATCAAGGACATTAAGAACACCACCCAGAAGAAGTACATGGATTATGGGAAGAACCCCGGCTCGCCAGATAATGATTTCCTCTTCATGTACTCTGTAGCTAGGTGAGAGCATCCTATTAACCTCCAAATAAATTATGTTTAGCAATAATTCTGAATGTTCCTACGTGTTTGGTGATATTGGTGAAGGTGATATTGGACTTTTTGGAGGGGAGGTTTATAACGCATTCCCAGGTGGTTTCCTCCCGCTGTATGAAACTTTCTAATATCTAATGTATGCCATTGATTCACACAGTTATAGGTCAGTTGCACGGTCAAGTGATTTCTAGCGAGTACGCTCCTCCATCTTGGTTCCTTTCATCGGCCCCTGAAATACCGAACGTAACCTTTTAGCTGTTCTGTTGTGTACATGGGTGGGCGTGCTGATATGAGCAATGGCCCAGTCACGACGGGCTATCTCTGAGCAGAGTGCGTGTATTGACCTCTACGTCTGCCCCCCCTTCTCTCTCTCACACACACACACACACAAACACACACACACACACACACACACACACACACACACACACACACACGCTCTCGGCTAGACAGACTTGTGGCTGGCAAACTGGAACTCTTGTCTGTTCTCTTCTGTGAGTTAATACCAGCCCCTTCCTTTTGAATAACAATGAATGTCAATGCAATCCTCCATTTGGAGTTTAGTTTTCTGTGCTTCTCGTCGTTTTATTTTTACCTCCTGTGAGAGCCGCTGCGAGGGGGGGAAAAAGAATTGAAATTCAATACTGCAGCTGTTGCATAGTCATTGTGCCCACACCGACTATATGGATTACTTGGCACTTTCTGAAAGTTGTGCGGGGAACTGTGAAGGCTTTCTTGATTGGCTTTATTCATACCTCTGATTATACTGCTGTGTTGGGTCCAGAGGTGTTGCTCGAAAACTTCTCTCTCTAAGAGGCATTACCAGCTTTGTCAATTTAGGCTGCAGTAAAATCGTATTGACTCTCGTTCCACCACCTTCACTGAACCCTTTATTAGGTCTGACTGTATGGATTTATTGCATACTCTCTGGCTGAATTTAACGGCCACGCCCCCCGAGTGCTTATTCATAAAAGCCAGCTTGCTTAGTCACACTTGCAGGTCTGCCGGGCGCCTTTTCATAGGTATTCAGAGTTCCGCAATACCTTCAATTTTTCTTCTCTGACTTAGGGTGTGATCATAGATGACCTGCCAGTGTTACGGTCCACACTGATGATGAAGGAAAATGGGATTGAGTGAGTGGGAAACGAATCACTATAATCCTTTTCTTTTTTACAAGGTTGATCATAGGTCAGAGAAATGACTTGTTTGCCGTCAATCCCTTAGACCTCCGCTAGCCAGAACGCCCCCGTCCTCCCTGCACCTGACCTCTCTGGGCCTTTTGACCTCCCGATCCAGCGGTCCCCTCACCCTGCTCCCTGCTGGGCAACATCCCCCGAGTGTGTCTGGGTGCCTGTTGGCTCTCTGAAGTTCAATGAACAGCGCAAATTGCCTGAGGAGTGGAAAATTCCTCTGTCACAGGGGTGCTCTTATCAGCACAAGCCAGATGGCGCTTCATGGTGCCTGCATTATCTATGTGAAATTGCTTTTTCTCCCAGGAAACCTAAGGATTTGCCCCCACCTCAGTGGCCCATAGAAAGAAATGGCCAGCAGCGGGCTGAAAACAAGCCGTGCTCAGTCTAATTTTAGTAACCCCTATCTGTTTTCACTATCGGTGTACTTGTTTATGATTTTATGAGAGCTGAAATTCTTTTTTGGGATTTTTCTTGCAGGGGTGCTGGTCAATTGAAATTCGTGACTAACCGTATTTGGATATGCATATTTAAAATGAACAGTGGTATTATTCATGGGGGTTGTAGATGAAACTGCTTTTATGCTAATAGCGCCGCTTGTGCAGAGTGGGTCCTGAAAAGCTGTCATTTTATTAGATACGGAATTTCTTTGACAAAACAGGCGCATTTGCAGCAATCGACTTGACGGGGATACATCAATCATCTTTCCCTCAGTCTTTTAAGTGGTGGAAAACGCACTAATGCTGTTTTGGAGTTGCTGATACATGTATTAAGGAGTGGAAGAGGTGTGTGTGTGTGTGTGTGTGTGTGTGTGTGTGTGTGTGTGTGTGTGTGTGTGTGTGTGTGTGTGTGTGTGTGTGTGTGTGTGTGTGTGTGTGTGTGTGTGTGTGTGTGTGTGTGTGTGTGTGTGTGTGTGTGTGACGGTGTCTTTGTCAGAGACATTGTTTGTATGAGAGGATGTGTGCACAATAAGGAATGTGGCCGGCAGCTGATGGTGCTGTCTCCTCAGGACCAACCTGGAGTTGGAGCTGGTGCATCGGGGAGGAAACCTGTGCTCCGGAGGAGCCAGTGCAGCTGCCAAGCGCTCATGTCTCAGTGAGTATTTTCAACTGGTCGTTATCTTCTCCTTCGTCATTTTATACAAATGAAACGTTAAAGTTGGCTTCATCCCGACGGCTGTCATAAGCATTATTTTTCCTTTTTTCTTTTCTTTTTTTTTCTTTTTCCGTTGACGATTAAATTAATTACAAATAATTTTGATTGTTGTTCATTTTAAGCCACTATCATAGTATAAGCCCTTGGAACGGAAACATAATTGTACAATATAACATTTCATAGAATGATTGCGGTCGCCTCAAATAATTACGAGGCCATTTAATAATTTTGACAGCGCACATTAAATTGTCTCATTGTCTTTTGTTCTTCGTGTAATTGATATTTATCCAGAGCAAATAACATGTTAAGGGACGGTTATATTACTATCAATTATTTAAACAATTGATGAAGAGAGCAGAGACAAAGAGGAACATTTTCAAATTCTCTTTTCACTGTAATATTAACCTCTAATGTATTTTAAAAGTTAACTATTCAATCATCTTAAATGCTTTGCTCAATAGACCATCATCAGTACTTTGTCAAATATTGAACTCATGTAAAAGTTTTTATTTTCTTATTAACCAACAAACAAACATTAATTTACATAATCAGTCCTTGCATATACCAGTAAAGCCCATTCCTCCCTCTGCTTTGAGGGAGTAATGGGCCAAATGACTACTTTGGCCCATAGAGCCACCCCCATTTTAGTGGGAAAGTAAGACACTTTCTGATAGATTGGCATTGAAAACGCCACATTTGCACAAAGCAAGATTTTTCCACCATTAACTATTTGAAAACAAACTATGAATTTGGTTGGACCAATACAGCTGACAATTGAACATTTTGTTGGGTATTAGGCTTGAATTCTGCTCTGAAACCCACCCCACGATTCCACTTCTACCGCATCTCATCCAAAGTGTTAACAGAGATTGGCTCCGGAGTGAACAGACTGCTCTTAAAATGACTTTAACTACGATGCCCATGGGCCCAATGAGGCATGAGCCGGAGCTGCACGATCAAAGAGCTCTCGCTGGTCTTGTCCTTTGCTCCCACTTGTAGCCGTCGATGCTAATAGTGCCAGCAGTGTTCCCCAGTGACACTGCCAGTCACGCATTATGCGTAGCTCATGCTGTCAGGCCCTTATTGATTTGTTTTGAATTCTAACTCTACATGTCTGTACCAGTGATTCAACCAGAGTTTCATTCCGATCCAAAGGTTTGGAACTGCCCAATGGCAATGGGGGAAAATGTAATGTTGTTTTCACTTCTGCACCCCAGATCACTCCGTATAAGCGCACCACATTTCTGTAACGTGTCTCAGGACGGGCTGAGATTAATCAGGAATATCACGTATTAGATGTCAGGACAAATGGATCAATCACTGATTAAGTTGAAGTTAATTCTTTCCAGCCTCAACGGACTCCCTAACGTATTGATCAAGGCGTGAGCTCTTCAAATTCGGGGAATGGGAATTGGCCGAGCCTGTGGCGATGTACTCTATTTGGAAACAAATGTGCAAGAACTCCAAAGTTAAATTTGGGGTGGGCAGAACCTCTACTCTCTTTAATTAGTCTGTTTAGTGGTGATAAATTCACTGTGCTGGCTGCCGCAATGAAATGGCTTGTCATCGCGACTGGAGAAAAAAGAGATTTCACACTGGAGCCCTGCCATTTTCTGAGCAACATTAACTGTATAGCTGATGGCCAAATTTACTCAGGTGCAGTACATTAGTGTTGGCCCTTGCTGGGAAATGGGACACGGTGGGGGAACAGTCACTTGCCGACTACAAACACACAGGGAATTCTCAAGCTTATTTCCAAGTAGGCATCTCAACTGTTAACTGATGAGGATGTTGTGAACCACAACATCGTTATAAATTAAATGGGATACCTTACCTTTCTGTATTTAAAAAAAAAAAAATAATTATTAAAAAAAGGGTCATTTCATGAGGAAGTTTCACAAATTTTACTAGGCCTTACTTTTTCCTCATTATAATTGATTATCATAGAATTTCTGTTTCCGGCTAATATGCACTTGGTAAAGCCACATGGTGTTTGTAGCCCTCGGAAAAACCAAAACTCAGTTTTAGTAAATTAAAAAAATATATATTTTCACAGCTTTGTTTGATTTAAAATTTAACTGGCAACTTGTCAAATTATTTTTTATTGTAACAATATATCAGGATGATGTCCATTTTTCTTATATATATATATGTCAGTAGTATAACCAGGCAGTGCAAATAAATACTTCTAATATTTATGTTATTTGCAGTGATGACAAGTTTGGAGGTCCAGTATCATCAAAGCAAATTGCCAATGGAGACTGGATCAATATCAAGACGCTCCCTCTTTGTTTGGTGGAGCATCAGATACTTATCTCAGGAGTCGTTTGCTAGAATCAAAGCTACATTGTCCCTTGCTGAACCACACGCCATTGCCTGATGTTCAGTTCTGCTGCTTCACCCTTGTCTCACAGCGGAGGGGTTTTAATCCCATTTAACCTGGGAAACGGGAGAATCAGTTTGTGAGCTCTCCATCTCCATCCCCTGTCTGGCTTCACCTGTGGAGGGCAGTGTTGGCTTAGATATTGACAGCTCACTTACCATCAATATTGTAGAGGTGGTTATGTCAAGTATTTTGCTGCATTACCGCGTCATAATTCCCTGGAAAACCAAATTAAATAGGATTAGTGTTGCTTCTTGGTAGCCCGTAAGTGTTGCTGAAATGAGCCTTGGGTTATACAGAGGTTTGTTGTGTGCACCTAGAGATGCTGCTTTATGGAACTGATTGATTTAATGGCTTTGGTTTCAAAGCTATCTGACATGCATTGTGAATGCATTTTAAATGCATCGCTCTAATGCAACTGCTCCTTCTATGTCTGTTCACTTGGATTGGGGCCGGGCAATATGGAAGAACTGATTATTATGATAATCATATGGAACCGCGCATGATAATGATATCTGATTATAGCTGCAAAATCTCCACATTAAGCATCAAGCGTTCCCTCGTGATCATCTAACCTATGATGCCAAACCAAACAAAAGTCCACAAATTCAATTTCTTCTGCTCGATCTCAGACTTGTGAAAAATGTATTTTCATCATTCATTTCGAATACAAAGTAGTGTATGGTAATGTCTGCATTTTAAGACAATAGGATGCCACCGACTGACGAATAATAATATTGATTTATCTCATGGTCCTATGAATTGGCTCAAAGTAAAATGCAATGAACTAATTGGGTGCTGAGCTACTGAGGATACCGCTTCAGTTTGAGATGTGGCTTTCTTAGGCATATCTTTTGAGACTTTCTGCATAATTTTTCTTAATCTTAGTAATCTTACATTATACACTTATTTATTTAGTTATTTCCTTCTCACATCCCTCTGTTTTTTTTTTTTGGGGGGGGGGGGGGGTTGCTTTCTACAGTGCTACAACATGCACTGTCGAGCTAATGTCTATGTGGGCGAGAAGCATGTGCACCAGAGACGGTGCATGTGGGTGTGCTCTTCATGTTCCATTAGTTTCACAATGAACAGGTGTGACCTGACCAAAGAACCGCCCGGGGCTGTCAAGTGCAACCATTTATCCATCTGCCCCGGCCTGGTTTTAACCCAGCCAAACCAGTAGCTTGTGCACAGAAAAGCCAGTTAACTGCTCCCCCTCATTTGATACGCACTGGCGTTAGGGTGGGTGTGATGGATTGAGGTGAACAAGTCTTTTGGGGTTTGTTCCGGAAAGAGCTTGTTTTCCCTGTGTGTTAGTAATGTACGTGCCTGTTTTTTTTTTTTTTTTTTTTTTTCTCTTTTGTCGTTCAGATCAGCTGTTCCATGTGCTAGCCATGCACATGCGTCTATACAGCATCGATTCAGCCTACAACCCATGGACTAGAGTGACTCAGGTTGCACAAAGCAGAGAAGCAGAGTGAGTGCAATGTCTTTTTTTTTTTTTTTTTTTTTTTTTTTTTTTTCACCTCTTTTTTTATTTTTATTTTTAATGGAAATCTATATATTCTTTTCTCCCCATATTTTAGATTTACTCTGGGAGCTTCTTTCTTTCCTCCCCCTTCGCCCACCGCCTGCTTACACACAAGCACGTAATCACAGCACCACTTTGCCCTCTCTCTAAACACCACCATTTTCCGCTGCCCCCTAACCGCTTTTCCCTCACACAAAGGGAGAGCTAAAAACAGAAAAGGGACTATGCGTGGTTGCCATAGATACCAATAATTGCCGCATCTGGCAAATTACTGGGCGCTCTACGGAGAATGAAACGACCCTGTCAGAATCACCGCACAGAGAACAACTGCACCTAAACCCCACGAACACCACCATGCCAATAGTGCTGCGGCAAAACCACCTCAGCCCCCTAGCTGTCCACCCAGCTTTAAGACCCCCATATTTGATAATGAAAAACATGTTTCTAGTCTTTTTTTTTCTTCCCCCCACACACCCCTTTTGTGTTTGTTTCGGTATGCAGTTTAATGACTTGGTCAGACTGCGCTCCATTGTGTTGGTGGTGTTAACAGACTAAACTGCTTTTAAAATACTTCTTGAAACACTTACAATATACAGTTTAACAACCTTTCATCCCCGTTTGTGGTGTTAGACAGCTTTTTCCACACGTGTCAGTGTGAAAGTGCGTACCGCCGTACAGCATTCCACTCGGAGTCATTTAGTGTTTTAAAAATACCTTTTGAGGCTCTCTGGAGACAATTCTGTCATTGACACTCCCATTCGGTCAAACTACGCTGCTTAAATAGGACAGAGATGTTTTGCATAGTTAAAGCTCACTCGTACCTGTGCGCGTCTTTTGTTCCGAAACAAATAACTCATAACTGTGGTTTGGCTTTATAGAATATTTTGCACTCAGATATTTGCCTCTATTTAAAATTTACTATGCCTGCCAATGTGATGTACATAGGAGACTTGACAGTAGATTTGGAGTCAAAGTACCTTTAAAAAAATTATATATATAGATATATATATATATATATATGTTTTTTTTTTTTTTTTGGTTTTTTTTTTCTGTGAGACTTTCGTTCAGGCTGCACAGTGGAATTAGTTGTGAGTGCCTTGGAAATGGAAGGTATTATTCCCTAAGTGCAGTTCCTTTCATTCAAAATCTCCCAGAGGCCCTCTAAGAGTAGTGTGGACTCGTGGAGATTTGAACCTCTTACCAGGTTGTCAACAGAAAAGGAGGCATTTAAATGGAGATGGCATACAACAATATGTAACCGGGGCTACATTAAGGAAAGTGGTTGGGCGGGGAGTACAAGGAAATAAGCCTTTTCCAGCTGCATTTTAAGTGTATTATTGTACAGGCCATTTCTTTGTTTAAGCAAATGGACTTGTGTTTAGCAAGGGCTCTGCTCTTATCTCTAATGAATATGCCAACCAATATTTACTATATTTATGCAGTAAATATTCCTGTTGCTTCTCCATTTGCATGAACACTGTCTTGAGATTTTTAATTTTTCATTTGATTACACTACTCTTTACTGTATTTTTACCCTCTTTACTTTTCCATTAAAATTTTCGTACGTATGAAAAATGTGATATAAATGAAGTTGTTATTAATGTATTAACTTCCTTCATTTGTGTATTATTGAATTTGATAGTGCTCAAACGTCTCCATATTTATGTTTTCTGCATTAGAAATCCTGACAAGATGGCTTTCTTTGCTTTTGCTCTTTACAGTGGCTTTGACGAGGAGAGACCCGAGGTGCCCATGCTGTTTCGAGATGTCCCGTCCCTCCTGATTATCTTTGTGCTGACCATGCCGCAGCCGCTGCGAAAAGGTGCCCTGTCCCGACCTGCTTCATGGGGAAACGGAGAGCGGGGAGGTTCTTGCTAGCTGCTTCAGAGCCAGTCCCATTATAAGCCCCCAATCATGACTGAATGTCGGTGGGAGGCACTTGGACTCTGTTATCTGTGCTCCTGTTGCCTCTGTTTGGTTGTTGGGATCAGAGTGACGCGGCCTTGCTGACGGGAGGGGGGTGGGGGCTGAACCTTCCCCGTGCACCCTTCATCTCCACGTGCACACCCGGCGTTAGATCTCCTCTCGCTCTGCCCTCTGCCGCTGGGGAGGGAGGGGCACCCACAGCCCCTCTCCCAAATGGATGCAATCATGTTTAATGGGTGCAGTGCCACGGCACGTAATCATTTAGCTCATGACCGAGCCAGGTTAACTGCTGGCTGCGACGTTAAGTGCCTCAAAATCTTTTATTAGCTTATGATTGGCACGGTTAAGATTTCTATTAAAAGCGATATCCTACATTGTAAAATCAGTTTGTTGTGAGGTTTCTCTCAGGACATTTTGGTGTTTTCTTCATGTGTCTTGATCGTGGGACCAACTCCTAACTCTGCGTTTCAGGCTGTGCTGGTGGAAAAAATGGCTGTCGATGTCCGATTAGCTCCCGGATGGACTTTGTATCTCTTTCAATTCCACATTGATTAAACCAAAGAATCACTACCGCACTTGTTCTGAGATGGAGGATCGATTTATTTATTTTTTTAACACAATGGGGTGAGACGGAGGTGAACGCAGGCGTGTTATTGACAAAAGGGTACGACAATGGAAGTCCTGACACATTGGTTGTTTGTTTTTTCTTTTCTTTTCTTTAGAAGGGCTGAGGGTTGTCTGTCTCCCTGTAGCTTGTACACTCGTTCATTCATTACACATGTTACGCTTCACCGTGCCGACATGTCACAAAATGACCGCTATAGTGACGCTGCCAGCAGCCCCCTCCTCTGGAATGGCAAATAATGGCACTTGTTTTGCCTTCCAGTTCCAAGCCTTTTTCAAAACACATTTCCCATCTGAAGCCCCGTGCCAATTCCCCACATGCGGTTAGATGAGGCTTTCTGGGCAGAGAGAAGGACATTATGAATTAGCATTGCCGTCCATAGCTTCCAGTCCCTTTCATTATTTTGTGCCTTTTGTGTTAACTTTATTGTGTTGGCTTTTTCAAGTCATCAGATGGTCGGCATGTTTTTTACATCCAATGTTTTAGTATTTCCTGTACTCTCCTCTCACTCTACATGTATTATTATTATTATTATTATTATTATTATAACAATATTAATAATCATTATTTCTTTTTCTTTTTTTGAAAATCTCTTTGGCTTGTATGATCTAAACACCATCACTCCTTCTGCTTGTACAGAACACTTTAGCTGTGTGGTGAAGATGCTGTACAACCTGCAGTTCATCCAGGCCTTGGCTTCTCTCTCTGCCAAGTTCAGTCCAGAGGAGAGAAAAGCGTGGATCACATCTGGAGCCCTCAAGAAGGTAAACGCAGAATCGCTAAATGCATCTACAGGTTTTTTGTTTTTTTTGTTTTGTTTTCTCGAGTGTGTTCTCTCCAGGAACAATTCATGGCCGCAGTAAATCATGTTGTAGCACTCTGTATTGAGATGAATGGAGCCCCTCTCCAGGTTCATTTGTACGGATTTTATAGTAGACAATATCCATCTTCATTATCTGAAAAAATGTGATTGTCGGTGAGCGGGAAATAATTGCCTATTCGTCTTTTGTCTATTAAATCTGTATTAGTTAGCGGGTCGCTGGAATGTCAATAGACAAATAGCTTAAACCCTCCCCTCAGTCTGTTTCCATCTATAATGGAGGCATTGTTAAATACCATTCTACTACAATGTCATGAACGGTGAGGAACTCTTTCACAACTTCCCCCCTCCAGATCCACTTCAAATCCCTAACTGGGTACACTCTCCATATTCGGTCGGGGGGGGGGGGGTCATCCCATTTAATTATTGTTGATAAAAGAAGATGCAAAGTCTGAACCAAGATCAGGGCTTAGAGGGAGTAAATCCATAGACATTTAATCCTTCCTCTATAAATCTATGACATGGGACGGCAGGCGAGATAAGACAGATGCTGTTTTATATTCTCCCACCTTCAACTTGATAAATGCAGAGAGCTTTTCCTCTATATAAAATATTAGTCAAAGCAGTCAATTTTTTTTTTTTTTATCAGAACACACATTCAGTAATGTCTTTAATCTTCGCTTATCAGCCAATCAGATATTTGACTATAAGAAAATAATCATTTTGTCCCCTGGTTATTCTGCATAAGTAATTAAATTGATGATGGTGATTCTTTCTGCAACACAGCGCTGCGTGTTTTCCCTTTGAAGGAGTAATGCAATCCGCTCGTCGATTTTATTTATTTTTTCTCCCCTTCACCTCTAAACCTCAATATTCATTATGTGTCATTTAAGCTTCCTATTATAAATGGTTAACTGAAATTGGCAGTTGGGTGACATTTAAAGCTCCTAAGGCAATTTACTCTAAGTAATTGTCTATTGATAAATCTCAGACGAAAACTGCATGTTGGATCAGGGTTTATTATTTATATTATTATTATTATTATTATTAATAATAATAATAATAATAATAATAATAATAATAATAATAATAATAATAATAATAATAATAATTAAATAATACACATCAAAAATCATATGTATTTACTTTAGTCAGGTTGACTGAAAATAAGTAATGTTACATTTTCTATTCCCCCTAGAATGCTGCCAATGGTGAGAAGTCTTTCGAAGCCCTGCTCGGTCATACCATCAGTAAACTGGCCAAGGACAAAAGTGTCTACAAGCCCAACACTGAAGAAGCGTCAATGGTGAGACACAAATCTCTAGGGCGAGATGGTGAAATATGATTGCAAATATCACCACCAGCAACTTTAAAGGAAATGTACACGGTCATTATAAGCAGTTTATAAGCTCTGAGTCATGTGTTGTTTTGTTATTTTCCAGCTGAGCTCCAGCGTGTGGTCCCCACAGTCCATCGAGTTCAGCCTCCAGCAGTCCTGCCTGCCCTTCCTTCGCCTCTCCAGCCTTCTGCAGCATCACCTCTACGGGGACGGCCTGAACGGCTGCCAGGTGAGCGACCACGTTACCTCCCAACTTTTGTTCATCCCTTTTTGTATTCCTTTTCTATTTTATAATGGTGAAAAAGGCTGTCATCTAACTATAAAGGAAGGGGTGTGCGTGCGTCAGTGTGTGTGTCTGTCTCAAGGACATGCAGTGCCAAATTAGGTTAAATTTGGACACGTGTAATATTAATAAACTTTCAATGAACAGCGAGCCAGTGGGGGGCGGGGCTCCCCGTGGAAGCAATCGGCCCGTTCCATTTATTTATGTGTTCTTTTCAATCAGGTGGAGGAGGAGTTTTCGTCCCTGGCTGTGTGTCTGGGGCTCATGGCCTCGGCCCCGCAGCCTTCCAACCCCATGCACAGTGCCTCATGTCTGGAGTGGGCGGTGGATGCCTTCGACCTGGTGACACAGTGGTGTGCCGAGGTCACAGGACTTTCGGAGACGCAGGCTGACCACTCATTGGTGGGTCCTGTTTATTTGATTCATTTCATTTGATTTTGACTTTTTGATTTATAACTTGTTTTACACCCAAAAGTAATGCTTAATTTATATCGTAGTTTTAATGTAGAATGTAGAAAATACAGACACAATTGAAAGTTAGATTCAAAGAAACCTAAGAAGCCAAAAAAAAAAGCCTAAGTTAGAAAAATGGGTTTTCACAAGCTTTTTGAGACGATCAACAGATTCGGCAGAACTAATAAATGGAGGGAGGGTCGCCTTCCTGACTTTTGTTTGGCTGTGAAATAATAAATGGCCACCAATTCAGTCCGTCATTCACCTGCGTGAAGCAATGTCTTTATCAATTTTCATGTCAAGCGGGCTTGCGGAGGACATTGCTCACATCCTCAACTCGTTCTAATGGGAAAGGAAATTAGCACAACTCTACATGGCTCACGCTGTCACTTGGCACTCAGTGCATCGCCTGACCTGCCATTTTTAGATGGTTTCCATGAAGCCCTTAACCAAGGGCATTTTTATAAGGACAGCAGCTATAAGACGTGTGGGGAATCTGGGTATTTCCTTTCAAACAGCGTCGGGTATTGTTAATTTAATTTAAATTCTCAAAACTCTCTAAATTTCTCTGAATCCTCTAAGCAGTTTATATCTTAATATTAATTGAATTGTCCCCCACAAATTGCCCCTTTCTCTGCTGTGTGTTGTGTCTTCTCTGATCTTAACGAAAACTGTTTTATGTATTTTATTTTATTTGTTTTCATTCGCATCTTTTTATGGCTGTGATCAGGGCATGGTTGAAAAATTCTGGTAAAATAAAGGTGAAATAAGAAAATAAAATCAACATGTAAAATCTAATACTTTTATGCAGTCCCGTTTTCCAGCTTTGCTGCAAAAACAATTACGAGGAAGATGTTTTTAAATCTTTTTCTTTCTCCCCAGACCTTGCTTGTCAAGGATCCTGAGTGGGCAGCCCCGTGCCTCCTGCAGCTCCCTGACAACTACAACATCATCTTCCAGTACTATCACAGGAAGGCCTGCACTGCCTGCAAAAAGGTGCCAAAGGACCCGGCGCTCTGCCTCATCTGTGGCACCTTCGTCTGCCTCAAAGGGCTGTGCTGCAAGCAGCAGGGTGTCTGTGAATGCATTTTGGTGAGTCTGTGAGATGCTACTTACTTGTAGCTACTGACAAAATGTTTAGGATTTTAAGGAGACACCTGGAAATATCTGGATTAAAGTTACTTTTTAAGAAACAGCCACTCAATGTATTTGTTATGTCCTCCTGTGCACACTGTTTCCATTGTTGGTGGCGAGGTCCGCCTTCCCTGCATCAGTGAAAGGCAGCGGTGACTTTGATAAACAGCGTAGCTAGTTGTGCTTCTGAACTGTCAGACATAGATAAACAAAACAACAGCAGCTTTGGATGAAAATATATCAAGAGAAGAAATCCCCAATGTTGAAAAAAGTTCTTCTCCTGTAAATCGACTTAACACAGACGATGTGATGGATTTCCACTTTAATATCTTTGTCTATCATTACAGCACTCCCAACACTGTGGTGCGGCCACGGGCATCTTTCTGCTGATAAATGCTTCGGTCATCATCATCATTCGTGGACATCGTTTCTGCCTTTGGGGTTCTGTTTACCTGGATGCCCACGGAGAGGAGGACCGAGATCTACGGTACAAACATGATGCAGGGCATGTCGTCTATTCCACACGGCCACAAACCCGTTTTGATTTCGGTGCTTGCCATTCTTCCAATCCCATGTCCGCACTATAGTGAGGGGTACAACAGTGGAAACTGATCAAAAAATATGAGCGTTCTCATAGTTCAAACATTCTCTCATGGTGCTTGTGAATGAAATAATGGTGAGGTTTCAACTATTTAGTCTTTTGCTGGAGACCCCTTGGAACCCTTTCGAAGGTTCCTGGGGGGCCCCCACCTTCGGCACCACTGGATTGGAGGGTTGTAAGATGCATTTCTCATAGTTTGTTTCGTCCTGTCTTCCAGCCGTGGGAAGCCTCTGTTCCTATGCAAGGAGAGGTACAGAGTGCTGGAGCAGCAGTGGGTGTCGCACACCTTCGACCACATCAACAAGCGCTGGGGGCCGCATTACAACGGACTGTAAGATTCCCCCCACTAACAAATCACCAACACCTGACGGAGAAGACCTTTTTTTTTTCCGGCATATATGTCTGCCTCAATAAAAAAAAAAAAAGAAAAGGAAAAAAAAGAAAAGAAAAAAAAAAAGCCCTATTTGGGTATCTTATCATGTGATATACACAAACATGCAGTAAGGGTGTTGCCACCGCAGACTCAGTTCGTGTGAAATTAGGTGTACAATCATGCCTCAAGACTAACAAAGTGTGTGTGTTTGTGATTTACTGTGTGGTTTTAAAGCGGGGAGAAACAGAGGCCGGCAAGTTCAAAGTGAAAGCACAACTTTGCCCAGAAGTTACATTACATTTGGATTTGGAAGAGGCTTTTGAAGCCCGATAAACATTATTATTATTTCTTTTGTTTCGTTTTTTTGTTTTTTTACGGAAAAATGTTAAATGAGGATCTCCCCTGTAAAATGAAATTGTTTTGTCACCCTTATTATATTAACGCATATCTTTTATCTATCAGAATTTTTCTCTGCTGTGCTGGCATGAGTTTGGAGCTCCTGAAGAGCATTGCGGCGTTTTGCAACGTGCACTTGTGTTTGTTGAGATGTCACGGCAGGCAGGACACGTCCACCCATCAACACTAGTTTATCGCAGATGAGCAGTGGCTCTTTTTACGAGTCCAGTTGCAATCCATCCTCAGGAATAATTTTTTTTTGTTTTGTTTATTTCGCTGTTTAAAATACAAAGTTTTAGATATTTAAATAAATGCTGCTGCTTATTGTTGGTCAAGTTAGTAATTTTACCTTTTGTGAAGATTTTTTTTTTATTTTTATTTTTAATAAGTAGTTTTCCTATGAGTTTGTATTAGATGGCGGGGAATGTTGACTCAAGTTTAATTTTTTAGGGGGACGTGCGGTCACCTCTATCCCATTACTTTCGTTTGAATCTATTCTGTCCTGCTCTCCAGCAAACTATGTTTGTTCTGGTGTTTATTGAGAATAAACTCAAATGCCAGACCAAAAGGTAGGTTTGACAACACTGGGTCAAAATGAACTAACAAGGCACATTTGTCAGGACTCTCCATAATCCCCTCATGTCCAAGATATCATCAGGTATGATTTTCAAAATAATGAGTTAATCTACAATTTTGTTTGGGGGTAGAATTGCAATTACATAATTGGCAGCGGAAGAACTGTGTTCACCTGTGAATCAGGGTCATTTGATCTTAAATGAGAAGCAAGCAAAATTAAATTAATTGAGGGGAACGGAGCCTTGGTCTTGAAAGAACAATCATGATATGGACAATGATGTAGTTATTTCAAGACAAAAGACTCGTGGGGATGAAATGGCAGGTGAGATGAGTCCCAGAAATCCAAAATCATAGCAGCATTCCAACATCGCAACATGTTGTCGGACTTGAGTTTCCATAATGCACTGTGCATGACACACTTTTAGAGTTCTGAGTTAAATGCTTGATATTCCTAATATCATCCTTTTTTTTTCCTCTCTGGAAAAGAGGACACTTCCTCAGTTGTGCCTGTTAGAGTGATGTTCCTTCCTTGGGTGATAAAACGGCAAACTGACCCCCTGGTGATTCCCCCCCCTGGTTTCTGAGTCCTCCTGGCTGCACCATGTTGTGCGCCATGGAGGAGTCTTTGAGAAAGAGGTTGAGCGCTTCAACTGTTTCCTCTCGTTTTCATGCATGCTGCTTATTTGTTTCCCTCTGCTCTTAATTTGAAGTATCAACTTTGTACATGACCGCAAAACCGAATTAGCCAATGAATAATGGGTGTAAATTCCATCTGAAAGCTCTTGTGTTTTCTCCTGTATGAATGAAGAGGGAATACAGTACATTACTGTAGGTGCTGACTCAAACTTTTCTGAGTTTGTTCAGAAAGTGAAATTTGGACATTTAATGCAAAATGTAACATATGTGAATAAAATATAAGCACACTGAATTTCCTGTCCTTTGCTTATTTTTGGAGACCGCCTATAATTATTGGCATGTCTTATTTCATAATTGTGTTTTCTTTTTGTAATTACATTTTTTTTTTTCTTAACACCAGTGGTGAAAGGTGTACTTTACTATCTACATACTTAAGTATAGTTTCTTACAGCAACTTACCCACTTTAGACAATTCAGAGACTTGCTCCACTACGTTTCAAAATCAATTAACTTTTTACTCTACTACTGTATATCGCCCTACTATAGTTAAAAGGTAAATCGCACTGAATGCATAAAATACTGATTCAGGACCAACAGTTAAGTCCATATTCTTATAAATTACTATGACACCGCCTGTATTTGTTTTGTTAATTGTACAGTAATCAAGATCTGCAGGAGGATGGGGCACAGTGGCACATTGTTCTGTATCACAGGTTCTGGAACAGTATGTCGTTTTGGCAAGCGCTTCACCTTTAGTAATACTGCACATGAAACATTTAAGCGCAGGTTAATACATTTTTACCGGGGGTAGAAATGCCGATGTGGTACTTGAACTTTTATCAGATCCGTTTTATTTGGGGTATTTTGTACCATTTTATCTATTTAAAAGGCCTGCAAATGTGCGCAATAAATTATTATGGCTGCACTATGCAATCATTGTTATTATTTCTTGGTTCCTTTTGAATGTGATCAATTAAAAAAGAACAATAATAAAACCGTGCTTCGTTGTGGAGTGGCGCAGTCGGTGGGGCCCTTGAGGGGCAGACAGAGTTCCATTCCAAGTCTTAATTGGGGGGGGGGGGGAACAACCTGCAGCTCACGCACCGGGCTGCGGCAAGCGGGGCGTCTGCGTGAAAACCTCCACGACAAAAACAAAACGCCGTGACCGTTCCAATGAAAAGAATAAGAAGTCAAAGTCTAAACTCAGGTGAGAATGTTTCTGTGTGTGCGTGTGCACTGTAAGCTGTACTGTGTGTGTGTGTGTGTGTGTGTGTAAGCAGCACCCACAGGGGCCTATCGCCTTACTGTTA
>NC_137210.1:17075670-17083170 GCF_960531495.2 Zeus faber | reverse complement strand
AATGATTATAGAAACAATCTTTATTTGTCACACAACACACCACAACACATGCTTGCACACACACACATGCACATGCTTTGGATGGTGGCCCGTGAAATGATTCCTCTGCATTTAACCCATCCTGGCTTGTCCTTCCTCCGGGGCCACAGCCAGGAGCAGTGGGCAGCATACGTAGAGGCGCCCGGGGACCAGGTGATAAGTGTCCATCGCTGGTCAGATGATGATGTGTCCATGTTTTTGAGGGGGGTCCTTACTGACGTGAGGTGGAGGAACTTTATAGTCTCTCAAATTACATTGCAACCAAGGTTTGATAAAAGGAAACTTGTAAGCCTTTCCTTACATTAGATCCCTTGGGATTTGAACTCATGGCAACAGGGCTTGTGGTGTTTCGGCTGAGAGTAATGTCTTGTAGTTGTTTTTTAACCTGTGGCCACAACTCAGGCACAAAAAGTCAGACATATTGTCTTTACAGAATTCCACTCCCCAAAAACCTGAGTGCTTTTTGTCTGCGTGCACACATCTGACTTGATATGCTGTATGCTCTGCAGGCTTACGGTATGAGTTTTTTAAATTTATATTGAGATCACTTGTTTTCAAGGCATTGAGCTAATTAGAACCGATATTTCCAGAGACACACCGTCCGGGACCATGTGACCTAGTAACCACCATGAACTTCCTGGTTACCTGCATGCAACCTGAGATGCTTCATATCAACCTCCATTATGAGAGGATACATCTGCCGCCTGAATATTTCAAACAGGCTCACATTGCAGATTACGAGTGGATGAATTATTAATCACCTTTGATTAGCATAATTTAGTCTGGGGTGTTTTTTGTGGAAAGGACAGCCACACTTTAGCATGCAGTGACACAGAATCACTAGCCAACAACAGGTATGTAGGTTTTAAGGTGTTTTCATCTCAGATCTGCTCATTTATTTATTTATTATCACTTCATATTTCTGGGTCACCATTTGCCTGTGGAATTCAGAATGATATAGTGACATTTTCTCAAATAAATGTGCTTTTAATTACAATTTTGATAAACAGTGTTGATTTCAGAATATACTCAGTATTAAGTCTTTTACTTGCAGATTGATACTAATAATGGATGTTGACCATGTAACAGAGACAGGTACCTTGCTTTATAGCTGACGCTATTGCATTTTTAGGGCTGTTTTGTAGATGCAGGAGAAGGTTGATATTATAAAATTTTAGCTCCTTGTGGATAAACAGCTGCTGAAGCAATATGAGCCTCCACTGTGAAAAATGGTGACGGTGCCTTGACAACAGGTGGCAGTACACTGAGCAGAAGGAATGGAATTTTGCTGAATTACAAGCCATTTTTTTCCCTGCACCTGTACAGACAATTCATTGAGAATGATCACTGATAGATCATTAACCTCAGTATAATGTTTGACTCAATGCCAAATGATATAATATTATATATCTGTGAATGGCAAACAAGCAGGTTTTTCCTTTGTTTTAATGATGGCCATTATTCCTGTGCTGGAATTTCCTCCTCTGAAGGACAGCGTAAAGGGCGTCAGTCGTATCATTTATCTGCATGTTTGAAGGTCACCAGAGCCCAAAGCGATATCCATCTAGCCTTTATCTAATTTCTCGGCCCGCTCGCACAACAATTCATAAATCTAATCCTCGCAGGTGCATTTCGCGAAAAATCCTTGAGGGTTCAACATCATTCACATTTTTCATATCAATCCGGCGGAGTCCCGCGGAATGGCTCTTCCCGCTCCCCTCGGGTTCCATTCAATCTCTGTGATGCATGACACATTTATGATAAGAACACTTATGGGCTCGCACTTTGGTTTATTTGCCGTATATATCATCTTTCTTTGAGACCGGGTGGTTGCATATAACCCAAGAGGTCAGTTTAATTTCCTTATCTATCACAGCGTTATATTCACAACCTCATCTCTTTTGACATGTTTGTCTCTGCATCGGTTATCTTACACTCGGCCCTGTGACACTGGCGTCGCTTAAAAGATAGAACCGCGAGTCCAGAGCATTTACAATGGCGTTACTCCTTAATAATACTAACGACTGTGACGTTATTATTATTATTATTATTATTTTCATTTGAAATGTGTTTTTTCCAAAGTCCAGGCTTTGTGCCGGTCTTAAGTGGGGAGATATTTTTGTTTGCTGGTCATTGAGGAGAGAGTTCCTCAAGTTAATCTCTGTCCAATCCAATTGATCTTGAGCAGATTGTGCTTCTTAGCGGCCGCGGCGACAAGGTCCTCACGGAGAGAGAGAGAGAGAGAGAGCGAGAGAGAGAGCTCTGAATCAGTGTCTCTGCGGAAGCAAGCGCCGTGGCTGTTGGAGTTGTAGTATTATGATCCCTTGAGACCCCTTTAGTCGGGAGTAATTTGTCTCGAGGTTCCATGACTCAGAAGAAAATAACACTTGTGATGTAAGTACCGGACGGTTTGTCTCACTCATTTGCTTTCGCCCCCGTTGTAAGTGGCTCCCTGGGCGGTATGAAGGATTGTTCTATTCTGGACTGTTTACCTGTACAGAGGGAACGCTTCATATTCTTCCATCAGTTCTGTACACATGTGGTGACTAGCCAGGTCTTTTAGTTATTGGGAGTTATTTACAGGTTTGCTTTTCTGCTCTAACAGTGCACGTGTGTGTGTGTGTGCACGGATTGTTCAGTGGCTTAGCTTAAATGTTGTTGTTTTTTTCCCCTTTGACTTGAGTAAGAAGCTTTCTGTTTGCGAGGACAAGGTTTTTGGTATAAAACAGGATTACTCTTTCCCTCATGTTGTGTCGCACCCACCCTAGTTAACAAACCAAACTGTATTGGGGAGAAGAAAAATTTGTGAAAATGTTGTTTTATGTGTATATTTTAGTTCCACATTTATCAATTATCCCTTTTGCTGTGAGAAATAATGTTATTTTATTGTATTATTATTTTTGTTATATATTTTTTAATTTCTACAGTTACGGATTACGAGTATGATGATTAACTGATTAGAGCTCCCTATTGTGTCCTCTAGGAGGTCGCTATATGGCCTGTACCCATACAAGTCCAATATGATCGGCCTGGAGACTCTGGGGGATCCATCGGGTGACTGGGACATAGTGGAAACCATTGGCAAGGGAACGTATGGGAAGGTGTACCGCGTGACGAGCAAGAAGGATGGAAGCCAGGCCGCAGTCAAAGTGCTCGACCCAATCAACGTAAGTCACCGTAATGACACGTCTATTTCATCGCTGCGTCCAGACTCTGATTGCCGAGGATAATGCTTTTCCTTTTTCTGTCTTCATTTAATTAAAAAAATCTTCCGTCAGCATGCGATAAAAAACATGTTTCTTCTCACCGCTGTTCTTTTTCGTCTTATATCAGCACTCCAGCCATACAAACAGAGTAAGTTTTTTTTTTTTTTGTTGTTTTTCTCTCTCACCCTGTTCTTCTGATTCTCTCCATGCAGTTTAGAGTTCAACCCCTCTTCAGTTGTATATAACCACCTCTCCCTGTTTCATTTACTTTCTGTCATGTTAAATCTAACACATCCGCACCACAAACTACAGCTGGTGAATTGAATTCAGCCTTTCTTTGTAATGTTCATTTGTCCACTTGGAAGGATGCTGTAGATACTACCGCTGTATTGTGTGAGTAGAGTGTGAGTAGAGTGTGTGT
This sequence comes from Zeus faber, assembly GCF_960531495.2. Taxonomy (NCBI): domain Eukaryota; kingdom Metazoa; phylum Chordata; class Actinopteri; order Zeiformes; family Zeidae; genus Zeus; species Zeus faber. The sequence continues at coordinate 17,079,504 of NC_137210.1, read as the reverse complement.
GTGTGTGTGTGTGTGTGTGTGTGTGTGTGTGTGTGTGTGTGTGTGTGTGTGTGTGTGTGTGTGTGTGTGTGTGTGTGTGTGTGTGTGTGTGTGTGTGTGTGTGTGTGCGCGTGCGCATGAGGTGGCCCGTGGTGGCACTGCTTTCCGGGTGGCTATGAAGACAGAGCTCCCTCCCCTCCCATCCCTCTCCCTGATGAGACTCCTGACACTATCGCTCAGACATCCAGGAAGAGAAATTCTTCCTCAAAGACTGTTACTCCTTAACTTCCTCAGAGATTTACTCTCGATTTAAAAAAAAAAAAAAAAGGAGCCAGTTCCAGAAAGTTGTCTTGAGAAATGGTTGTTCGCGTCCTCAGTCCATAACCCCAATTTATGTGTCTCATTTAGGTTTATGTTTTGTGGAGCTATTGAACGTAAACCTCCCATATTTTTTTACATATGCATTATTTTTTGATAATTGAGGGTCAACACGAATCATTGGCATCAGAATCTTTTGCATTTCTGAACCTTAATTTGACGATGAGGAAATTGATGCCTAAAATCTCCCGAGGCGTCTTTTGGGGGGTCTAGGACCCCAACAGGTTTAAATTGTTCCAATATTGAGAGAATATCCCCAGCCAACAAAAATTGCCTTGTTTTCCTTAAAGCGCGAACAATATTGAAATCTGATGATTGAATAGACCTCATTCAATGTGACTGTTTTTATACTTTGAAGCGCCAAATGTCATACAGCTGTGCGGTAAATATGTTAAACCCCCCCCCCCCACACCGAAGGATGTGGACGAGGAGATCGAGGCTGAGTACAACATCCTGAGGAGCTTGTCCAACCACCCGAATGTGGTCAAGTTCTACGGCATGTTCTACAAGACCGACAACCTGTCAGGTGGACAACTCTGGCTGGTGTTGGAGGTGAGGTCCTCACATGTTTCGTGCCTCCGCGATTTAGACTTTTGCACCAGGAGTTTGGTAACTACGCCCTCTTGATCTCAGTTATACAAAATTATAATCAAACTACTTATTAAGTGCTGTTTATTGTTATTATGGAAGATAATATACATTTGTATATAAAGGTTGAATCTGCTTATCGTGATAGCTTCTCATTGCTGTTGGTCGACCCTAGCTCCTGTTCGTCCTATTCACCCAAAATACTCGTAAAGACTCGTAAATATAAGTAAATAAATCCCCCAGCCTAGAAAACTTTATTGTTGTCTTCGTGGCTAAAGCGATATATCCAGTTGGAAAGTTGCAGTTTATCACAGCAGCTTGCCTGCTTGCATGAATCTTAATGCTATCGCAGCGCGGGGAGATGCATCATGGTTTTGTGCAGAAGAAGCTGTGACGCTGAAAGTTGGGCGTGTGGCGTCGCTCTCCAGATGAATCATGATGCACAGCGGTGACTGATGGAGGAGTCACTATTGTCTCTCTCTCTCTCTCTCTCTCTCTCCCTCCCCCATTTCCCTGCCCCCTTCTACCTCGCTGTCCTTCTCCCATCCCTTCGGTCTCCTCTCTCTCGACCTTCTGCCTACTTTCTCCGCCCTTCTCTCTCTGCCCTCTTCTCTCCCTTCTCCTTTTTCTATCCGCCCTTCTCGCCTCTCTCGCTTTCCTTTCTCCCTCTCTTTCCCCTCTCCCTCTCTTCTCCCTCCCCTTCACCCCCCCCTCTTTTCCCTCTCTGTCCTTCTCCTCTCTCTCGCTCTCTCTCTCTCCCCTCCATCCAGCTGTGCAACGGCGGCTCTGTCACAGAGCTCATCAAAGGTCTGCTCATGCAAGGCAAGCGTCTGCAGGAGCCCGTTATCTCCTACATCTTGTACGGTGCCCTCTTGGTAAGACGGCCCAAGGCAGGGAGGCATGCGCGCTGCGTGCTATCCATTTATTTTAGGAAGAGATAGTGTGTCTGGGTGTAGTGGGGGGGTGGTTTTATTGCACTTCTTTTGAAGAAACTGGGGAAGGATTTTTTTTTTTTTCACATTATGTACATGTAGCTACCCCGCTTTGTATTGCAAAGTCAGGTTTTTCTTTAAATGATTGATAATAAGGTTACTGATGAACTGAGCATCTCTGTTGTCCTCCTTTGGCTCGGAAGGGTCTCCAGCATCTGCACAACAATAGGATTATCCACCGTGACGTCAAGGGCAACAATATCCTTCTGACAACCGAGGGTGGAGTAAAGCTTGTTGACTTTGGTAATTGTTTTTGTTCCCGTGTTGAAAAGAGGCAAATTAGCCAATTCATGGCTTGCAAGCAAAGACTGATGTGTATACAAGGGCTTGACATGTGTTTTCTTAGATTTCTCCAGGACTTGGCTTTAGACAAATTAGGGATTTTTAGCAGTTGACTGTTAATCTATTCAAAGTGTCTGCAGCACATTTCCACAACATTGTTTGTTCCCGAACACATGTATAAATCATGCAGTGTGCTCCACACTAGTTACGTCCTCAGTACATCTTTTTATTTCATAGACCATAGCACTAACCCAAGGCTATTATTGCTCATTTAAAATGCATTATTTGATCCTTTGCATATTAAAAGAAAGCTGTTATGGCAAATGACTTTGAGTCACCCCAGGCATGTTTATGTCCTTGTGTGGAGATGAAGTGGACTCCTGCTGATAAAAATCTGTCCTACTTAATTTAAAATGATTATTGCCCGTTGTTATTGCTGTTTGGCAGCTTGCCACAGTAAATTATATGCCACATTTTATTGATTAATTTGCACGTTTAGTATGTACTATAAATTAGACGTTCATTTATAGCATATTCACACTGGTGAACATCATGGCAGCGTATCTAAAATACGAAATATAAAATGCATGTGACCTTGATTTTGTAACAGATCCTTGACTATTATTTAAATTCTTTTTTTTTCTTAGGTGTCTCGGCTCGACTGACAAGTGCACGTTTGCGGAGAAATACGTCAGTCGGAACTCCCTTTTGGATGGCTCCTGAGGTCAGGTTTAATGGTTTCTGAGCCCATTACACCATTAACATTTTGCAGTAATATTAGTGCAACAGGACTTATTTTTCCACATCACAAATATCTCATAAAACGTCCTGAAATAGGCCACATACAGCTTGTGTGTGTGTGTGTGTGTGTGTGTGTGTGTGTGTGTGTGTGTGTGTGTGTGTGTGTGTGTGTGTGTGTGTGTGTGTGTGTGTGTGTGTGTGTGTGTGTGTGTGTGTGTGTGTGTGTGACGGGCCAGTCTGGTCTTTGTGTGCAGCGTTGTCCTGTGTCATTGTGTATTCCCCTCCACGGGCCAAGCTCCAGAGGTCGCCTCAAGGTTAATAGCTGGGAGTCTGTGGCACCCAGCTTTTCTGTGGCAGAAATGAGCTGTGGGGATTGGTCTGGTGAGAGGAGACCCCAGGGGCAATTAGAATAAAGTCAGCTGTTAAATGTAGTGTCAGTAGTAATTATCAGCGATGGTACGGAGAGGACCAAACCAGCTGACCTACCTACTGTACCTTTCAATGCTCAGATTTAGCGACATCTAAAATCTAAAAATAATATTTAAAGGAAAGGTCCCCCCCTAAGAGATGATAGGAGACAAGAAAGACATTCAGGATATGGTAGAATGTGAAAATCTGAAGCTAATTTAATGATATATTTTTGGAGTAAATGTAGTGTCAGTAGTAATTATCAGCGATGGGACGGAGAGGACCAAACCAGCTGACCTACCTACTGTACCTTTCAATGCTCAGATTTAGCGACATCTAAAATCTAAAAATAATATTTAAAGGAAAGGTCCCCCCCTAAGAGATGATAGGAGACAAGAAAGACATTCAGGATATGGTAGAATGTGAAAATCTGAAGCTAATTTAATGATATATTTTTGGAGTGCAA
>NC_137210.1:16873170-17070670 GCF_960531495.2 Zeus faber | reverse complement strand
CGACATTCTAACACTGTCTTTGATGCCAGAGGTTCATACGCGGCTCAGTGCCATGTGGAGGTGGAGGAGGCGGAGGGCACGACAGATACAGCGGTAGTTTCTCTGTGCTTATTCATGTGTGTGCCGCCGTCCCGACGATGGATGAGCTGAAATCATAAGCGGATTGGTCCGATAGCCGAGCAAGTTTTTTTTTTTTTATTTTGGTCCCCGGCTCTCCTGCACTGTTAGCTGGTTGAAAAGGAAAATGCATATCTGTGGTAAATTACAGCCCTCCCCTCCCCATTAATAGCTTTAAATGATCCTTTTAAAGCTCGACATCAATCAAACAACGTTTCCTCACAACGGCAGCTGGGTGTGTGAAGCAGGCCTACGAAAAAGATTTATAGTTCCCATATTCTTGTTTATAAGGCCATGTGCCCCTTTCAATGGGCGACCCTGAAGGAACATGGTATTGATTTTGCTTCGGTAATTGCGCCATGGATCTGAACATGGTTGAGCGTGGTACTGACAAAAGCTAGACTCAATTTATACTTTTTGACAGTCAGTGTTATGGTCCGAGCCCTCGTAGACGCCAGATATTTTCTCCGCACGTACAGTGATACGAGTGCGATGAAGACGTTTGAAGACGTCAACATTCTTCCACTTCCACTGAGTTAAATATGAGATGTTGGGTTATTTTTTTTTTTTAGGTATTGAGGTAAGTGATAACTGTTCAGTTGCCGTTAAAAGTTTTACCCCTGCTAAGACAGCACTACGTTAACAAGTCAAAAAGTGCTGCTAAGTTCACCTAGGAAATCACTTGCTGGAGAGATATTAGGACGTTCTTATGTCTTAGGATAATTTGGGAGTGGGGGGTATGACAAGTTCTGTAAACCCCCCCCCCCCCCCCCAAAACCACAGTAATACAGCACATGTGCACATTTTTTGTCTTTCTTCCTCCTTGGCTTAGTAGCAGCTTTCATAAAAGTGCTGTTGACGCCTCTCTGATTTCGCCTCAATCCACTTTGATGAACGTCTGGCACTGGGAGCGCCGCCTGGACCTACATCACCATAAGCCATTTGTGTTTACAATGTGAGCCAGCGCTCGCACAAATATGGGAAGAAGAAGAAAAATATGCCGGAATTTGCTCAGCACAATGAGGGCACTTGACAGTATTATCAGGAATGTGCTGCTGTATTGACTTTGTAACGTCTAAGCAGTGTGGTACAACATCAAGGCGAGGACATAGCTCCAGGCTCATATTAGGGGTGGCATTGAAACAGTCAGTTAGCGGCTTTGATCTGCACTTCAGAAAGGATTGCCTGTCTGAATCCTTATCAAAGACTCCGCTAACTTAACACTTGGGAAAATGACAGATTTTTGTACCCCCCCACCGAAATAAAGATATTTAATAGGTTGTCATCTCGCATGTAACTGCATGTATGGCTTGGCTCTGGATGCTTTGAGATAAGCAAAACAGGAGTCATTTTGTTTGCACATTTGTTTTTTTATTAATTTGTTAAAAAAGATTAATTTTAAATTAATCTTGTTTTTCTTTATATTGTGAGTCACTGTGTACCGTATCACTTTGGAGACCCTTTCGATCGCGGAATAAACGGCATTAAATAACTTATTAGTATCTGTTAATGAAGCGATACCTTGACAGAGGTTTGGCACTATTTTAGCGACAGAAGCTAAACTCCCGGTCCCAGCAGCCCTCTGGCAGCCCTGTGGCAGATGTAAATGGTGGTGATCAACATCAGTCCGGCCTTGGTACACTGTACAAACATATGGTTCTTAACATCATGCACACTGAAGCACTTTAAAGGTGTTAGCCCTGTTATGGATGGCCTCCATAAATGCTGATGACAGAGGTACAACTGACTCTCATAATTTTTGGCTCCCAATGGCAGACGCTTCCTGCCAGACAGTGGAGGGGCTCTTATCATTTGTCACTTTTGCTCTGGCTGCCAGGGGTCTGGCACCCTACCAGCTCATCCCTGGACCAAAATCTCCTGTCTAACTCTCACGGAAGTCTGTTGGGAACACCCTGTCGGCTATTATTGGTCAGCTAGAGCAATTATAGGGAAAATTGAAAAAAACAAAACAAAAAAAAACAACTCTCAAGGCATTTGCTGTAATTGCAGCATTTTATTAAAGCTGCTTCTAATCAGTTTGTGTGGGTGTGTGTGTGTGTGTGTGTGCGTGCGTGCGTGGGTGCGTGGGTGCGTGCGTGTGTTTTCTTTCAGAAATCCCTCCCCCACGTTACGAAATCCAGATGAGTGGTGCAGAAGTTTCAGTCATTTCATCGGACAGTAAGTGTCCCTTTTTTCTCTTCAGGTCGTGTTTTCACTCCAAAATGATCACCTTCATTCAATATCCTAAACCTGGTCCTCTGAAGGTGGTGTGTAATTGAACATAACCATTGCTTCCATGGTAATGTACATGCCTCTTTTAGCTGTTTTATTGAACTCGCTCTGTCCTTCTTATTCAAAGCTTTGATTCTTAATTATTGATCCAAGGTCGGCGGGCCTGTATGTGATGCCGGCAGGCACAAGAAAGTCAACCTCTTGGTTGAAGCAATAATCCAAGCTACGGTGTATGGAAGTGAGCTCCGCTGCAATGCCGTGATGATAATTGGCTTTGTTAATATGCGAAAAACACATTCTTCAGTTCACCGTACACAAAGATTGTATTTTCAGATGCACAGGTTTTTCTTTTTGCGTGGCTCTGGTTTGTTTACATCGAAATGTGGAGAAGACCTCGTGTCAGCCTAAATAACAGATATTCATACCCATATGCACGAATAAACATTCACCATAAACCCTGTTAAGTAAATCCTTAACAAAATATACCCCTTTGCAAGTGTCTGTGCACATGTGCAAAGACTGGTGCACTAGGGCCTCATGACTACAATGCTGTAGGAAACATTATAGGGTGAGTACAGTTGATCAAATTTTGCCAAGTGCTATGTGATTTTCAATGGAGATACAGTATGTACGGCAATCCAAGAATAGATTCCATGAACATTTGCCGTCACATTGAGCAGGACCGAGGATGTAAACATTGAGGGCGCTGAAAGTGATAGTCCACAGGCAGATTCTATCAACCTTTCTGGTCATTGCTTTTCATTTGTGTAAATCTGCCACAGAGGAACAAACTCATTCTCCTGAATTATCAGTTTCATCTAATCTATAGATAACTTATCGCCTCCTCCATTGCACAGAGCAAATAATGTCAATGGTGGCCCGTAATGGTTGTTCAAAATATACAACCTCAATATCTACCATACAGAGGTACGTAGGCCCAGGCAGTAATGAGAGAACATTTTTCAATTTATTTTGAGGGTTATTTTGCTCCATGCCTCTTGTCTTACAGCTATGTTATTATCAAAGGAGGAGTTCAGTGCAAAATCGCAATAATTGGAAAAAAAAAGCGAAGTGTGCACCAGAGAGGCATCGGCTTTAGGGCATGCTGGTTGTTTTTTTTTACTACCTGAATGACACAATAATGTCTGTTATTGATCGTTTGCGATGGTGTCTCGTGCACACTCCTGTAAAATACATTCAATATAACCAACCAATACAACAAGTATTAGTGACAGTATTTTTTACACTTACAATTGCACTGTTTTATACAAAACAGTGCAATTAAAATGATTTCCAAAGAATGGTTTGGGAATTGCACACAGTTAAATTTGGAGCAATGGATTGAGTGATATCATGTCAGACATAATCTCCTCAAGCCCACCAGGGTACAATGTGGGGAGGCTGGACAACGTTATCACGCTCTTCAGGCTGTTTGTGGAAGCCCTTTCAGCGTTCTGTCAGACCTGTGTGTGTGCGTGCGTGCGTGCGTGTATGTGTGTGCGCGCATGCATGCATGCATGCATGCATACAGGTCTGGGCCCTGTTTTCCACGATAATAAATGTATCACTGGTGTCATATACTTTCGCTGCCAAAGCACTGCCTCTTGTGACAAAGTGGCCTGATGTCCTGCATCCTGGCTAATGGCGAAAGACTCTGCCTAATGTCCCGACGCTAATGAATTCTTTAAATTAACTTTCGGAGCCGAACAAACCGATGGAAAAAACAGAATTTCAATGTAGATTAGGGTTGTTGTAGGTGTTGTTCTCCTATCTTGCCCTTGTGTGCGGTTGTAAGTGTTGTCATGCTAACAGACATATTGAGACAATTAAGCCAAAATAAATGATCACCATAATAATTGGATATTAATGGCTATTAAAATGCATTGTTTGAATCCAAGGGCTTACAGTATATTATTCAGCTTGCTCTTGCATAACATATTAGTTTCGATTTTAATCTATTGTTCAAGTGTATTTTACTCACCTCATTTAAATATTTGGTTCTGGTTTTGAAACAAAAGTATGAACTAGTAGCTTTATCCCTTGGCCAGTATCACAAAATAGTAAAGTCCTCTTGCCAAACACGGCACATAACGGCTGATGGAGCTGGGCTTGTTTGGACTCGGGACCATGGTAATGATGACCATGTGGTTCTCGGACAGGAGAGCGAGACAGTCCAGTAATCCCAACTCAGAACCATGAGCAGGAGGCTCCCTACTGGGCATGGTCAAGTGACAGAACTAATCCAGATTAATCAACTTTCAAAAATGCTCAGGTGAATGCACAATTTTGTCTCTTTGTGGCTGTTTAATCCTCCCTTTAATCTTTTTTATTTTTAAAATAAGAAAATGTCATTTGAAGATGTTTATGATTTATCTCCTGTCGCACTTAAATGGCACCGAATACCACATGTGGGTGTGTGTGTGTCCAGATGTCTGATAAAGGATTTTGAGGTACGTCCATCTGTGACTCACCTCTTGGAGCATCCCTTCATCAAGCAGGCTCACGGTAAAGATGTGACGCTGAGACATCAGCTGGCGACCCTCATCGGAGAGCAGCAAGACCTGGGCTGCAAAACCAAAACAAAGTAAGTCGGGGGGGACTGTTGAATGACTTTTGTTTTATAGAAAATATACAGAAAATAAAATTAGAAAATTAAATGAAGATATATTTTCTCTCCAGTAGGGGGCAGGGTTTCCTCTGCGTATGCTCCTACAGAGACAAAGATGAGCCCCATTAATGGACATAACAGTATGTGATTAAAGAGAAGTTAGGGAGGTGCAACTAATTTGGTAGGAGTGATTGTGCTGACTAACCTTAGATTAATAAAAAAGCCATTTAGATCAGTGGATGTGGCAGCCGTTTGATTTGGAGCATTTAGCACAAAGAGCCCCACCACCCATGTGATTAAACCAATCTCGGAGTAAAATACTCTGTACAAGATTGATTTACTTGTGGAAAAATGGTTACGGTTCAGCTTTACAATTTCTTTGTGTTCTTTATGAATGAAGGGATGGGATTATTCATTCAGTTATTTACTGAAGATAATGGTTTGTAACAATTTAGACGCGTATTAAGATCTTCAATTATCATATATAAATATATATATTTTTTTTTTATATATGTAAATATATATATTTAATATGCATATATATTTAATACGTATACATGCATATATTTGTATGTTTATACATTTATTCTGAAATCTGAAATCCAATCCAAAAAAGTTTTAAAGGCTTTGATTTGATTGTTTTTTACTGTATGTGTATTTGTTTATTGTATGGGCAAATTATGTGTTACGGCAGCTTGAATCTATCTGAAAATATGAACTCACCCTATAACGAGCGACAATATAGCGCGCTTGCCGTTATTTGACTCAGAAGCTCCGTCTTTGGGAACACTTTGGAATCCTTATTACCGAGAAGTCCGCTTCACATAAAACGCACCCTTGACTGGGTCAAGCCCATTGCATTTCCTCTCCAGAGTGAGCGTGCAGTGAGGGTGTGGGTCTGATCCTGAGTCGCTGTCCACTGTGAAAGTGGATAATGGGATTAGGGGCTTGTAGGGTGAGAACCGGGCTCGCCCAGCTTAGTCTCTCATTGCCACAGCTCAGCACACAATGACTCCAGATAAGAGTGAAGACATAGACAACTTAAAAGTAGCTGCAACAGGGAGCACTAGAGAGGTGGGAACTAGTGGGTGTTGTGTCTTTCTAAGAAAGAAGATCTCTGGGGTCGCAAAGAGTGACGATTCAGCTGGCGGGGACCTACACAACTCTTGACGGAAGAGGACTGACACCTTATGTCATCGATTATTCATTCTAATAGAATATGGATACCTCTTGGGAATGAGGAAACAGTCAAAATCTTCTTATATTTTGGAAGGTTAGACATGTGAGTGGTTACCCGAGCTGAATTTTTTTTTTACGATGCACTCTGTATTTCATTTCATTATACTTCATTGTCACACTTCTAGCCCACTGAAATTGATACAGGGCATTGCACATATAGAAATGCATGTGAGCGAGCAGACCCACAGAGATACGCCCTCGCTCCATCCTTCTCTCAATAACACGCACACACGTATATACGATTGTGTGGCTCCCCCTCCCCTGAGGTTTTGAACGTTTGAGTGTTGCCTTTGAGCCAGCTGGTTCGGCGCTGACCTCTGCCCACGGGGGCCCCCGCGGAGAGCTATAGGTCAAAACAGAGATGAAGTGCAATTATAGCATCTGAAAATTGGAGATGGCTCCCCGGGGAGCGCCTTAAGGGGCCACAAACAAGCCATGGGGGAGTCTCACAACCAGGCGGACGGATTTTGTCGGCACTCCGCTGGTCAATTAAAAAGGCTGTCTGTGCTTTCCTTGGTATACCCTCGGCTGCTTACAGGCGCGAGAGGATCAATACCCGTAAAACCCTCATCATAGAGAGCTGCCCAGACGACGATCTGGTGAACCTGGAGTTCTTGGACGAGGTAGGGTTCAGACGCACGGGCCTCACCGTTCACCGAATAAGCGCCGGGCGGAACGCAGTGTAACGCGCACATGTTTTTCTACGAACCTTTTCTGAAGGAGATAATAATCAGCCACCTCCAGAAGAGGTACGATGAGCTGCAGATCTACACGTACGTCGGCGACATCCTGATCGCACTCAACCCCTTCCAGAACCTCAGCATCTACTCCCCCCAGGTCAGTGCAGAGCGCCCACCGGGATGTGTTATCGACCACAACATATACCACAAAGGGAAATCCTCATTCAGGCTACTCGTTGGCTGTACTGTACGCACCTGTGTTTCCAGTTCTCCAAATTATACCACGGATTGAAGCGAGCCGACAACCCCCCCCACATCTTTGCCACCGCGGATGCTGCCTACCAGGGCATGGTCACTTTCTGCAAAGACCAGGTAGTGAATTTTGGATGATCCCATTCTGCCATTGCTGGTAAAAAAGCTTTAGTTCTGATTTGAAATGATGAGCACGATGAACATTTTTATGATATATTAAGTAAAATGTCCTGCACCTTTGTCCTTATTTTTTGCTTTTTCACCATTATTTTAAAAATGTATATACGACAATTCTGAGTCGCAGACAGGAGAAAAACTATTTGAAAAAAACTAACTATCTATTGAATTGCATTTGTGTACCTGTTTACATTCATTGTAGTGCATCATTATCAGCGGGGAAAGTGGTGCAGGAAAAACGGAGAGTGCCCATTTAATCGTTCAACATCTTACTTACTTGGGAAAGGTAATATACACAGGTGACGATTATCAAGAGTCTTCCGATGGGAGTATCTGTATTTTGTTGTAAATCGTCACGTCATAACGATGGCAGTCATCTCAGGTTTGTCTGTTGCTGAAACAGCGTGCTGCTGTCGTTGTTGTTGCTCGCAGGCAAACAATCGGACGCTGCGAGAAAAGATTCTGCAGGTGAACCCGCTCGTCGAGGCCTTTGGAAACGCCTGCACGGCCATCAACGACAACTCGAGTCGTTTTGGGAAGTACCTGGAGATGAAGTTCACGCCGACTGGCGCCGTCATGGGGGCAAAGATCTCCGAATACCTGCTGGAGAAGTCGAGGGTCATAAAACAGGCGGCGTATGTCATGCTTAACCCAGCCTCGCATTGTACGTTTGCTGCTCGGTCCACTCATGATTGTGTATGTTTCTCCACAGGGGAGAAAAAAACTTCCACATATTCTATTACATGTACGCCGGCCTTTACCACCAAGGTAAACTGAGGAGCTACACATTACCGGACAAGACGCCTCCCAGGTTAGCAATTCAGGCTACGTCTTTGGTTCAGTCACCTTTATAACCAAATACAACCATTATTTAAGCAGAACAGAATGTCTCACTGGTCACTTCCTATCCGCAGGTACATCGACAGCCAACACTGCAAGGTGATGCAGGACATTGTTTCGAGTAAACTGTACAAGGAGCAGTTTGATGCAATTCAGGACTGTTTCAGAATCATTGGCTTCACTGAAGAGGTATCCTGATGATTTTAACACATAAATAGAGCTGATATATTGTTTTAGGGCATATTTTTTTTCCAAAATAAATAAATGGTAAACAAAAATACAGAATAAAATCATCCAAATGACATGTACATTCTTGAGGTTTTTTTTGTAATCTTTGACATATTGTTATTTACTTATTACTTATTTCTCACGGGGTCGAATACAGTTAAATCGTATGTTACATACTCTCAAACGCATTTCTGTCTTGATTGTTATTTTTTAGGAAGTCAACTCCGTGTACAGAATACTCTCAGGGATTTTAAACATTGGAAATATTGAATTCACGGCCATCACGTCACAGCATCAGACGGATAAGAGTGAAGTGCCTAACCCCCAGGCCTTAGAGAATGGTGAGACGCAGTCGTGATTTAAGTGAATCAGTTAAATTCAATTAAATTAAGTGGAGCTCGTGTCTTATCGTTGATTTGCTGTCAGTTGTCTTTCTTAATCAAATCGATAATAATTGTCTGTGTGTCTCCTCAGCGGCGTCCCTTCTCAGCATCGGCCCCGAGGAGCTCCAGGAGGCCCTGACCTCGCACTGCGTGGTTACCAGGGGCGAGACCATCATCCGCACCAACACCGTGGACAAGGCCACGGACGTCCGCGACGCCATGTCTAAGGCCCTGTACGGACGCCTGTTCAGCTGGATCGTCAACCGCATCAACACCCTCCTGCAGCCCGACATGAATATTTGGTGAGAGTGGTGGTCGTGGTTTGGTGGGAGTATACGTCCGACATACCCTTGCCTTCGCTTCTGGTTGTCTCCTGCCATTAGCGTCTGTCTCTGTAAAAACTTTGTCGGCCATGAAGGGGAGTCGGCGGCGGAGGGGGACTGTGAAGAGCGTTGAGGTGGAAGCGAAAAGGCAGCGGAGAATATCAATGCCCCGAACGGCAGACAAGCGAAACAGCGGAGGAGAGGAGAAGTATAATAAATATTTGATACGAGTTACGTGCCGAGAAAATAATAATCCAGATGATTAAAAGGACTTCAGAGAGACTCTAAAGGGGTCGTTCATTGATCCAAAAGAATTCCCTTCATAAGCGTGAGCGTGGACTTGTCCGGGAATCGTCGTCTCAAAGACGTACAAAAGCCCCGGGTTCCTGTCTCCGCTCAAGTCGTCTGCTGGCTCTTTCTTATTGCCGTTAATAACCTGTTAGAGCGGGGATAAGGTGACCTCTGCGTGTCAGCGGATGATGACAGATCACAGAGAGAAGTCCAGATCAGATCAGATCAGAGCGGAGACTCTACGCTGGACTCGGGAATCCTGCAATTCCATTTGCATTCCACTTGTAAATGACTGTGGGCCAAGCTACGTCAACAAACACCCCGACGTTCCCAGTGACAGTTTGAAGGCTGATGTTTATGATTTGTTTTCTCGCCAGACTAGGCCAGTCAGACCAGAAATTCTCTATTTGGGTTGAAATGGCATTATCATTAAACTTTTATCAATCGACGTGGCCGCCGGGGAATTTGTTCGCTCCGTTACATAGAAGAATAACTTTGTTTGTCCCCCTTTTTCCCCCCTCCTTTGAAGTGCTGCTGAGTGTGGCATGAATGTTGGAATCCTGGACATCTTTGGATTCGAAAACTTCAAGAAGAACTCCTTTGAGCAGCTGTGCATCAACATCGCTAATGAGCAGATCCAGTTTTACTTTAACCAACACATATTCGCTCTGGAACAGGTGAGAGAGGAAGCGGCGAAGAAAGAACCGAATGAAACTGAATACAAATCTGTGTATTCACAGCATTGCAGCGTGGTTTGAAAGGAAGCCACCAAATAATGAAACTTATATATAAAGATATAGGCTGTAAAAATTTATATATATATTTTTTATAAATAATCATCCTATTGTTTTTGTGCTTACTAATCCTTCAGGGCAAAATTAAACAACACATTAAATATTTTTGCTTAAAGCAGATATGGATTCTTCATCCTCTTTACTCTCAACCAAATTACCCATTTCATTAATTTAGAGAGGTTGTTTGCGTGGGAGTGTTTTGTGTCTGTTTTCCTTGATGGAAATAATTAGACATTCATCAAAAAACGAATTCCATGACGCCTTTTTATTCAAGGGTTTACAATAACAATAAGTTATAACACTAACAGTAAGTGCAAAGGGGCAAAGAGCATATATGATATATGAACATAATATGCATATATTTTTCATTATTTCACAAATGTAAGAATTTCATGCTAAATTTGTATCATACTGGACCGTCTGAAAGTGGAATGTGAATATTTGTAGAAAAAGAAGGAAAGAAGAAAGCTTTAAATCTTATCAGAATGCAATTTGTATTTAAAACTGAACAATACATCTCAAAATATTAGACATTGCCAATACAAAATGTGTTTTACTATTGAAGAAATTCTATTGTGGAACGTTCTTCCTTGATACGGAAAAGCTTTGAGTTGGTGGGAGAGGGATTTGACATGGCAGCGATGCCTTCCATCTATTTGTATTGAGAAGCCGATTACTCCGAGTTGAAGACTTAAACATGAGGGCAGTTTACATCTATTGGTTCCACTTTACTAGTAAAATATACATTTAAAATAACTTTTTGATCTGGATTAAGTAGATGCAATGATATGATATTGCTGCCGGTTATTTGCAAATTGAAATAAATTATGAATTAGTAAGTGGCTCCATTTGTTATTGCAGGGCTGCTCTGTATTATGAATTCACAAAAACCTTTCCATAATTCTCTAAATTTCCAAATTTGCAGAGAGCTGCTGCATCTGTTTGGTGTTGATTACACCACCCACCTCCCCCCCAAAAATACCAAATTGTTTACCCCAGAGTGAATCATTAACTGTAGATTGTTCCACATTTGCTTGTTCGAATTAGATGGAATATCAGAGCGAAGGGGTCGATGCCAGTCTGGTGGAATATGAGGACAACAGGCCCATCCTCGACATGTTCCTTCAAAAACCGATGGGTTTGCTGTCGCTCCTGGACGAGGAGAGCCGCTTCCCGCAGGCCACCGAGCAGACACTAGTGGGTAAGACATGACGATGAGACATGACCAAGCTCCACATGTAGAATAATACTCAGTTACAACCCATGTGCCCAGACTTTACAAACATTTAAGGGCTGAGGGGATATATAACTTTTTAAGTCTGCTCATAGAGCCAATAGACAGGTACATTTGTATTCCAGGAGTATGGCGGTGAATAATGTATTTTTAAAATTAATTTCTGTAGATAAATTTGAGGACAATTTACGCTACAAGTACTTCTGGAGACCAAAACGTGTGGAACTTTGCTTTGGAATTCAGCACTACGCTGGAAAGGTATGAGATATTTTTATCACTATATTAACAAGCTCGGTGTTTTCTCTTTCAAGACAGTGGATTACTTCGATTTCATGTCCTAAAATAATAGATCATTTTTAATTTTCATTATCATTAAGTCTTCCAAATTAATTCTTGGTAGTTGATTGGATGTTCCCCCTTCTGAAAGGTTCACGTGTTGCCTTCCGCAGGTGTTGTATAACGTGAATGGCTTTTTGGAGAAGAACCGAGACACCCTCCCAGCAGATATTGTTGTGGTGCTGAGAACATCAGAGAACAGGCTGTTACAGCAGCTCTTCTCCAGTCCTTTGACAAAAACAGGTAGGCTTCAATCAGGGACAGACAGACCCGCACTAATGATATCCGTCTTACACCAGACCAAAATGGGGTAACAAGTGAGCATCACAAGTCAGACATTAGAGTCCAATAACAAACATGTCAGTTATTAAAGTGCCGATCCATAAATTGGTTGGATTAAACTGCGAATCACAGATCTCCCCATCGACTGAAGACGGTCAAATTCTTTCCTCGAAAGGTGCCCTCCTCTGATCGATTGATTTTTTTCACTTCAGGTGGTGGGGATATTTTTTCAGCCAAGGGTGATGTTCTTTTTTTGTAGAGATTCATCTATATCGTCCGTTCGACACTAGTTTATCAAGTTCATGCCTTCTTACACATGCCTAACATTTGCATTCTTGCCGGGAAAGGCGGACCCTGCCATCAGCAATGGAAACAGCAGATAGAGGAACACATGCATAACACAAATATATTGAAGAGCTGGGAAAAGCTTAAAAGGCACCAGCTAAAAATAATAATAAAATATGGAATTTTTTAACAAAATCATTTTACGCATTACCACCTTGAAGTGAAATGAAATTAAAATGTTCACTTTAATGGGTGAATTTTCGCATTCTGTAGGAGCGTGTTTAATGTCTCCGTCATATCGTTATGACCCACAACTAAGCACCTAAGTATGTTATGTAAGGGAAAAGTAATTGATCAGATTGGTTCCCTATTGCATGATACTTCAGAATCAGTATCTAGAGGGAAAAATTTGTATCGCTCCATCCGCAGCCTGAACAGAATGAAGTTTAAATTTTATACTTCTTCTCACCCCGTAATGCGAGCCATTGTCGCAAACTTTTCCGTGAAACCAACTTCTGCTGACAGCACATTGTTCGGGAAGTATTATGGTTTGATTTTTGTGCCCGGTGTCTTGTGCTTGTGCCGCCATTATACACGTTCAGGTAAGTGGGTTTTCCTAAAGACTCGGCTCTTTCGGCATCTCCTGGTCTCTCCTCATTCCAAGCCTCGATGCGACGTGCTCGGATAAATCTGCGGTCTCCATTATCTCTTGAGAGGCTCAGCGCTCTGCACGGAGCTCTGTTTTTATTTTCACTAAGCTGTCCCCCTTGGTTTCCCACTGTTCAATGCTATCTTCAGATTGTGGGTGCAGTGGGATATTTTTGCGATAAGGTTTCTAAATACCCAGGGGATGAAGAAAGTGTATTTAGAGAACACAAAAGGCAACTCTTCCCACCTCCTTTCTGGTGGGTGAATGTCGGTGGTAATATGCTCATCATTAGCCATGGCTGAGGCCTCCTGGTCACTGGACTTAGCTCAAAAGCCAATGGGAGTGTTAAAATGATCAGATTTCCCACTTCCTGCTTTATTTCAGCTAAGCCACGTTATGTGATCCACCTCCTTTTTTAGGAACCTGTAAATGCCCGCTTTTGGTTATAGATTAATTAAATGAGCTCCAATTCACAAAAGGCACCTTAGCCGAGCCTCCACCAGAAATCCAAGTGCTGTGTCTGTAAACTTCAATTTGAGATTGTGCCCACGGGAGCCTTCCACCAACTCCCTTCATTGCAATTAATGGCTGCCGAACAAAAAAAACAAACCCAAATTCATAGAAACTGCACTCGGAAGCGCTGAACAACAACAAAGTCATGCTGTTTTGTTTACCACTGTTGACAGATAATACTCTCCATTAGGTCTAAAAGCCTCTTAATTTTCATCATTCCACTGTACTTTAGGGCTATTCTGCCATGTGGTGTGGTACACCAGTTTTGGTAAATTATCTAGTGTTTCTAAATAAGAATCATTATGTTTGTGGTGCATGTTGAATTTCTAATGAATAACAGTTGATGTACAGTGGTTTTCTATGTAATTCCTATATCATATGTATGTCTCTCTGCGGTGGTCTCACTCAACTCTCTGCCATTTCTTTGGAGTTGGAGGTCCAATTTTCTTATTACAGCCCGTGAAACTGGAGATCATCTCATTAGATAGAAGCTACAAGGGACTCTGCTTCTTGCTTATCAATCCAGAAAAGCTGGAGCTCCCTTTTCACTAAGATACATTCGGCCTATAGGAAAATTATTAAATCTGCTCTTCGGGGTAAAATTGATCGGGGTGGGTGCAGGGGGTAATTTGCATTTTACTTCACATTATAGATTTACTGTTATCTGTGAAATTACCATTATCTTGGAAATCTGATGGAAATCAGATTTCGTCTGAATGATCTGGGTTCGCCTCCCCACTAAGTGGTGCACACTGCAGCCACTAGGGGTCACCCTTGTAGACCCTAGTTTGACATTTTGATTAAAGTGAAATGGTGAGGGGAACTCAAACCCCATACATGGGCAGGGGATGTTTAAATATGAAACCGTTATGAACAAAGATAATTCATTCAAACCAATGAATTGCCCTTGATTGTGCCCTACATACATTTAATTTGGGATTCATAACAGATTCTTAATCCTAAAAACTCTGCCATCTTCGACAGGACACAAGCCGCGCGCCTCAAATCTTTGAGTGGGGGACACGACGGTCTGAATATTGATGAGGAGGGTGACTTGAGGAGAGTAGGAAACGAGGAAGGCCCCCAGAAAAGTAAAAGGCTCCCTCGGAATGAATAGCGGCCCACTTGAGCACGCCAGAATGTGGGTGCTTGAAGCCTGGACATGTGGTGGTGTTTTGTCAGAGGAAATGGGATGTATTTGCATGGACAAATTCCTCAGAGCCGGGGCCTTTCCTAGATCAGTGGGATCTCGCCATCTCGGTGTTTGAATTGGCTCGGTAGGGCGCGACGGGGCCTTTGCTGGGGCCTCCGGTCAGAGTGTGTGTGTGTGTGTGTGTGTGTGTGTGTGTGTGTGTGTGTGTGTGTGTGTGTGTGTGTGTGTGTGTGTGTGTGTGTGTGTGTGTGTGTGTGTGTGTGTGTGTGTGTGTGTTACGGACCCCGGGGGCTTCTTGGCCCTGCTGCTTGTAGAGTAGCACATCTGCACACACATGCATGACACCTCCAGGGTGCCAATCCTTTTTCTCAGAACACAGAGCGAGTTAAACGATATGCTGCCATGTGTGCAACGCTTTGTCTGTAAATATGAGAAATGCACAGGTAATTTCCTGTAAACCGCTTTGTTAGTGTCTGATCTCCCAATTAACAATGTTCTTTTGGCTTGAATGAGCATTACATATAGGGTACACTTTTCCCAGTAGTAGTTTCAGTAGCAGTAGTTTCTCAGCAGTAAAGCACGACCATTGAAACATCAGGTAAAGCATAACCAAGGTGGAGCATTTAAAATATTTATGAGCTTTATCGAGAAACACTTGGATTGCACAATTTTGTTGCTTAGCAGACCAATTTTCTCTGTATGGACGGGCAGCTATTCTAAAACGCCACTACAGCATCCAAGCGCTACATCTTCTGAATTCTTCCATCAAATGATTTCCAGTGGTGGCTGAATTATAAATGTTGCTGGCTGCCACTAGAATGTCACAATGAGGTTTAATCCATACGGAGAAATCCCTGTGATACCTGGAACCTATTTCTGTTTTATGTCTGATTCTTAGCTTTAAAGGGGGCATTTTATGAAAAACTCACTTTTTCAATGCTAGCGCACGTACATTTGGGTCTCTGATGGGCCTCCTAACACACAAACTGTGAAATAAGGTTGTTGTGAGCTGCGTATTTCAGAAATTGGGTCATAAAACTTGCCATTCAGATTTGTAGCCCTTATGTACGTCATTCAGGGCATCAGTAGAATTAGAACTGCCCTCCATCTGAGTAATTCCGAAGCTAAGAGCTAAGCATGGGAAGTGCTCTGTTGGCTACGGAGACCAGCACAAATCTTTTAAAAGAAAGAGGAATTAATACCAACTGTCTGTGACAAAACTGCAAGTGATGGAAAAGTAACAATTTAAAAAACAGATTGCTCTATGTTTCTTTGTAAAAAAAAAAATAATAATAATAAAAAATGTTTAAAAAGCATACTGTAGATAGACTGTAGGCTGCGGCACACGATCCGCTGTGCGTTTCTCCAAACAAAACCAATAAATATAGTGTTTTTATTGAAGATGTATTGATTTTATTGATTTTTTTTACATTTCATTTTATCTTACGACATTTAAACGAAACAAAAATAAAAACGGTTGTGGTGAGCTGGTGTGGTATCGACAACAAAAGTGGGAACAAACTTTTGAATGAGGCCAAGGTCTAACATGAGTAAAGATTCAGAAACGGCATTGCTTATTTCTCGCCTCAAATTTGTTCAGAAACAACAACGACAACCCGGACGTTGTGCTCAAATCCCATAGGCTCACAGAACTAGTGGCCAGGCAGCTCTTTTATATTTAAACGGGATGGTTTAGAGGCATGTTAGAATGACTTGAATGCATAATCTCAGTGTTATTTTCAGCAGAAAACTAAAAAAAAAAAAAACATGTTTTGGGGACATCAGAGCCATATATCAACTTGTTGAAAAGGAGCATAATAGGTCCCCTTTAAAACAACAACCAGAAATGTAATCTGTTATGTCGTCAAGCGATAAAGCCAAAAATCCTGCTTTAATCCAATTCCATTCTTTAATCTGTGAATTTACTTACACTTATTTGGTGATTTTTAAAGTGAGGTTGATCTCACACAACCCAAAACAGGGTTAGTACAGTCAAACTACCCAGGGTACTCCATCTTGGCCTCCTTCTCTTTACCTACTCCTGGCTTCCTTACGTGGGAAATGTGTACGTGTACAAGTGGCACAGGACTTGACGACGGGGCGGGGTTTGTATGTGTTTTAACAAATCAACTATTTCACAACTTTTTTTTTTTAACGCTCACTCATTTTTTACCGCCTGTAGTTCCTAGACATCAGCCGATTTGGTTGTGAAGCAGAAATGTTATATTGTTCTCGCAAATAATCATGCAACTTCGCCTGTGTAAAACTTCTACATCTACAAGATGCCATAGACCCCCCTCCCCCCCGGCCCGCCTCCCCTTGTCTCTTGGTCTCTCTTTCACTGTCACTCTTTTTTCCTCCATCTCCTTTTGTCTCTCTCTCTCTCTCTCTCTCTCTTTCTCTTCCCCGTTTCTCTAGCCTTTCTCCTTTGCCCCCACCACCCACCCACCCTTCATTTGAAGAGATTCTCCTGTGAAAAACTGACAGCCTTCACCCGGCGCTGTGACATGTTTGCTCCTTTGTTCTCCCCCAGTGGAAGGCCTTTCATCCCAGTGGGCACATTCCACAGTCCTTCACCAGGGTGCCCCGCTATAGACCTCCACACACCGTCTTCCGAGAGAGACACTTACCAAGTAATACTTTTGTTCAATTTCTCCCCTAATCGCGCCGGTGGAGAATGTTTGGAGTCAGCAGCCGGATTTTTAAAGGCCCCGCACTTCAATGGCAAGCGGCAGAGTCCTCCTAAGTCACATGGTAGAACATCCTTTGATAAATGCGACACTGTGTTGTGTCACTAAAAGCCAATTACACCACGGTTTTTTTTTTATGATTGATCCGCTCTGACAGTAGTGGATGGCATTTAAATCAACAGCCCCTGGAGCCATCTCCAGGCATAAACGGCAGTGGTTATGGCGGGCGGGGAGGGTGGCAGAGGCTATGGGTGCTATAATCTCATTTGCTTGGTTGCTGAGTTGAGTTTATAGATCACATGTTTTCAAAAAAGCAAGCGGGAGAGATATCCAGCAAGCCTGTGCTCACTCAGCTCGGGAAGGCTGCTCCTTCCTCACAACTTTGATTGTCCCCCGTGTCGACAGCCCCGATCCGCAGCCTCTGAAGTACAAGGCGCACACTGGCACTTATAAAAGCATGTAGGGAGGTGTCATATTGAACGTGGGATTGCTTTTTAATCCCGAGCACATTGACTATTCTTGTCAATAGAACCCCAATACAACTGCCAGCTTGAGCTTTTTTTTTTTCCTGTAGGATACTCGCTGGGCTTAATTTTCAAAGTGAACGCACAGATGCCAAGGAAGGGTTTTTCTTTCTCCTCTCCTCCCCTCTCCCCCACTCAAACTCTCTCTGCGTCGATCCCGGCTGTCCATGCCAAGAGCAACATGCGTGAAGCAGAAGCGAACAGTGGGACGCTGCTCTACCGCCTGTTCCCTGACCGTATGCCATGCATTACCCCTCACCTGCTCCTCTCCTCCTGCTAGAACCTTCCCTGTCTTTAGCCTCCTTGTTTCGCCCCGTGAAGTACACGAGAAAATGAAGAATCGGTCTCACTCGTGGTACAAGCCGCTGTCTGTTTTTGTCAAACGAAATCGATCAAAAAACGGATTCCCTCAGATCCTTATATGCTGGACTGTGTTTGAATAATTATTTACTGCGTCGTGAGAGCACTTTTGTACTGTGTCTTAATAGCAAGGTTGTCTTTAAAGCCGGACAACACAGGAGCTCTCGTTCGGATCGCCATCTCCGCAGGGGAAAATCTTTGAGGATACTGACTATTAACCCGTGCTCTAATCATCCAGCCAGGAGGGGGCTATGAACTCGCGCGGAGAATGAATTAACACAACCCGCCAAGGAATACACGCAGGATAGCAGCGAGTGTCCGTTTGCGAGGCTTAGGTACAACTGTCACAGCCCCCCTCATCACTGTGCAGCTCCTTCATCTCCCCTTGATGGTGTCATGCAAGTGAGAGGCGTGAAAGCACAGTGACACTCCACGAGGCCGTTCCACCCGCAGCCTCTAATTCATCATGACAAATGTGCTCAGATGATCTGGCCCAGCAGCGCTAATGGGGAGAGGAGTGAGCGCTCTTCATTTGCACAAGACCCACTCCAATTAATCCAGCCAGCTTTACTCTGGGCTAATTGGAGCCAGGCCCTGCCTGTGCATGGGTAAGATACCTGACACACTTTAATGGCCCCTGTTCTCAGAGACGCGCACTTTTGTGTGTGTTTTTTTTTTTGTATGGATCATGCCAGTGGGGTCTTTCAAAGTTGTTAAATCTGCCCCTCTAATTCCAAACAAAAAGCTGCTCACAAGCATGCACCCATAAGGAGAGATTATAATATATATTTTTTTCATTTTGCCAAGTTTTATCATTTTTATTTTCCTTTCTTTTATTTTTACTACAAATCCCAATACCTTTAATATGTAATTGCATATTTTTATATTCGATAATGGATTCATGGAATAATTTTATTTGTGCTGTCTGTGAAATGCATTTCCATACAGATACTGTACAGTATATCATAATGTTGGAATGTCCTAGCAAAAATAAAAAATAAATGTGAATAAAAACTGGCTAAAAGGGCTAAAATCTATATCATTAGTTACAAGAGTGGTTGAATCCTTTGATGTGCTCTTAAATCATACAGTATGTTGTTAGCTGGCTTGACCACAGCTGTGTGTGTGTGTGTGCGCGCGTGTGTGTGTTCATGCGTGTGTGTGTGTGTGTGTCTGTGCGTGTGATCAGACAACACATTCCTTTGGCCTGAGATGAAGCCTCTGGCACAAGTTCGATGTTCTTTGTTTCTAAACTTAGAAGTGATCTGCCTCTTAATTAATTCACCATAAATAGATTTTTATCACCCAAGAGATTCCAAATGTTAAAATAATGATTGTCCGCTTCTGCATACTCGCAATGTCTTTTGGGAAAAGAAAGACCCATTGATTTGGCCAAGTTGTTTTAGGGCTAATCGCCATTGCCATCAGCACATATCCATAACGGTTTACCCAATTTTATAAAAAGAAAATATATGTAGGTAATATTATATCTGCTGTATTTAAGGTATTTTGTACCTGTGTGAGGTGTAAAATTAGCAACATTTGTTTGCCTGTCAGTCAAGCTTGCGCTTAAAGAAAAACAAAGGTTTCCCTACTTGTTATACACTGTTGCCTGGGTAATGCCGCCTCCTCTGTCTGCAGACATATTTTTCTAAAGGTGTGTGTGGCACATCTGCGCAGCTATTGTTTATTCATGGAGTAAACCCTTTGAAATGTGTTAAGATACTTCCCACTCATTATAAAAATCCTGCCACCCATGGATTAGGACTTTGATGTCACCAATCCTGCTTCAAAGGCTTCTTTCAGTGCTATTAATCACAGTTTAGCCTCTGAAGATATAGCCAGAGAAAACATTTGGACATCTTGTGCAGAAACTTTGAAATGTTCAGACTGTCTTGCATATGCTACGTTTATATCTTTTCCGCTGCGTGTGGGGCTGTAGGACTGCTGTGCATGCAGCTGTGCTCCTGAGTCCATGGGATTGGGCTCAGATTTAGGATCCCTCTGCACAGGCTCCCATAGTGTGCTGTGACATGATTGTACTGAAGGCGGTTCAGCTTCGCAGTTCACGTTCAAACGCTACTCGTCCTTTGTCTTCAACATTTAGTGCAAAGTTACAATGCCGTTACTGTTCACATTGTGTTCAATAGCCAAATTTTATAATTTACTCCCAATAGTACGAAAGGTGGAATTATAGAAACAATTTTATAATAGGTGTATTTGTTCAAAGATCCATGAGGCTGTTTGTCAAATAATCCCATATTTGATACTTTTTTTTTAAGCTGGCACTTTTTAAGAAACAGCCATTCTATGAATTTGCATTATTCATGTGCTCCTCCATATCCTGTTTCCATTGCTGGTGGCGCGGTCCGCCTTTCCTGACAAGAATGCACTGAACGTGTGCGTGCTCGAAGTGAGAGGCAGCCATGGTGAATTTGATAACGCAGCGTAGCTAGTTGTGGTTGGTAAACCGTCGATATGGATGAACATTCAGAAAAAAGATCAGCACCCTTGGGCGAAATATGCCTACCGCCAGGAAAAAAAAAACAACAGCAAATCAATCGATGAGAAGAAGGCTTACTTTCAAGGAAAGAATTTGCCGTTGAGGATTAGCCCAGATGTTGGAAAAAAAACAAAAACCGCTGCAGGTTCAAACTGAATTCTGTAAATTGCAATGTAGTCCACCTAACACAGATGATCTTATGGATTGGCACCTTAAAGCACTTCTAATTCAATTTTCTCCCTTTCATCTTGCCGTATCCGCTCTGTGCTCTGAATAGGTAATCTGGCAACATCACGGGCGAGGGTCACTGCTGCATCAAGGTCTCTGCCGCCCCAGCTCAGCTCAGGACGCAGCAAGGTAGGCTCCTATACACCAAGACATCTTCCTGGAGAGCCTGTGCTGTGAGGCAAGGCAATCTCCGTTGTTTTTGCTATTTGGCTTGTGGTGCTGCAGCATTGCCATCTGACATTTGCAACTTTATTTGTTGTAATGTTGTGAATTGTAATAAAAGATGCATTTCTATATAGGCTACAGTGAGAAAATCAGTTGATGATTTCATTGGAGTCAGCAATATCTTGATAACTATAGCACCGCTTTTGTTTGTATGACATGTGTTAACCCTTAGTTGGGGACTTTCTGGCTGTTCCACAGTCTAGAATGAAAACTAAAGGTGACAACCTGTTTTACACCAGAGCTGCCAGGCTTGAAGTGCCCTGCCTGACAAAATTTTAGCAGAATCAGTAATTCATACCATTTTCACATAACATTTGCGGGTTGACCCGGGTTTAAAAAAAAACGGGTCAATCGCTAAAAATAGGCAATTGACACCTTTCCCATTGCCAGAAGAAACGCCGTTATTTTCTGGGGTGTCTCGTTCTACGTCATGAACACGCCGGAAAAGGGGCGTGTCATGGCGCCAGTGTGATTGGGAACACAACAGTGGAGGAGAGAGCAACTTAAACAAACAACATAAAACTGTAAAACTTGGAAGAAGAAAAAAAGTATTTTGAGCCGTTCAAAGGAATGGGATCGTTCACGAACGACTCAACACTACAGTAGAAGCAGCCCTGCAGGGATACTCCATGCCGTGCACGGATGGAGATACCGAGCCGGTCCTCCAACGGCGGGGAGCGGGGACCGGCTCGGGGCGATCCCTGAGTGACTCGGAGTCCGGCAGGGAGCGTGGGGGTTCTCCGCTGTGGTCCCCACATTTCATGGTCCCCCGTGCACGAGTCATTAACTTCTGATTTTGATTTTGGATTCTAAATGGGGAATTGAATGATGGAATGATACAAGAATATTCCTGTCTATTCATGCGGCAGCGTCCGGAACCCCAAGGCGCGTCACATTGCGCAGGTAAATGGGGCAAAATTAGTTTGTTGACCCATGTGTCCTGTTTACATCAGAGGTGGAGCCGATTAAAACCCGGGTCTGTTGCCAGGTGATTTGACCCGGGACTGAGACACGGGTTTTTCCTTTCCCACTGGTGACAAATGCCGGATGTTAGCGGGTGCTCCCAGGTTTTTAGTGCAGTGGGAAAGCGTATATATAGATCGCTTCTTAAAACCCATTTTTACTGACTTACTTTCACCTCATGTCCTTTTATCTTTTCTTATTTCATTTTTATTTCAATTCCATTGTGCTTCTACTCTGCCCGTCAAAGTTAATACACATTTTACACATTAGTTTTGTTCAAGCTACTTTAGTACTCTACTACTACTTCAGTAGTATATATAGAGTTTGGTTGGTTATTTCTGGATGGATTTGTTGAAATGATGCAGACTGACCATAACCTCCACACTCTCACTTACCAACACACAGTTTTTTTTGGATCATCTTCTATGTCTTTTATGGTATTTTAAGGGGAAGCATCTGGTCAAATCATAATGTGAACAGGCTACAGTTAAAAATTTAAATTGATTTTACTCAACCTACTCTGTTATTTGTTGGTTTAAATGAAAGCCTGCTACTGTTGTTATTTGGCCATGTTTATCTCCTTAAATGGAACTGAACTTTGAATCGGAGTGTCTCTCCCCTCTGTCCCTTTTTATTCTTCATTTTTCTATATCAACGCATGCTGTACTCAGACCCCCACATACCTGCTGAAGGTAAGATTCCAGAGGAAATAAAAGTAGATCTTTCAGTGATACAAAATCATATTTTAGAATTACAGGAAGAACTTCGGTATATTGGATGTCAGAGCAGCACTGTGACCTTATTTTATCAGTTGCAAAGTCCCAGTTATGAGTTTAGGACTATAATTTTCTATTCCATTTTTCATTCACCTTTTCATACAACTTTCAATAAGGTTTATCAAAAAAGTTTGTTTTTTCACATCCTGTCTGACACACGTATGGCGTTGCAATATATTGAAATACTAATGCCTTATGTTGATTGTTTAATATAACATGATCAATTAAATCAACATCATTTTATATTTTATATAACAATTCATATTTTGAAATATAACACATTTCAGAAAATAAATCCTTTGGAACCGAGTCAGAAATCTGACTTAAAATAATATATGTTAAACTTCCTTTCAGTGGCCACAGAGTACTTGTATAACGAGGGTGTGGAATGATTGATGTAAAATGCATGCTGTCTAGTCCTGATCAAAGTTGTAATTGAAGCATACAAAAAGTTACCAGTACAAACAGATTAAAGCAGCGCGACCACATATCTCGCCCGTGTTTGAACAGTCGATGCGAGCCCCAGATAACGGTTTCCACCGCCTCTGAGACATCAAACGGTCTATAGGTGGCCGCTTCCTCTTCAAGTTATTCAGAGAGCGTTTGACATACCTTTCCCTCAGTGCAAGGATAAAATAAAGTATTAAGTTATGCACTTTGCTATGTAGACTTGCAATAAAATATTTATTGCGTCATTAATTTTGATGAAGCCATGAACTGAGAGGACCATTAGAATGCTTATATTGTGTCCTCGTTAATCTGTCGTCTCACTGACTATCTTGCTGGTGACGGCTAGCCTCATTATTCAGAGTGTTCTGCAATTTTCCCATGCCCCACAGCAGTGGAGATCTATTCTCTAGATTGTTAGCTGTAAGTGTTTATGGTGCTATGCCGTGCATATTGCACAGTTAATACAACAGTGTGTTCTCAACTGCCCCACTAAGAAGAAGGTAAGATGCTGCGATAATACCTTTATCTTCTCCAAGCTCGCTGAGAACATCAATCGGGGGAACGAAAAACAAAAAAAAAATAATAAACTCACACAAACCTAATTGGCATTCTGTTACATCTTCAGAGTAGCTGGTACTGTAGCTGTCTAGTTTCAGCTTTAATTGAGGCCGCTGCGCGTTGACCTGTCGCTGCCTACACCTAGGTAGACACCATGGAGATGATGCGTCATCCGCACGAAACCACCAACATGAGGAGACAGACGGTGGCCTCCTATTTCCGCGTAGGTACCATTACTATGTATGTACTCAGCTATCCTCACGCCTACAGTGTCTGTAGAATATTCTTCTCATATGTGTGTTGTAGCTGCGTGCATTCGAGACCATGGTTTCCTGACCAAATGCTGAAATGCTATCCTTATTTCTATTTCTTTTAGTGACCTCTGTGAATATAGGCATATAAGGCTGCAAATGGTTCTTGGAAGATTACCGGTATACAGTATGCGTTTACCCTGGAGGCCTACACAGATTATTTAATCACCGTAAACCCAAAGCTCCACTCCGAGACATGTCATAGACAGTTTTAAAAAGATAATTTGATTGAAGCACGGCACCTAAATACATTAGCTGTTGTTAATAATACATAAAAAATGTCAGTTACAGTTAGATTTTTTTTTTATATTTTATAAGTTAATAAAAGTATGCACTTTGTACTATGAAAGTATATATCATGTTCTTGGACTTTGATATCAAAATATAACTTTTAAGTAATTTGCAACTTCAATATTTCAATAACAATATATAATATAAACACTATAATATAAATATAATGACACAATCATATTTAATAACATTATAATAATGATATAATAATTGAGTAAGTAATTTAGTTGTTATCCATGTCCATATTATTGTCTATATACTGTATATGTATTCGTCCTCGACATTTAGCGTATTTTGTATATTTTTGTGTATCTGTTTCTCTTTTTTCCTTTTTTAGAATGTTAAGCTTTTTTTTTTAAATGCTAATTGTCTGTACAGCAACTGATCTTATCGAGACAAATTCCTTCTATAGGTTCCCCCCTGTATTTGGAATGATAAAGCTTCATTGTCTTCCCTTTGCATCTGCAGTACTCGCTGATGGACCTGCTGTCCAAGATGGTGGTGGGTCAGCCGCACTTTGTGCGCTGCATCAAACCCAATGATGACAGGCAGGCGCTACGCTTTTTTAAGGAGAGAGTGATGGTGCAACTGCGCTACACCGGCATCCTGGAGACGGTGAATATCCGCCGGCAAGGCTACTCCCACCGCATCCTGTTTGAAGAGTTTGTCAACAGGTAACAGTAGCACAGATCTCTGCAGAACCCCCGTCCCGCCCCCAGCACCACCACCTCCCATGTGCAGCCCACTCACGCTGAGCGCCGACACAACCCCAGAGATAGAAGGAAACGAGTGCACCATGCTCTACATCACACAAAAACACAGGTTCCTTAATTAGAAAGGAGTAAAACTTGAGCAGAGCGCAAGGCTGACTAATTGGCCGTCATTAGCGATGGTGGAAGACTACATCAACTCTCTTAACTGGGAGGAAACGTCGGTCGAGGAAATAAGGCTCAAATTCAAACAGGGAGGAACCGTAATTAAAAGGGGTGATCCGTTTTAATGGATTTCATTTGATTATTCATGAAAAATTTGTTCGTATGCTCGGTGTCCTCAAAAAGTCAGCCATCATCTTCTTTTCCTTTGGCGTCGCGTTGTTGCGCTTATTATTTAAAGGATGCCATCATTAGTGCTGCTATATAGGGATGTCATTTATTTTTTTGATAATAGTTTGCAAGTTTTTAACATGTTTTTTTTTTTCTAAAGGTCTGTCAGATACATGACTCCTTGCCCAAGATTCGAAATATCAAGTTAACCTGAAGAACTCACTCAAGGTCCATGGGAAAAATGCAAGGAAACTTATGTTTGATCAATTAGCCTTTGAAAAATATTTCGGGCACCTCTAATGGGAGAGGCTTTAAAGATGATATGAAATGTAATTAACTTGGGCTTGTGGCCTGTGAAAAAACGCTTTGAGATGGCTGGCTAGGCTACTTCCTCTAGAGAATCTAAAAAGAATTCCATGCTCAATTTTGGTGAACTGGAACCCACAGTGACCACATGGTGGTTATTCGTGTGTGCTAATTTTTGCTCAGACTCCTCATGAGTGCATTTCAGGCTTTAGCTCAACATTCAACACCTGACTTGATAATTTATTAACGCCGAAGATCTGTCCATGCAGTGAGTGTGTGCGCTGTCCATCTCTACTGTATGTTTGTCTGTTTCGCTGTCTTTCTGTCTGATTATGCACGAGAGCAGGTACATTAATATAATTCATCTTCACACCAGGTTGCATCCTTGCCATTAAACCCACATTATCCCTCCCAAGCCAGTAAAAAAAGTTGCACCGGCAGACCGAGCGGCTAAACTGCACCTTTAGTGAAAACCGATTTAAATTTGTGCTCTTCATATCAAAGGCTTGTCTGATGTTGCCAAGGAGCGCTTTGTATTTACCATCAAAGAAATAACAGGTATCAACAGGAATTAGAATGAAAGGTGTAGACTGAGGTGGGGGGAAAGGAGTTCAAAGAAGTTTTTCTTCGTGTTGTTTTTCCACTTCTTTGACCAGCGCCGCAACGCAGGCATGAACCAGCACTTTGGGAACCCTGATGTCCCTGCGCAAACAATTAGAGCCACCTTAATATACCGTCCTATGCCGGTATTTTTTAATTACCAGAAGCGGAACGGTTCACAACCCCCGACGGAGAGCGGTGAACCTGCCGAGGGTTCTGATGCACACCCACACGCCCGGCTGATGGCCATCCTCCCTGGTCATTGAAATCGGAGACTATCATCTATTCAAAAGGGCTCGAACAAAAGGCCACTGTTGAGGGGTCACGAGCAAGGCTCTCCTCTTTGTTCGACCCAGAGCAGCCATGTTTCACCGGCGTGGGGGAGTTGAAATTGCAGTTAGAAAATCAGCGTTTGAAATACCATTTTTGAAGTTGCATGGACTAAGGGGCCTTAGATTTTCCTCTGTGCTCTTGAAGTGCCACAGCTAGTTGAAATAATTTCTCTTTTATCCCTTTGCACTTTCTATTAGATATTACTACCTTGCCTTCCGGGCCCACCAGACTCCCGAGACCAGCAAAGAGAACGCCGTTGCCATATTGCAGCAGGCCAAGTTAGAAAACTGGGTCCTAGGGAAAACCAAGGTAACAGGGTAATGATTTCATTTCAGAGTTCTTGTGCAGAAGCCATCATTAACGCAGCGAGTGATTCAAGACGAATATTTTCAATTTGTATTTCACATTAAGTCGTGCCACTATTGCTACAGCATCATCAAGAAGAAACAAGTATTTGGTAACAGGTTGCTAGTGTGAACGGATAGGTTTTTTTTTCTCTCAACCCGGGTCATATTAAAATGTCTTTTCACCAACAGCCTTTTGATAGAGTGAGAACCTTTCCGGCAACCGAATGGATCAACCACTGTAGCCTTCAAATCATGATGAATGCCCTGATTCCAAAAGG
This sequence comes from Zeus faber, assembly GCF_960531495.2. Taxonomy (NCBI): domain Eukaryota; kingdom Metazoa; phylum Chordata; class Actinopteri; order Zeiformes; family Zeidae; genus Zeus; species Zeus faber. The sequence goes on along the minus strand of NC_137210.1, from coordinate 17,043,268 downwards.
GCGAGCCCTCGGAACATTCACACACATTTCGTATGGTGCCTAAAACGAGTTGTCACGTCATCACCACGTGTCAATACGCATCGTACGGCATTTTGTTGTTCAGTACCGTAAATGCGTCTCAATGCCATTTCACAAAAACATTGACATTTCACTGCATATATGTATGTAAGTATGCATATGTATGTGACGAATAAACCTCTTGAATCTTGAATGCGCCGAAAAGCGTCACATTTTAAATAAGGACCTTTCTTCATTTGCTTAAAGGTAAAGGTAATACCGTAATTCAATAGCTCTCTCAGTATAACAACAGCTATCGGAGAAAATAAGGTCTGTGCAACTGCAATTCGTGCAAGAAAAAAAAAAACATCCTTAAACTTTTGCTACACCGTGTGTCAGGTGTTTCTGAAGTACTTCCATGTGGAGCAGCTGAACCTTCTGCTGAGAGAGGTGATAGCCAGGGTGGTGGTGATCCAGGCATACACTAAGGGCTGGCTGGGGGCCCGGCGCTATCGCAAGGAGAAGCAGAAGAGGAGCCACGGGGCCACCATCATCCAGTCAGGTAGAGCAACGAACGACACGCCCATAGCGACAAAGAAAACGGGGACAAACAAGTGTTTACACTCGGTTTACCTTGACGCGTCCTTGTTTTTCTATAGAAAGAATTGTTGGAAATTATAAAAGGGCCCGTCAAAGGCACATTATGATTCAGCCTTTACTTTGTGTTTGGTCGCTTATTGATCACAAAGGTGCGACGCTCTAGTGACTTTGACCTGTGATCTCTGAATCCCCTCCAGAACTAGATTGTCCCGGCCAGTGTTGATGAAAGAGATGGGTTTGATAACCACAGCTTGACCCAGAGGAGGCTAAGAGCAATGCTTCAGCAGAGACAATAAGACCTCAGAGAGTTCAAAGGGATCTCTCCCACTGCCACCTGCGTTAGAAGTAGGATCTAGTGTAGCGTGCGCAGTCTATATTGTTTCGCAGTGGTGGGTCCCCGGGATGCCGTTGTGTTTCTCCCTCTCGCTTACACGGCCTCTCGTCCTCTCCAGCCTGGAGGGGCCATGTGGCCCGGCAAAACCTCCGGCAAGTAAAAAACGAGAGGGAAGCGGCCGCCGTGCGGATACAGTCAGGTAGGGAGTTTTTTTTCCTTCAGAGGTTCACACACACACACACACACACACACACACACACACACACACACACACACACACACTGTACATTTAAAGGTAAACCCCTGGAACCTCTTGTAAAGCCTTGTGTCCGGTAAAAATACGTTTTCAAAAGGAAAAAGGAATAAAGGCCTAAAAACCTTTTTGGCTTTGTGAAACACCTTTTTGATCTCAATGAGTGGCCCGCGAAACAGTAATAATTAATTAATAATGCATAAAGAAAAGCTTTTGAAAGTTTGGGCAGCATTTGGTCCCCATGTTTCAGAAGAACAGCGCATACTGAGATCCTTTTTTCCTTTCATCTCTTTCCCAGTAAAGGCAAGAGAGGGGCTTATCCCTTCTGTTTCCTCACCACTTCCTCTCTCAAATTCCTGGCCTATTACACAGCTCTCGCATACCAGAAACAAGATGCCTTTTTATACTGTCAACCTTTTCATCTGAAATGTAAATTAATTCTTACTCAGTGTGCCTTGACGAAGATCAAAGTGGGCACATTAACCTTCCTGGGTCTCCCTCCCCTCCCCGGTCCCTCCCCTGAGCCTCTCACTGGAGGACAAGGGGAGGGTGCCAACAGGGGCAGGGGAGAGGAGGGCTGGGGGAGGAGATCTGGCATTGTTTCCCCTCGGTTCTCCTAAGGGCTCCCCTCATCTGGCACATGGGGCATGTCAGCGGCCTGCACACCTTGTGTAAATGTCCTCCATTATGGCCCTCGTAAATAATGCGACGAAAGGGGGTAAATAGGGTTTTGGTGTGAGAAAAGTCCGCCCTCCTCCACCGTGTCACGCCTGCCTTTTTTTCTTTAGAGAAGTGTGTGTGTGCGTGTGTGTATGTGTGTGTGTGTGTGTGTGTGTGTGTGTGTGTGTGTGTGTGTGTGTGTGTGTGTGTGTGTGTGCGTGTGTGTGTGCGTGTGCGTGTGGGCACTGGGGGTCTTGGGGAACCTGAACCTGACACAAGTGTGGGGCCTCAGCCCCCCGCATCAGAACACTTCAGCGCATTCACATTGTGTGTTCTCTGCAGCTTATAGCCTTTGAGGTGGGCTGCATTTGCATTCTGAAAATAAACAGATGCCTTTCAAATGTATGAGCCTGGTGGCTTCTCAGATCTCGGTAGGGCCTGGGGGACACGCTCACCATCGATCAGATTAGACCATGCAAAATACAGCCCTGGCTCAACAATGCACTTGAGCGTTATTTTCCTGTGCATAAAAATGTACAAGTGCAACACAAAGGCTATTGACTACCATTGAGTAACTCAGAGCGCTCTGTTTAGCATCATTCACAGCCCGGTCGCGTCAATAACAGCATTTTCTATATCCATATAATACACCTTTTCGCTTTTTGCGTGCAAATGCTACTTTCAGTAGAACCTGCTGTTGTGACATATTATTGTCATCTGTGTTAATTGCTGCAGCTTCACTTGCTCACTGCCAGAGTGGTGTGAGTGTAAATATTGGTTCATGTCTTCGGAGGGAGGGAAAAACGGTTCATCCAACAGCTTTTGTTGCCTCTTCAGTTTACAGGGGCCATCGTGTGCGTCGGGAACGGGGGCTCCAGAGGCGCCCTAAGGCTGGAGAAAAGACCACCGAGGAGGAGCATGCTCGGTACTTTTCTGCACCCCTCCCCCAGAACATTCAGGGTCCCTTCTTATCATAGAGCTTTTTTTCTGTAATGTGTGTGTGTGTGTAATAGTGTTTGTTTCATAAAACCTTTTTTTTTTCCCACCCTGCTACATTTCTATGCTCGATCTAAAAAGAAAAAGAAAAACCATCACAAATATCTGCTCACATACCTGTCAGTCATGTTTCTTTCGCGCTGGCAGGCGGGGTCGTTTGGCCCATATAATGTACTGTTGTTTTAACCACAAGAGAAAGCTCCTCCCTACACACCACCTCTTTCAGTTTTATAAACGTAATAAATATCTTTCCACCAAGATAGCACACTTGTCTGACCACAAACGAGGGCTGGGCGCTGTGCTGGTCTCCAGATGTACGAGCTGCAGAGTTTGTGTTTATTCAGCATATGGCCAGGTCAGTCATTAAGAAACTATGTGCTAAGCAGCGTAGCAGCCACCACAGCACATGGTGTCATGGCAGCGATGGTGTTTAGTTCAGCCCTTTCCTAAATACTCTTCACACGACACTTAACTGTCTTTTTATAAGATGCTTATCCACTTCATACAGGTAAGGGAAGTTTATTTGTGTATTATATTTCATACACAAGGGCAATTCAAAGTGCTTCACATAAGCATACAAACCATTATGTAACAGCAAAGAAGAATAAAGCCTAGAAATAAAAATCTAAAAACAGATAACAATTCATGATGAAATCACACATACAGTATACAGGTCACATTACATTACGACACTTTTGTCCAAAGCGATTTATAATAAATACATTATAAGTACAGGTTGAAGTGCAATTTACAATCGTCCTACACGGATGCACCCATTTCAAATAAAGACCCACTAATCTTCCCAAGTGAAGTATTTTAGAATTTTTAGAAGGTCCCAACATAAAGCTTGGAAGGTAACATATTCTAACCTAACTTCTTTATTTCCAAAGCCTTTTTGAGAGAAGTGGAAATTTAAAATAAAAGGAGTGATTCATCATTTGGGGATAGGGTTTAAAATAATATTCTAAACCATCGCACGTCTGTATTAAGATTCTTAAGCAGCTCAACCCTGTCTAGTCAGAAACCTTTGCCCTGTTCTCAACCTTCAAGTTTTGGGGTTTTTTTTTTTTTGGTCAACTCCGTGCATCTCTCCAGACTCAAGACTAGATTTCCACATCTGAAAATGTTGTGCTTGTTTTATACGCAAACTGAGCCGCCTCTCACCGGGGAGTTTTCCCTCCATGTTTACAATCATATTCCTCGGTGAGAGAAAAACTTCAAAACCTCCACTTTACAATTCTGTTTAATCAGTGTTGGAATCTCTCCATATGGATTTATTTTGACATGATCTGGCCCATTTTCTTCCTGTAAGATCTATGTTCTCACCTACATGCTGTTCTTCTCCCTCCTGGTATCCCCCCCTCCGCCGCGCTCGAATCCAGCGGCTCTGTTTGCGTCACCGAGTCCGTGCTGGATGAGATTTTTTTTGCTTTTCTCCGCTCAAACTGCGGCTGCAGCTGGCAGGCGGGATTGTGTTTCTCCTTGTTGCTCCATTAATTGACGGAATCCCAATTCATCCGGTCCCGACCATCCCATGCAACTGTGCACCTATGTGAATTGCGTAACTCGTGATTCGTTGGGTATAAAAAGCAAGGACGTTACATACTCACCTCAACTTGAGAAAAATTATTATTTTGGTGTACTTTGTAGTATACAAGGTAATGAAGATAAAATAAGACATTATTACTCTCTGTAGGGAAATCCAGGTGTTATAGCAGCAGAAGTTCGCAAAACAGTGCAAGTCAAAATAATAGAATTTCCCATATTACCCCTTACCACAAAATCTTTTTTTAGATATGAATATATTGGCCTTATTAATATATAAAATAAGATTTTGTGGTGAGGGGTAATACGAGAAATAGTATATACCCACAGTGTGTGTATACAGTATATACACAAAGTAATATATCATATTGCATGATCAACTGACTTAATAAACTCTCAATCCTGCAGGTTTAATGGGCCAAAAAGCAGACAGCCACATCCAGACCAAAGAGGAAAGGTAGGAAACCGAACATCGGTGTAAGGGCGGCGGTTTTTTTATTTATTTATTTATTTATTTTTGACGCCGCGCTTTAGCTTATGCATGCATATCATTGCACTTCTACAAAGCAGCTTTTACATAGATTATTTGTTGCGAGCTTCCCGAGGTCCTTGAGACAAAGGACTCGTCTTGCTCCGCGTGCGCTCACAGAGGGGAAGACAGGGTGGTACGGGAATAAGGGGAATCAAAAGACTGGAAATTCACAGCTGAGAATAAATGCTCGCTGTTCCCCGGGGTGATTTGTCTTTGCGCTTCTCTTTCTACAGATGTTAGACCCCTTTTTTAGTAAAGACCTGAGGTTCTTTGGTAGCACTTTGATATCCTGCTCGAATTCAATATGTGAAATAGAAGAGCCACTCCGTGACTTGGAGCACATCACAGTCTTTGAAGTCTGATCCAATTTTTGCTGCTCACCATTTGATGTTGAAAGGATGAAATGAGGAAAATGTACAGTTTTTGCCAGTAACTCTGCTGAGCATATGTAAGATTAAAAAAGGCAAAATCCTTTGGAGGATGTACTTAGAAATGTTAAGCAGATTAATACTTTCCTATAGCTCTTTTATTCAAAGATAAAATTAAATATGAGAGGAAGTCTGTATGTGCAGTGTTTTTTTTCCTCCCTCTCAACCTCACAATTAAGTCAATGTGGTGCTGTTTGCTAGGAGGTAGGGCTAATAAAGGGGGCATATGTGATTGCATTAGCATGTGATTAACATTGCAAAGCACATTAATAGGTTGGAGTTATATGAGTGCCAAATTGGGGAAGGGTAAATAAATGAATACAACTTGCGCATGGCTAAAAAAAGCAAAGAGAGAGATAACAACCTGACGTGGCTCGCTTTAAACTTGTCTGTTTATCTTGCGCTCTCATTGACGCGGCTTTTCCTGGGTGTGTTTACGCCGCTCCTTTCAAGGTTGGCCCCGACAGCCAAGACAGACAAGTGAAAGACGTCAAAAGAGACAAAGGCAGAGGGGACGACGGCGCGGCAAAGCCTCGCCGGGAGACGGCGAGGCTGCAAGACACTCAGTGTAAACAAGGTAAGCCCGAGCATGGCGCGGGCGGGCGCAGGTAATTACACAAGGAGACAGGAGAAATCCTGCTTTAATGGATAAAGTGGCACTTTTAATACAGGACCATTCTCAACCTCTCATCCCGGCCCAATCCTCTCCCCGGCCGTCCTTTTGTCAACTACAAAAGCGGGGCGCGCTATGAGTGATGGCGTCTGTCTGATTTTAATAACCTGGGTCAACTCATCAGCGACGTGGCGAAGGGACTTTTTTTTTTTTCCACAATCACTTCAAAGCGTTCCTTCTCCGACACAGTGGGCCCTTCACTAAAGATCTCATCAATGATTCTAATCGACTCTCTCAGTAATGGCGACAAGGAAATACACAAACCCTGATTTGTCGAACATATGTTTGGTTTGCCTTTTTGCCCAAGGCAACGAATTACATTAATTCCGACTGCCTGCAAGGCTGAGTGGGTGGCTGTGCAGGGGGCCTGTGATCACGGCCGTCACCCTGCCCACCGCTAGGGCTGCCTCGGTAATGAGGTGGGGGCTTGGCCCTTCATTAATGTTATTAGAGGAGTCTGAGGTAAGAGACGGAGGTGGAATAACGTTTAGCGGCGCAGGCTGAGAGATTACAGGGATTAGACATGATAATGCAACACAGACAGGGCTCTCCAGCGGCCCCCGGGATTAGTGTCAGCACACCACAGCAGGTCTGGGTTAGATAGTGGCTAATTCGGTAATGCTGCACACAGGTGACCTCCGCTCCGAGGCATCAGAGCAGCTGAGTTTGATAGACGTATATATTCCAGTGTGTTCGCGACAGGGGATGCCACAATCCGTCGCTGTCTGGGAGCATTTGGTCTGGAGTCACATTGTGCTCGGGATATGTGATTTCCTCTCTCTCACTGTTGTCCCTAAACCACCAGCCCTGCCTTTTACTGAGTACACTTTATTTATGTATTTTAACGTCACAGCTCCCCGGGTGTTTCAAAGTCGCGGTTTTCTGTGTAAATTTTTTTACACACGCCGTATTGTAGAAAGCCATTAGACTGAAATATCCTGCCGACAGCCATAATCACAGCAAGCTAAAAACACTTTCAACTGTGCATTAGCAACAACAATGAAGGTAATATCAGGGGAAAAAAGTATTTAAAAAATAATTGCAATCAGTGCACCGAACAGGAATAATGTAGTTAATAATTTCCCTATTTGACACAGGGAGTGTCAAATACAACCCCTTTATGTGGTTGTAAAACAAAATACGACATAATTAAATAGTAACATAACTCAAAGTGCAATTACTCTGCTGTACAATGAATATGCAAGTTACTATTCTACATTATTTATAATTTTAATATAGTTAAATTAAACGAGACAAACATGAAAAAAAAATATTATTATTATTATTATTATTATTATTATTATTAATAATAATAATAACAATAATAATAATAATAATAATAATAAAAATATTATTATTATTATTATTATTATAACAAAATAGTTATAATTTCTTGTTTTTAAAGAGTGATCCCAATATATGGGCCAAAGTACCATTTTGAAGAATAATTTAGCTCTTTTTTTTAAGGATTTCTTTCCTTCTGGCTTCTTTGGAAATACTTCAAGAGGAGAAAAGCATTCAGGTAAAGAAATATGGAACCCATGACAGAGGACAAACCAATGCGAGCGAGCGTATCTCCTCTCATTTCCATTCATAGAAATTAAAAACTGACTCAAATCTCCCCCTGTGATTTGAAAGGTAGAACCTCAGGCTGCTAGCTTGGCAGTGAATAGAGGAGGATTGACTCTGTGGCCGCTCAGAATTATTTTGTGAGCCGTATTATCCGCAGGATGTTAGAACGATGCTCTTGGTTCTCAACCATGAAATGTACCCTAATCCTATGCTATATTCTATAACAGCCAGCGCTAGAGCGGTCTCCGTTTTTCATCTCAATCTCTTATTGAGCACTACATCGCCATAGTGCGGCAGAAGGAGCAACAGATTTAAAATCCGAAAAAATTCACTTCAACTTGTTATGACAGAAAACATCCTCCGTACTCCATAAGGCCCGGGCTTCACTAACGCTTTAGTTACTTTGTGTGGAGAACACACAGATCTTCAGGTATTCATCGCCATCCCCTCTTCCTCCTCCGTTTAAGTTCTGAGGCCGGCTTGTGGCTCCGATTGCTCACAGGAAACCCCATTTGAATATGTTGAGGGAGGCCACGGTGGCTCAGGCACCCAGGGCACACTTTGATCCCCGCAGATCTGAGGGCCTCTCTTTATCCCGGGGTTGAGCAAGACATGGGAGCCTGGCCCCGCCAGATGTTTCGAGACCAGGCTTCTTCCTGCGTCTCATCCTGCTGTCGCCCCTGGTGATCGCTCGCTTAATAGGCTGGAGTTCGACCCGGAGTGTTTTAGGACACCAACAGAGAAAAACAGAAAATTAGCCGTGGAAATTCGATTAGTCCGTCCACCCACCCATTTACCCGCCCTCCCTCAGCCCTAACTCCCCCATCGCACAAAGCACTTTGGTCATGACCCAGAACCTTCCTCTGAGTTTGAGAGACATTGATTCCTTGATTTTACTTAACTCTTTGCTGCAGTGAACTCAGGCCCAGGGCCTCGTTCAGCGGCGGAAGAAGTACTAAGACCTTTTACATAAGTAAAAGCACAAATACCCTGTCACAAATTACTCAAAATTACTGTAGTAAAATTACTTTGTGCTTGCTCTTAAACGTACTTAATGTATAAAAAGTAAAAGTCAACAATTTCCAGTGCCCTAATATAAACTAAAATACATTTTTATGTAGATCTTGATTATAAGCGACAAAAAAAAAAAAAAATCAATAGTTGGATAGATCTCATCCCAGATTTTTTGCTTAAAATAGTCAAAAGCATCTAAAACTGAATATGCTAAGGTAAGTAGAAATACTTGAAAAATATACTTACAGTAAAGTAAAGTAATTATACTGCCCTCTTTCACTTACGAGGCAAAGCGAGCGAGAGAACTAACCTCCAGTAGGAGACACTAGTCTAGTCTAGGCGACCATTCTCCGTCTGCAACAACCTCAGAGCTGCAATTTCTTCAAGGATGAGGGAGCGAGGAGGCGTTTCAGCACTCGAGGCTCTCTCAGCTGTCTGAGGCATCAACCCCTGATTTTCCACGTTTCTGTGACAGGAAAAATAAGTTATACGTACCGAGCAGTCGTGTAAGCCGAGCGCTGAGACTATGTCACCTCTCTGCACCTGTCTTCCATCGCTGAATATTAATACAATATAAATGTGTTTCCAAAATTACTCACAGAGGCGTATGCAGATAGAAAAGCCGTTGCTAGCAACTGGCAGATATGATCAGAGCACTGCTTATGCGCCTCAGCGTGGTAAACAGGATGGTGCCGGGGATCAGTCAGAGCTGACTTTATGGTTTATGAAAGCTGAGCTACTTATGTTAACAGGCTTTTTGAAGATTATAGTTGTGGTAAACATACATGTCAAGAGAGAGACTGATAAAGTGCAGTCAAAACACGGCGACCAATTACCGCCGAACCTCAGGAAGAAGACAAGTCAACCTGTTCTTTGAAGAAAAAGAAGCGAGGAGGAGGAGAAGAAGGGGAAAATGAAAGGTGGAGGAATAATGTTACAATACAGTTGAATTTGACTTATTGCTCGTGGATGTGTAGCCTCGGTCCATAGTGAAGCGCTTTCAATGAGAATTGATTTTTTTCCCAGCGCCCTGATCTCACTCTACATTATATTATATTTTAGTGGCAGCCGGGCGAGGCTCGTGCAAGTGCGCTATTAACACGCTGAGCCGGAACCCCGCGCTCCCCAACTCATCTCCCTGCACTTCCGTGCTAGTGACAACCACTTCTCACAATTCCTCCCCAAAGGTTTGTCACCAAACCGCTATTTAGACAACCCCTACCACTGCCAGCATCAGCATCATATCAACATACATCTGCCAGACAAATGATCCACCCTCCCCGTGTTCTCCAGACAAATACTCTCCCTCCCTCTCGCTGTCTCTCAGCCTTTTGATTTATCTGTCTGTCTGTGCGCTTCAGAGCGCCTCAGCCGGATGCCTTCAGTTTTAGGCAAATTACAGGCGCGGTCCTAGAGGCAGCAGAGATTTGGAAGGGATAGGAAAGACTCAACTTAACGGAAGGAGTTGCCTCTGTCTGCCGCTACCTACGTAATCCTCTTAATGTCAGTGGGAGTAGTTAACAGGATGTACTTCCAAACTACTCATCATCACAATTTCAACAGAATAATCTCTTGAGACGTAAAATCAAGGTAGAGGATGATACTGTCACTTTTCTGCGGTACCACACAAGTGGAAACAGTCGTTTGATATGCAGTAGTTTGGTAAGTTTTCTGTGCATAAAACCAGTATGATTTACAGTAGTTTTGGCAGTGGTTGTTTCAGCACAAAAAAAACCAACTCCATTATTACACTGATATTACAACATGATAAACTAAGCATTGCATAATTACTACCGAGGAACAAATGTTAAATATATTTTCCAAATATAGCATTCATTATTAAAAATCAATATCTTTTAAAATACTGTATACAGAAAATGCAATTACAACACTTCAACACAAATCATTTTTCATCATTAATAATTTTATCATTTTTATATTTCAAAAAAAAAAAAAAAGTGGGAATCCCACAATGGTTCCAGGAGTGAGGAAGGAATGTGAAGAGGAATGCGTAACGCATATAAAAAAAAACCCCTCATATCTTTTATGTTGAAACCGTAGCTCCTGTTGTACTTTCTTTTACATACTCCGCTGGATGACTCGGTATATGTTTGACAAATAATTTCACTCTTGCTCCCCTCCATACAAATATGTCTTTGGGAGTTTTAAGTTTCAAATATGCCTTCAATGAAAATGATTGATTTGGGTGTGAAAAATTGGTTTCAAGTCACAACATCCTCTTTTGGCATTAGTGAAAACAGATGCACGGGTTGCCCTTTGGAGCATTATCTAGACTAGAGAACCCGCGATTTTCTTGTGTGTGTGTCCCATAACGGGAAACACATGAGTAACCATTTAACTGTGATGTCCCACTTGTAATAAATCACAGGAGCCCGTGAAAAGGCCAGGAACTCTGCTGGAAGTCCAACTGCAGTTGGACTTCTCGGGTCTTTTGTTTGCAACTGACTAATAGTATCACCATGCGTTGGTGGGTGGGTGTGTTTGTGTCTATTGTCTATGTGCACGCATAGTAGTTATGTGCCTGTGTGTGTGTGTGTGTGTGTGTGTGCGTGTGCGTGTGCGTGTGTGTGAAGAGGAAGGGGGTGGTGGGGGTGAAATGAGGGGTCTGGGTTGCACATGCCTCATTTAGACATCAAAGGCCTCTACTGATGATTTTTCCTTATAATCCATGCCTTTTGGTGCCTCTGCTCCCTCCATCTGAATAAACAAAGCCCAAGTGGCTCACTGTGGTCTGGGAGAAGTCAGGTGATCGAAGCACGTGACGCCGAGAGTTAAATCGATACATCTCTAATCTATTCCACTCAAAATCCCTTTTTGCGGTTCTTTTATGTTGTTTTTTCTCCTTTTTTTTCTGAGGGGCATTCTGATTTTTCAAGGGATTTCAAAGTGGTATTTAGAGATGTAATGCTAGTTATCTGCCTCTCTTTGAAAATGTAAGAAACACCTATCTTTGAAAAAAAAAAAAAGAATTCCCATCCTTTTTATCCGAAGAGGCAAGCGCATACAATATGCAATTCTCTCGACAGGAGGGGGCAGAATCTGCTGGGCTTTCTTTTGATAGGGAGAAATCAATATTGTATGAATTCCACAGCTTCTGTATTCCCACTTGACCATTATTCCTCCCCACCCCAAACAGCAGAATTTACCCACGATCATTTAGCAACCCTGTGAGCCAGAAGTGACCCCTTCCAAGATCTCCCTGCCTGGGTCTGGGCAAGGACTCCCATGCAAGAAGCCAGTTTGGCGAACGCGGTGCCTGTAAGATATCTCCAGCAGCAGCATTTCTCTGGGGCTGGCCTGGATCAAATGCTCCCCCCCCCCCCCCCCCCAAAAAAAACAGGCAGAGATGGAAAGCCTGACCCCTGCTCTGATCTGCTGCATGCTTTAATCTCTGCCGGTCCAAATGGATAAACGGTGATGTTCAAACCAATGTGTTTCACCAATGTGAACGCTCTGGATCACAGGAATAGATCGGAATACCGGTGCAAACCAAGAGACCATTTCTTGGTGGGTTTGTAGCAAATGGAAAAATGAGCTTCAATGAAATAGCCCTCTCTTATGGTACATCAATCAGCCACAACATTAAAAACACCACTAATATCTACTAATAATTGTGTAGGTCCCCCTCGTGCCGCCAAAACAGCTGTGACCCGTGGAGGCATGGACTCCACAAGACCTCTGAAGGTGTCTTGTGGTATCTGGCACCAAGACGTTGGCAGCAGATCCTTAAAGTCCTGGAAGTTGCGAGGTGGGGCCCCCGTGGATCGGCCTTGTTGTTCCAGCACATCCCACAGATGCTCCATCTGATCGGACCCTAACCCCCGGCCATCCACATGATGTAGAAGAAAAGGTGATTCATCAGACCGGGCCACCTTCTCCCATTGCTCCATGGTCCGGGAGATGCTCTGACCCAGAAAATTTGGCCTTTGTTAAAGTCGCTCAGATCCTTACGCTTGCCCATTTTTCCAACACATCAACTTCAAGAAGTGACTGTTCACCCGCTGCCTAATATATCCCACCCCTTGACAGGTGCCATTGGGACGAGATGATCATGTTATTGACTTCACCAGTCAGTGGTTTTAATGGTGCGGCTGATCGGTGTGTACTTAAAAGGGTTATGATTAACTTGGTTAGGAGAGTCACCGTTTTTTTTCACTTGTAGTGGTGTGACTTTGGTTTAAAATTAAGGTTTGGTATTCATTCCTGGGAGGTACGTCAAAAAGTAGCTTTACTGAACACGTAGAAACAGCCCATGCAGCCGTTTGGTTACTGTATTGTGCAATATGATTACACGTTTTAACTTTGTTCAAGGCTGTCAGGGTTTGTTATGCCTGATTGAGTGCTTTGATGCCGTTTCAGGGGAATATGAAATTTGCTTATCAAACCCATTTCAGACATCATTAGCAGAACAATGTCCTACATACATGCCCCATGTTTCTGAAGTTTGAGGTGGTGCTTTTATATTAAGTAATTGGTCCATTTTTTTATATCTTTTTTTTTTCATGACAACATTCAATTAATACAGCTTTTTCAAATTGGGGGAAAAACAAGGCAATAGTCCAATGGACAATTGTGAGCATGTCTTAGCATCCCCTCCCTATTCCGTGTTTCAACTTACGATCTTAGATAATTTTTGTGCAAAGAATTCTCATTATGCTTTTACTCTAGCACATGTCTTACCAACTCTTACTGAACATTATGGTCCTGTACAGTTAAAAAATGCCGATACCTTGAATACCGAACCCGTTCCAAAATTATACTTTTTCAGATTCTGATCCAATTTTATTGGGAAAATGGGTATTCCGAGGGTTAGTCAGTTAGAGTTCATAGTAAAACATCTTTAAAATACATCTCTTTTAAAATGAAAATGAGACAAACATGACACATTGACTCTTGACTCTACAATCATTTCTTATTTTTGTCTCACTGAAACTGGAGAGATTTACCACCTAGTTATTGAAATTTAGCATCAAATGGAAGATAATTATTTGATTCTCCACAGTATAATGCAGTTTGGTCTATATCTATTTGATAGCAAGCGCTGCTTAACCCAGATCTCCAATTTTTTGGGGGGGGAAATGACTGCGATAACAATGATCCTGAAGTGGATGGCCATCACCTCTAAGGCTTTGAAAGATAAAATTCACATTAGAAGTTAGCTCATAGGGTCTTATGAACCGAGGGGAACTTTCCGGGCTTTAAAAAGTGTGATATTAGTAAACTATGCTGGTTTGAGAAGCATCAAGAAAGCAGGGTAAAAGACGGAAGGACTGGTCTTTGATGTGTAGGATTGAGATGTGATGAGGACTGTTCAAAGTGAGTACAAAGTACTGTTAAGATGGAAAAAGCAAATGCAGCTTTAGTCAAGGTAGCGAAGCCAAAGTAGCGGAGGATGATGAAGGAACGTCCCATCTCACCTAAAATGTAGGCAAAGAAGATGAAACGTTATCTGACATTAAATATAGATGCCTCCATGTAGTACTGTCTGGGGCTTTAAAGAGGCGTTCTTGTAAGCCATAAATTTTGAAACGTGGGAGCGCGCAAACAAGCGCCTTTGCGATTGTCTCATGATCTAATAATCAGGTGATCGCATAACGCACACCTCATTATCTCCCGTAGGGTGTCATTGCAATTTTATATTTTGTGATTCCGTAAATAATTTAATTATGTTTACTGCTTTTGAACAAGGAGAGAACACGAGCGTCGGGCCTGCCGAGGTTACAGTCGCCTGCTCGACGAAGAGTAGGCGGAACCAAGAACTGACGGATCGCTATTTCTGATCGGCTGTTTCGTGAACGACGGCAAGAGATTGATTTGTAGAGACTGATCTTTTAAATCCGTTTAATAACCGAAACAAGTCTGTAACTTGTGTCCTCGAAATCCCTTTGACGGATCACACAATCTGCATCGTTTTTCTTGCTATTGTCCTTGCTATCGTTATGGCCGTTGTGCTTGTTGTGATGCATTTTGGGTTTGTTTGTTTTTTTATCCCCCCCCCCTCTTGGATCCACGCCTTGTGGTTGTGTCACAGTGATTTTCCTCTTGTTGCAGGTCCAGGGACCAAGCTCCAGCAGAGAACCCCTCGCCGGCGGGGCCAGCAGCCCAAGCTGCTCAACAGCCCCGAAGACAGTCTCTACTACAACCAGCTAAATGTGAGTTCAAAGTCCCGATAAAGGCCTTTGTCTGACTTTGGTTCCAGATGATAATACAATTAAATCTACCTGTGCCAGACCCTGGAGCCCCACCCCCACACTTCTCTGCCTCTTGTCTTGAACATGTGCTTATGCTCTTTATCTGTTGCTTTCATGTCAGGATGTCTGCCTTCACGGTGAATAATTGATGTGGTTTATCAAAGCTAAGCAAGATGCATGCTTCATCAGGGCTCACTTGAGCCCTTTGATCAAAAAAAATTATGCTGTGACTTCTGATATTATCAGCATCTGCTCACATTCAACACAAAATCACTTTGAATTAAAAATTAATGACTCTCTGCTCATCTTTTGACTGTGTGCTCTTGGCCCTTTCCTCAGAGAACTCTGGATTACCAGGGGAGCAAGAGGAAGCCGAGAAAACTTGGGTAAATAACTGCTTTCCTACTTACAGCGACTCTAAACAGAGCAGGCCCGTTGTGGAATAGGGGGGGATCCAGAAATGGAGTTGTTTTCTTATAATGTAAATGCAGCGCTGAAAATAACAGGCTTTTTATGAGCAGCCGCTCTGCATCATGAGAACGGGGGGGTTACATATTAGGGCTTTGTCAGCATGCTAATTTTAATTGTTGAAGGTCTGACTTGTATTTGTACTATAAATGACACTGTGGTCTAGTCAACAACATCAGAGCGTGAAGGAAAAGTCTTCACCCCAGGAAAACCTGTCTGCAAGTGTTTAATTCTCTCCCCTTTTCGTCTGGTTTGACTTTCCGTTTCAAAGTTCTCGATCGGAGTTGAACGCTTTACCTGTTTTACTTCTCCGCTTCCTTCACACCGCAGTCAAATCAAACTGCTGGACGTGGAAGACGAGTACTACAGATTACTGTCTACCTTTGAGTCGATCCCCGAGGAAGACTACGGGTCTGGATCCTCTCCCTCCCTGTCTGGAGGGCCTCTAGTCACCCAGAGCTGAGACCCCCCCCCCCCAAGCCGGTAAGAGAGAGACACACACACACACACACACACACACACACACACACACACACACACACACACACACACACACACACACACACACACACACACTCCAAAGAACATCCTGGATGTAGTGTGTTGAGCAAGTAAAAATGCTATGAGAAAATTATTTTCATGTCTATTGCGATGCCTTCAATCTGCTTTACTCAGAATTGATCAGAGACATTTAAAATATTGTTGTATAATATTGTATGATGTATATTGTATTATTATATTCATTCATATTATTCCCATTTTTGCGTAGCCAACATGTTTTGCGATTTACTGTATTCTGTGCCTTATATGATAGTGCTCAGACCTTAAGCCTGAACCATTCCAGGTATACTCCAAACTGATATAAAATGGTTCATATGCCGAAACAATCATATGAAGTGCAGGATATTGCACATCTCTTTAAGAACACGGTGTGTGGCAAAGTAGCCCTTCATGAGGAGTGGCCATTCATTACATAGACTTTGTTGTTCTCATTCATAATTTAAGAAAACTATGACAATGACTATTGGAGTCATTGTATCTGATTATTATTATAGTACTATTCCAAGCAGATACTGTAGGAGGCCAACTTCTTGCAGGTTTATTTTTTAACTGGCTCGTGTGAACTTGACTCTTTCACATCCGACTGTTTTCAAGCCTCAAGTCTATTGATTAGATGGATCTGGAAACAAATCCTTTTTGAAACCAATACGATCCCTATGAGTTCCCCCACTGATAGCTCCTCTTGTAGTTAGAGAGGGCTTTGTGCTGCCCGAGCACTGGATTCCCCCAAACATACCCTCTCCAGCATAGAGTCAGACCTCACTTTGAATTTCACCCTAACTACGGGAATTTTCTGTTAAGATGTGAAGTGTCGGAAATGCAGGGCCGGCGAGTTGATTTGTAGTGCTTTTTTTTTTTTTTTTCTTCCCAATTTGCATATCATTTACTGCATCTCCCTTTGTTGACACCCCAGGGCCTCAGAGGAGATTTTGATCTTAATAGGAAGGGTAGAGTGGTATGACTGAAGATCCCATCCTCCTTGTGCTCAGCGGGAAAAACATTAGGGCAGATAGCTGGACCTGCTCCACTTGGCCTCAGGTGATCCAGAACCCTGGTGGGTTAAAAGAAGACCCCGAGGTGGTCATCAGAGCACAAAGCAGACTGTTAGGGTCAAGTCCAGATCAGCATATAATACCAGCTCATTAGCCATTCAGACTTGACCTATATTTTATCAGTCCATGATTATATTATTACTATCAAATTTTATTTTATTTTTATAGTAACTTAAAAATAATTACACATTAATGCGTTTTTTTCCATATTTGTGGTTCGTATTCTGGCTTAATTACTGTTGTTTCCCAATCATAATCGCCAACCTTATATTTAAAATTCCAGAGCAGGCGTCCTACTATCAAATTTAGTCATTCAACAAATCCTGGGATGCAATAAATGACATAAAGCCAAGAAACATGTGTTGTGTCTAACTAAATATCAAGATCATTTTTTTACACAGTTACATTTTAAAACATCGCTCTAAATAAAACCCTCAGCCAAACCTCTTCAAATGAACGCAGGAAGTTGGTATTCTGTGCTTTATCCCTTTTCCTGCACATGGATGAAATCTATCCCAAATTATTATATACTGCAAGAATAATATCCCAGACAATTCGGGGGGCAATTCGGGGGTAGAGTTGACGTGAGTTCAAAATGTTTCACCTCAGCCGCAGTGGCGGACCCAGCGGTAATTATAATACTCGTTGCGCATGACTCGGGAGCCGGGGATGTTGGGATCCTCTGAAGAGCCGTCTGAAATAGGTCACCGAGCGCCCCGTAGTGCGTCTTAAAAGTACACTGAATCAATTAAGTGCGATCACGCTCCCTTGATTATTTTGGCCCTGTTTTACCGCGGAGAGGAATTTCAAATAAGCTCGCTGGTTTGAATAACAAGGTTTGGACCGCGGTGACATATGGTGCCGGGGTGGGCGTTGCCATCCCACTTTCTCTCCGGCAAATTAACTCCCTGGCCGATTGCCTCCTTCGGCATACGAGAGGAGGCGAGCGGAGGTGTATATGTAATTGCCTCGGTTAATTGATTATGAGTTTTAATGGCGATTGTTACAAAATGCCGTCACCTCTTTAAAGAAAAAGAAAACAAACAAAAAAATACACGTTTCGACCCGCTAAAGTGGATCTCCCGCCCGAGGCGGCCCGGCTGCTCCGAGTTCCGGCTCCGCGGGGCAGGACAGCGAGGCGGAGAATGTCAAGTCAACATTTTGAGGGCTTGCCACCTGTGTTTTCCTTAATACCTCTGAGTAAACCACCACCCCCCCTCTTCCTTCTTGTTTTTTTTGGGTTTTTTTTTTTGTTCCTCGTTAAAACCCGGCTGCGAGAGAATTCCCACTTTAATGTGGTGAACCGTACCACTCGTGTTGTTCTTGCCGTTTTAGCCGGTCGCGCCGCACGCCGCTCTGTCATTAAAACTACATCCACGGCGGACAAACATTGTTAGCTGCAGCCCAAGCCTGAAACAAATGATGAAAAACCTTTTTTTTGGGGGGGGCTTTATTTTCCGCAGAGGCATACTTACCTTTTCACCTAATAGTGACGTCTCACTTCAAAGGGAGAACGCGATTAAGGCCGACATTGTCCTGTTTCTATATCCTTTGAGTTCAAAGGCAGAGTATGAATACCGACGTTGCACGAGCGGCCCTTCTCAGTCGCGCCGTATCAATGCAGTTTTACGCGCTTCTCATGCGCCGACGCGCGGTCGCTTATAGTTGAACCGAGATATACGAGCCGTCGCTTCCGGGGGGGGGGGGCACGCCCCGTTAATTCCTCGCGCGCGACATCTTAATTTCTCGTCACTTTGACCACCGCGGCGTGGGTGAACGGGGGGAGTTTTTGAAGTACCCGCAATCCCGACGCCGTCGACGACGCTCTTACCCGGCTTAAAGACAGACGCCGGGTGGGGGTGGGGGGGGGGGGAAGGACGCGCGCACGTCAACCAGATGTCACTATGCTTTCGGGGGCTCCGAGCAAAAGGGAACGCTCCCTAAAGACTGCATTAATAAAGAAACTGGCGGAGCAGGATGGAGGGAGTGAGAGGCGTAGAGGAAGAGGGAGATAAAAGAGCCTGTTGAGTACATACATCAAAGGGCTCCTAATGACAAGGGACGCCATTAGGGTTACACTGGCTTTTGTTTCAGCTTCCTCACACCTGCAATTTGTCGAGGGCATTCTATGCGCCGTCGAGCCGCTCGCATTTGCATGAAAAAAAAAAAAGAAATGCGTGCGACGAGGGGACGGAGTTCGCCCCCTGTTCCGCCGGTGACCAAATGTTCGAAAGGAAAGCTCCCCTTCTTTTCGGGCGACGGGGGAAGCGGCGCGAACTTTCCGTTTCTCTGTTTAAAGAAGGACGAGGCGAGCAAAGGCGTACGGAACAATGGAAACTGTATGGAAAGCTGTTATCCTGTACGCCGTGAAATTTGTTTATTTAAAACTTTTTTCTTTTTTTTTTTTTCTCCCCCCCCCCCCCCCTCCATCGCCTCCGGTGCTGGAATGGGATTTGACAAATCAGAGCGTGAAATTGCGATTAGCCCGTCTCAGTTTGTACACCGAGCGGGGGCACGGGCGGACTTGGCATGGCCAAAGGTGTAACCTGTTTTGTTTTGCCTCGGCTCCGCTTTCCCAGATGGTGAGACCAGCTGCCACCGAGCGGGCGCTGGACGGGGAAACGGTGCGAGAATTGCCGTGGCCTTGTTTCGCTTTTTTTTTGGGGGGGGCCGCGGGACACAGACCGCGTCTTTCTGCCGGTGCCACGAGGGGCGGGGGCCGCGTCGCCCGGTGTTTTGCAAAATTAGCTTTTAATTGAGCGCAATCATAATAATAAGCTTTTTGAAAAAATCTGCGGAGGGCTTGAAACACGATTTAGGGGGGGCCGCGTGGCGGCGTTGGCGAGGGGTCATTGGCTTGGTGAAGACGAAAAAACGTTTTGTTTTTTTCCCGCCTTGCGATACACACTGCCGTCCGGCCTTTTTTAAACTATGACTTTCATTTTATAAATTTCCCCCTTTCTGGCCATCCCACATGTGCCCCCACCACACTCGAAACATGCGCTCTCTACTTATTAACCACCCAATAACTTTTTTTCTTGTTGGTCCTTTCATACATCGATAATATCAACCAACGCCAAATTGTACGGATACTTCTGCACCTACCGGCTCGGGATGATTGTTAAGACTGGATACGTCTCTTCTACGCGGGCGTTCCGGGGGGGGCGGCAGCCTCTAACCTCACGGATTATTGTGAAGGGGGCGAGTTTCCCCCCTTAAAGGCCGGATTAATGCACCCGGGGTGGGCCGAGGGAAGGTAAAAATGACCTGTCCCGCCTTACGTGACCCTCCCCCGGGGCCAGACTGCACATTGCCAAGGCTTTGCTCTTTGCTCTTGAATATGTAGAGATCCCCGGCATCACAGGGCGAGAGGAAGAAAAGGGGGCGTGCAGAGGGGAAAGAGAGAGAGTTGTATCGCATTGCAGGGAAAATTAGTGAGACCAAAGTTGGAGTTTTCTCTGTGTCGGGGGCTGCGAACAATGGCAGCTTTCTGTCAGAGAGCAACTTCAAAGGTCCGCTGAGTGACTGCTCTGAGTTATACTTTGTTGTAGATCACTGAGGAAATTCACAGATGTTTTCTCATACGAGACACCATTATAGCGGCTGAAGTACCCAGTAGCCTCCAGCAACTCTGCCTCCCTCTCCCTCTCTCCCTCCCCTCTCTCTCTCTCTCTCTCTCTCTCCCTCTCCCTCTCCCTCGCTCGCTCGCTCACTCCGGCTCGCAAGCTCGCACATGCACGGCCGTGCTCGCTCTCTGATATCTCTTGTATGAGACAGATGTGTATCCTGTTTTCCCTCCAACTGTCCATAGAATATGGAAAGTTGAAAAAGAAAGGCTTGTGTTGTGGCGTTGCCCTTTGTCAAAACAACAGTTCTCGCTGTCAGTTCTTTCTCTCGCAGTTTAATGATCGCACGCAGATGCCTTTTGCTCCTCGTCCAATTTGGACAACGGGATTTCCAGTAAACTATAAATGATTCCAGTTCAAATGAGGTCAATGCAATTGAACGATTATCATTTAAAAAAAGTTATTTTAACTTGTCCATTATGGGTAGTGTGTGTGTGTGTGTGTATATATATATATATATATATATATATATATATATATATTCTTGACTTTTTTTCTCTTACAGATTGCCTTCTTCGAGTATAAACTGGACCTCACATTAAAAAAAAATGTATATCTTCACACCACATTGCAAATTGTATTTATTTCTAGATATTGTTGTTTTATATGTTTCAAACATCCTCAGAGTTTGTACTTCCTCCTCTGTTCATGAATGAATGTATTTTTGTCACGTTTTTCATTTAACAAAATGATAGACAAATGTATCTGACCCTCTATCGCGATGGTATCTCACTTTTGTAAATGAGGTTGATTTGTTTTTATCTCTTAGGATAAACCTTTATGATCAAGACAAAAAATGGAAGCATCGAGGAATTCACTTTTTTTTTTTTTCTCCCTCTCTCTCTCTTTTCTTTTTATCGTAGTCGCTAGGTTAGCAATGGGTTCATGTTTGTGACCTCCAACTCCCAAAACCTTGCCTAAAAACTGCTCCAGTATTTATTGTCCGTTAATGTCATCGGGTTCACGGTACCTTTTGTAAGTCATTTTACATCCAAAGAAAGGCACACGGGCGTTCTCACGTGACATGACATCCGCATTGGGCTTAGAGAGTCAAAAAACAAAACCAAATCTCCCGTGTGCCGTCATCATAAAAATGTGCAGGTTATCCAATGATCGTCTGCTGATTCGCATTGACCTCGCACCGTCATGAAATCTGAATTAAAATGAGTTGTAGGGGTGTTTTTTGGGGGTTTTTTTTCCACGTTCGTGTCGAGAGTTATGAAACATGACGACGCGCTCGTAATATCACCCTGGGTGCTGTCACTGTCATGGTTGAAGAAGCGCCTCCTCGTTCCTTTGGCATTCCAGCGTGAGTCAGGGACTTCGCGTCTCCCGTTCAAAGAGATTTGTTGTTTGTTTTCGCCGTCGCTACCACACCACATGTCGCTATATCACTTTTATCTCTTTGTGTCCCCACTAGTTGTCAAATCTTTTTTTTTTTTTGTTTGTTTTTTTTTTGTGTTTTTTTTTGCTACGGTGCAATGAACTCCAAGATGGCGACTGTTTAACACTGTTTTCTTTGTTTTTTATACATAATGAGCAAAGTGAGTAAATGTACCAAAATAAAGTGATGTTGACGGAAGATGTTGCACGCGACTCGTTCTTGATAACGACAAATCTCCGCCGCTTTTTTTTTTTTCCTATCTCACCTCTCTGGGACCAGAAGACCTTTTTCTAAAATGCACTGTAAATCCAGAATAAACGAAGCCGTCCTCCGACTCGGCGTCCCGTCGTGTGCGCTCCCCCTGCCCTCCCCTCCGGGGCCCGGCTTACCTAAGGTTCTTCTGCGGTCTGGCTTTACCGCCTCCTGTTTTGATCCTAACAATGTTAATCTACAATGGAGTAATTGTAAGACAGAAACCAAGATGGCTCCGGCCACTCCTGCTGGCCCCGGTGTTTTGTAGTTTAACATGGCTCCGGCGCGGCCCAGCAGGACCCCCCCCCCCCCTCTCCCTCATGACTGTGTGTGGAGCCGTGGGAGAGGACTGGGAACATTAATCCCTTCAAAGGAACAGATCTAATTCAAAATCTGCCGCTCCAAACTAGTTGAGAGGACAGTGATTGTTTCTGGAGGGGGAAGGAGGGGGGAGGGGAGGAGGAGGGGGTGGGGTGGGGTGGGCAGATAAAGATCACAGCGTTGATGTATAAAACTACAACTTCCAGCCCCCGACGCTGAAGTTCACTGCGTGTGCTGCAAGGAGTTTCGAAATGATCCGAGGCGGCCGGAAGAATAAAAGGTTTCCGTCCCAAATTGAGTTTCCGTGTGGTACGCCATCTATTATTGGATTGGAACACCCGTGCGTTATTTGAATAATGCAGCGCATGAGGGTGATTACCTGTGTGTGTGTGTGTGTGTGTGTGTGTGTGTGTGTGTGTGTGTGTGTGTGCACGCGCGCGCTCTCTGCCTGTGGGGTGGGAACTCCTTCTTCCCAAACCTATTGAGCTGTTATTTCTTTTATTTTTTTTATTTTTTTTAAAGGAAGCACAATAGAGACATCAGCCATTCTAAGTGCTACTTTTGACACCTGAATCACCGGAGGCCCATTATGCCGCCTCCCCTGTCATGTTAAGTGGCATGTTAGACTAATTTAAATGACCCACATACAGTTATCCATGAGTTGGCACCTGCTTTATTACTTTTTTTTTTTTTTGTTGTTCTTCTTGTTCTTCTTCTTCTTTTTTTCTTTTCTCTCTTTTATTTTTTATTTTTTTTTACTCGTCCCATTTATTTATTTATTTATTTATTCATTTCTTTTTAATATAAAACGAAGCGAAGTGAATCAACCTGTTTTCTCATCGCTGCTCGGGGTGAAAAATGTTAATAACAACAACAACAACCACAACAACAAAAAAGGAGGGGGGGGGGGGGGGGGGGGACAATTTAAGAGCGGCGTTTTATGCGGGTCAGCGGCAACGCCGGCGACTCCCGCAACTCCCGCCCGCGCGTAGGGATATGCGGGAGCGACGGCGACCCCCCCCCCCCCCCCTCTCTCTCTCTCTCTCCTCCTCTCTCTCTCTCTCTCTCCGAGGGGGAGAGAGAGAGAGAGCGCGTCGGGCAACTTCGGCGGTTGGGGTGACTTGACGGGCTCCCTCTTCCCTCCACCCCGCCGCCGCCGCCCCCCAAAAAAAACCCATAAACCCCCCCCCCCCCCCCCCCCCCCCCCCCCCCAAAAAAAAGCAGCCGGTGTCGCGCACAGATCTCCGGAGATAACAACGTCGCATTGTCACGCGGGGCGCTCGCTACAAATCCCTAATTATAAAAAAGAGAGAGAGGGAGAGAGAGAGAGAGGGGGAGAGAGAGAGAGGGAGAGAGAGAGAGAGAGGGGGAGAGAGAGAGAGAGAGAGAGAGAGGATCAGATGACGGCGGCAGCCAATACCGGGCTCTCCGGGCGGCGCGAAGGGGTCTTTGATCAAGAAAATCCAATTATTTGTGTATATACATTTCCCACATAGTGATTACTTCATTAATTGTCCCGCCTTTATCTCCTCCCCGCCCCCACCTCCCCCTAATAATCAGCTCTTTTATCCGGACCAACAAACACACCAGAGGAGCTTTGTGGATTCAAAGGATTTGCTCCCCCCCCCCCCCCACCACCCGCCCCCGCCCCTCCCTCTCCACCCCCCACCACCACCACCACCACCACCACCCCGCCCCTCCGAACCCCCACCCCACCCCTCAAAGAGCCGCTATTCTTTGATGATTGGGCAGCGGCGAACTTCAAAGTGATAAATCTTATTTCTGACTGGCTGGCGGCCCACCAAAGTCCTTATCAAACCCTAAGAAGTGATCCCCTCGCCGCTCAGATGGTCCGAGGATATCTGGAGGAGAGGAGGCAGCGCCGCGCACCCACCGCGTCCCCGCCGCGTCCGCACCGCGTCCGCGCCGCGTCCCCCGCGCCGCCGCCGCCGCCGCCCCGGTCCCGCTCCTCCCGTTTTCACTCGTCCGCTCGTCGTGGTCGTTGTTGGTTTTGTTGTTTTTTTTAAGGTTTTTTTTTTTTTTTTTTTCTTGGGTGGTTTTTTTTTTTGTTTTTGGTTTTGTTGTTGTTGTTTTTTTTTTTTGGTTGTTTCCCCCCCCCCCCCCCCGAACCGAGAGTCGAGGACAGGACCTGTACCATGGCAGCGGTGGCTGTTCTGCGGAATGACACTCTCCAGGCTTTTCTTCAGGTTTGTGTTTCAAAAGTTTTTTTTTTTCTTTTTTCTTTTCACCCCTCCTCCCCCTCCTCCTCCTCCTCCTCCTCCTCCTCTTCCTCCTCCACCCTCCCATCACCCCCCCACCCCCCCCCCCCCGGGCGGACTTAAGGTGATGTGTGGAAGTTGCGGCGCCGCGACTCTCGGATTGTGGCAGGTGTCGCTGCGCTTTTGTCGCAAAAAAAACCAAAACAAAAAAAACAAAAAAACAACAACAAAAAAAACAAAAAAACGAAAATGTCATCCGACAACTTTGATTTTACGGAGTCCGTCAAAATGTCACCGCTTGTGTGTCGACATTTAGGTCGTTAGTTTGTTTTTGCGTCCAATGTCGCGTTGGCGCACCACGTGCGTCATTTTATTTTTATTGCTATTTTTACCTTTCGACGTTAATGTGTGATCTTTTTTTTTTTCTATTTCGTTCTGCAATATTGGTCACCGATAAGTTTTGGAGCTGCTCTTTACGACGCCATCTTATACTACCACCCGAGCTTTGACAAACCGACGGAAGTCCGGGTGGAAATGCAGGTCATTTCCCTTTTACAAACTTCCCCCCAAAATTGAGAATGATTTCTTTTGATTTTGAAATGTTCGTTTCTGCTCTCCAGGATCGCACCCCAAACTCCTCTCCGGAGAACTGCAAGCACTCCCCCCTCGCCCTCCTGGCGGCCACCTGCAACCGGATCGGGCACCACCACCACCACCACCACCACCACCACGGATCGAGCCCGGCGGAGTTCCTCCAGGTCCCGTACGACCCCACCCTCAGCCCGCCCTCCCGCCTCTTCCACCCGTGGAGTAACGAGGGGAACCCGCAGAGCTCACTGTCCTGCGGCTCCACCTTCGGACTATCCTCCAAGCCCCAGCTCTCTGCCCACATCCAGAGCTCCTTCGGCTCCCACCACGAGCTGCCCCTCACCCCTCCGGCGGACCCCTCGTACCCCTATGACTTCTCCCCCGTGAAGATGCTGCCGTGCTCCATGCAGTCCCTGCAGTCCACCTGCCCGCCCACCTACGTCCCGGCCGTCACCTACGCCGCCCCCACCTCCATCGCCCCCGCCATGCCCGGCTTCGTGACCGGACCTTCCGGTCTGGTGCACCAGCACCAGCAGAGACAGCTGTCGCCGAACCACGGGGAGGACATCCCCTGGTGGAGCCTCCAGCAGGGCAACCACGTCAGCCACCCGTCCACCCTGGGCGCGCACCGCTTCCAGCTGCAGAGGGGCTTGGTGCTGGGACACACCGACTTTGCCCAATATCAGACTCAGATTGCGGCGCTGCTGCACACCAAGTCTCCCCTGGCCACCGCCCGGCGATGCAGGCGGTGCAGGTGTCCAAACTGTCAGTCCTCCGTGTCGAGCGACGAGCCCGGGAAGAAGAAGCAGCACATCTGCCACATACCTGGCTGCGGGAAGGTTTACGGGAAAACCTCGCACCTCAAGGCACACCTGAGGTGGCACTCTGGGGAGAGGCCGTTTGTGTGCAACTGGCTTTTCTGTGGCAAGAGTTTCACCAGGTCGGACGAGCTGCAGAGACACCTGAGGACTCACACGGGGGAGAAACGCTTTGTTTGCCCGGACTGCTGCAAGAGGTTCATGCGGAGTGACCACTTGGCAAAACATGTCAAAACTCACCAGAACAAAAAGAGCAAGTGCCACGAAAAGACACTCGACCACGTCAAAAGGGAAGACACGAGGAGTATGTTGTAACACACCTTATAGAGCAGTGGTTCTCAACTTGGGGGTCCGGGTACCCCCCAGGGGTCCTTCAAGAGGTTCCAGGGGGGGGTCCCAAGCAAAGTGATTCATAGTTAAACTGCAGTTATTTCGTCGACAAGACGTTAGCACCATTAGAGAATGTATAATAATGACGGTGTTCGGTTTGGTTTTCATAGTTTCACTGTTCTCTCCTTAACTGTAGTATCGGAAGGTTTGGAATTTCGGGCGAAATCATGTATGGAAATCATCTCAAATTGGGGTCCCAGGGACAAAATCTTGTCAAATGTGGTCCGTGGCCTCATGTGCATCAAAGGGAGGGTCCCTGATATGGAAAAGGGTGAGAATCACTGCTTTAGGGTATCTCAGACGATTAGGATTCACTAGTGCAATACAGTTCTATATTAGTTCAAGTACAAAGTGAACTATAATCCCTCAAATATTTCCTTTCTTTCCTTGGTTGGTTCCCTACATCCCTGTAGTCGTTTTTTTCTGTTTTTTTTTTAAACATTGCTGGTCTGTGTAGCACAATTTTATGTATATATGAAGTTGCATAAATTAATTTGGGATCACTCAAAAACTCGTTCATTTGATGAGTTTAAATTCACTGTCTATATCATGTCAAGGGAGACAAGTTTCCAACTTGTGTTTTGATCATTGTCTTCGGTGGAAGATTTCATTCTTGTAAATTATATTTAATAGCTTTTGTTGAATGAAAGTGTCCGTTTTCACTCCATATGGGGTGCTTTAAAGCATGCTCTTGAAAAGAAATGCTATTGTTAAATTGACCCAAATACTGTGTGAGAATAAAGATTATGCGATTTTCCTCATCTCAGCAAAATATTTGTTTCCTCCTTCTCGTGAGACAGGAAGACGATGCTTATGTTGGTTAGATGTTGGGATGCTGGACTCTCACGTCTCACGTTAAACCTTAATTCCAAAAAAGTGTTCAGTTTGATCCGCCCGCGTCACAATTCGCGTATGAGGGATTAGCAAGCGAAGTATCTCAGGAAATCAAGTGATTTATGAGCTTGTGTCGTGACTGAAGAAGAAAAGTAAATGGTGGCTGTCTTCAGACTGTAACAAACATGAGTTTGCACAAAAGGAGTCTGAATACCTAAGACGTAATCACCTTAAAAAATTATTCACGTCACTTTGCCATGACCGTTTTTATGTATCACGTGTTCCACAAAATTAAGAGAAAAATAAATTCCTATTTTACCTCGCCTTAACCAGCCGCTAGTCCTATGGTTGTTAAAACAATTTACCAAACCATGTAAAAAATTCTTATGCTCTTGCGATGGTACGGTGAGGCAGAGGTTAAGTAGAATTGGATTCAGCTGTATTTGAAGAACTTGCTAGAATAAATGGGGAAATAAAAGATAATCAGGCCGTCTAAAATGTTAAAATAAAAAAATAAGTGAAATATATCTTTCAGAATTATATCTCGGTTAATACTGTTTTCCAACGCAGTTAAAAGCTGATTAGTTCTACAAAGACTTAATATTCAAGAGGTGCGGTGAACGCCACACAAAAATGTGAAGTTGTCAAAAAAATAAAAATAAATCATCTGACATTGATATTATTGTGTCGGACTAAGTTTTGCGCTCTTTCGAGTCTTCGTTCTCAAAATTTAAAGCAGCGATATCGATACATTAACAGGTGAAAATAGCACTTCTCTTAGTTTGCAAAAATGTGCTAAATTCTGCCAGTGCAGTGTTTTAAATACAGAGTAGTTTTGGTTCATAACGTTACATCTCATAGTCATTAGAAAAAAATTGGATTGGATTGGATGACAATTTAATGAATTAATTATTGCATTAATTTAGCATTGATAATTTTACTCTCCGCAATATTAAATGCAGGACCGGTGAGGATAAATACTTTTATTTTTTTCCTTATTGAGCCAATTGGATATAATATTGGAGATAATATTGCATATTGAATAATATCTTTACTTGCCACTTACGTGGGTAAATTCCAGGAAGACAAGAATTATTAGAATTATGATGTTAGAAATTCCTTGCTGCGATGGAATGGATAATTTCGACAGTTTAGAAACTTTCCACAAATATGACATTGATTTAACCATTTAAATTAAGCTGACAGTGCATTCTTTCTTTGACATAATAGCAGCAAGTTTAGGGAGCCTGGATTGCACACCCAGACATGCGCTCACCTGGACCCGCCACGGTCTGGTTCATTTGATTTCTGACCAGCTCCACTCGAGCCAGGGGAAGCTAAGGGGTTAAGTGCCTTGCTCAAGGGCCAAGTTAACTGCGGCGCTGTGATCGCCGGGAAAGCTAAGGAGGGAGAATATGTTATGTTGTGTTTATGTCAAGGTATTCCCACACGGCCCGGCGAGCTCCAGCTTTGACTTCCAGGAGCCAAAAGGTCCCCCAGACCGACCTCCACGCAAGCGGTGTTTCGTAAGCGATCGACATAAAGAGGAGGCGGTCGCTCCGGTCGGTTACTGACGCGAGTGAGAACAACGCAGTGGGTTGCATCACGGGCTGGCGGTGCTCCCGCTGCAGCGCTTTCATCCCCTCCGTGTTGGCTCTGTGAAAGTATTTTCTTTTTTTTTTTTTAAACACAGTTTGAGGCCATTTAGGAATTCTGTAGGATGGAACTGCTGCTTTTCATTTCAATTTAACTGTCAAGCTTGCACCTCAAGAGCGCCCCCTATTGCACGTTGTCTCAATTGTTGCTGTGAACCCCCTCTCAATATGCAGCACAATTCCACCAGGAGTCCTGACTGTGTCTGGATTGTACATGGTGATGACGATGATGATGATTATGATTATGTGCATTCCAATACATTTAGAGATTTGAATCTTTCCAAGCTTTACATGTTTTCTTTGTTTTAGAAAAAGTTCGAAAATGCCCTCTCAGGAGTAATACAGGGCACCTATTGCCACCGCTTAATATAATGCATGGCTGCAAGATTAAATACATTTGGAATGTGTCGTTTTAGACAAACCGTTTAAGTTGCAAACGTCATTTCGATAAGTTGTGTCGGCGTCATAATGTGGGTAATGACGTCAACTTAATACTGTGTGTAATTTCAACTCTTAATTTCTGTGAATTTAAAACAAAATCCAAGTTGTAGCAACATCATGAAATGGGCTTGATGACTTCCAAATTCAGACAGTCGAGACTGCGTCAGACGGGACCTGCAGGCTGAACAAGCGCGATGCAAAAGACATTTTCAAGGTGAGTATCTTTTCATTTATTTAAATTCTACTAAAGCTATGAATTTGGGCATATTCTCAAGTGCGATATGACCAATAGTGGACTTGTGTAGGGAGGTTGGGCTGCACCTGCTAATGCAGTTGATGCAGTATGTTGTACTACCATATAACACTACTCATGTACAGCGGGGTCATTTGGCCATCCCAGCCTTCAGCCGAGCATGGCAGTGGTTAAGAACGATGAATCATGCGACACAATCTGCTCAGCTAGAGAGGGATTTTTTTTTTATTTGTGCCGCGGGGAGGAAAAGCATGATTAAATATTTGTTTATTCTTGTAAGAGGCAAGAATCATTTATGAGGCCCCTGCGATCAGGGACTCTGTGGAGCGCTGGCCTGCGTTATCCCACGCAGCACAGGTACGTTTTTTTTTCTTCTTCTTATATTTCAAATTTAAGGCCACGATGTTGATTGTTTGATGCTTTCTGGTTGAAGTTCATCTTTCGGGCAGCGCTGGAAAGGGATTACACTTTCGGAGCTTCATTAAAATCAGCTTGGAACGACTTAAAACACGCTGCAGATAGTTCATTCCAGTGAATCAGCGTTGCTGTTGATCACAGTAAACATTTAGCCCGCCGTATCATTTCTTTTGGTTTGTCAAAAACAACAACGGGGCCATTGTATGGTAATGCAGGCGCGGGCGTGTCGTGTTTTCCTTTTCGCTGTCTGTGCATTCGAAGAGAGCCCAGAACAGGGCTGAACAGGAACGCGAGGAAATGGTCAAATTGACAATAGCAGTTTCTCAACATCCCCCATATGCCTCCTCTTTATTTTTCTGTTTTTGGTTTTCTAATAACAAATCCTCTTCAACGCAAGAAGTTGGAAAAAAACAAAACATCCTCATACACTGGAGTATAGTGAATGCACCACCGGGCATGGTTTTGAAAACAGTCCGTGCTTGCAACTTCAGTATTACATAATAAAAATGTAAAAATAATAAATTATGCTAAACGTTGACTGTGATGGATCATCTGTCGGGCAGCAGGTTTTGCAAGTTTTAAATCTCTGCAAGTTTAAAGTAAACAAAACTGAAACAATACCTTCCTGGGAGGTACTGTATGAAATTCTGGATTTGTACTCACTGAACTAGATAAAACTTAAAAATGCTGGCAATGACACGAAGCTTTAAAAAAAAAAAGGCATTGTGCTTCAAAGAAACTCCTTATGAAGGCTGACATCTGCTTATAGCAACTGTCACAGCTTTCTTTAGCCGGGTACTGAACTGGCCCCGTCTTACTGGCCGCTCAACAACAGTGGGTCATTTCAGTGCCCCGCTTCTTTTTTCGTTTCTTTTTTTACCACTGTACTGTAAGTCAGAGGTCGCACAGATGTATTTATTTATCTATCTATCTATCTATCTATCTATCTATCTATCTATCTATCTATCTATCTATCTATCTATCTATCTATCTATCTATCTATCTTTATTTATTTATTGATTTGTTTGTTTATTTCTTTTTTGTTTAACCTGTGCTGTCAGCGTGCTGGGCATACACCCCAGAGTATTTGTGTGCCATTGCATCGAGGACAGAGTTGGTCTGCAAGTGGAGTTCAACTTCTCAAGATTTAGGCGCTCGCACAGATTTGGGCGTTGTTCTCTTTTTTTCTTGAACTGATGTGTTGCGGTATAAATTCACGCAGCGTGGCTGATTGTCCGCAAGATTGAATTCTCCAGTTTGTGTGGTCTTCAAATAAATGAAGAATTCAAGAGAATCACCATCACAACATAAGCTTGATAAGCTGAGCCTGCGTGCGAGCGTGCGTGCGTGAGTGTAAAGGTTTAAATCAAATAAATAACGGCTCCATCGATCAACCCAATTCACCAAGAGTGACAGTCTAAAAAAGTCGGCCGTAATCATCCAACTCATTATCTCCAACGGACTAACCTGTCTTTTCATTTTCTTAAGGTGGACACGAGAAGAGGACACAGAAGAGTTGGAGGCGAGGGATGACAATTGCCATGATTGGAGACCGGTCCAGCCCGGGATCTGACCGCACGGCGGCGGCCATCGTGGTCGAGGGAACCCAGACCCTGGAGGGAAGGGATGTTTCGCAAGGCACCTAAATGTACTTTTCAGCCGTTTCAGTCGCTGTTCCTCCAATGCGACGGACTGAACGCCGGTGCGAAGGGACGGAGTCTCGACAACAGTATTTTCTGAAGGTTCCACTTGTTTCACAGCTCTGTCAGACGTTATTCAGGTTCAGATGATCTGGTTTCCGGTTTTTCGGAAGTCCACCGGAGAGGCCACGAAAGCGATGTGCAGCAAAAAAACAAGGGAACACAAGACAGACACACGTTTGGGATTGTTTCTCTGTCGAGTTGCTCTGGAAATTCACAACTGCAGTTCAAAATTAAAAAAAAAAAAAAGAAGTGAATTGTCTAATGATTTAGTTGTTGGGTGAATGAATTGCTTTAAAGCTACGACGTGAACAAAAACATGAAAAAGCTGAAGGAAATAGTGAAGAACATCAAAAACAGAATTTTTCAAACTTAAAAAGCTGTGTTCACAATTATGCTGATTAAGAACATAACACTTAAAATATCAGTTTAAATAATGTGGAACAACTTCATTTTGTCATTTTTTAATGTCATCAACTTAACGACTCGTGTTGATGATACCAATTATTAAGTAATTGGTAATTTAAAAAAATACCTTTGATTGTAGAGGAAAAGCTGATTCCCTGAACTCAATGTGGTTCGTTGGTTGAATAAAATTTCATGAGAAAACGCCACAAACCAAAAAGATCGACGCAAAGTGTGTGTGTATGTGTGTGTGTGTGTGTGTGTGTGTGTGTGTGTGTGTGGTGTTACATCCAGACTGAACCCAACCCAAAAGATAAATGATCTGTGAGAAAAGAACACTGGCTAGAAAAAGAAGGGAGGTAAAGGAGGGCGGGGCTAAAAATGAGCCTTAACCATTTGAACCAGAGTCTTCATTCAAATTTTTATGATCCTATTATGTTAAAAAAAAAAAAAAAAAAGAAAGAAAGAAAGGGTCCTATGGAAGTGTTGAATGCATTTAGACGTTCTCTTTACGAAGTGGACCAAGGCGGCTTTTGGCCCCTAGCGCCACCGCGCGGGATAAACTCTGTAATCCATCAAATAATAGAACGATTATAAAAGGTCTTGGAAGGCAACGCTTAACTGTACATAAAAAGGGTCTTGAACGTTAGGGCTTCAGTTGCGGCCCAAAACAACTTCAATTTTGGTTACGGTGTTTGCAACTTCTATTTTACGATGTGTTGCCGTTGTGCATAGTGAAAAGCAAAATGATTAAGTGGTTCATACGGAGCAAGAGAACAAGAGAACTTTGAAAGTGATTAAAAAGTAGGTAAACGCTTTTCAAATTCCCAGTGAAAAAGGTTGGCTCTCCACAGATCTGCTTTCATGTACATGCTACAGTAGGTATCGCGCTCATAGAGGGTTTCAGTTTTTACCTTTCGTTTTTTCTTCTCTGCCCCGGTCGTAAAAACACGCGATACACGGGGGCGTCAGTGGAATTAGAACCGCCCTCCGTCGGAGTAGCCCCACCCACGGCCGGAGAATCACAAGCGTCGCTGCTCGGTTCCGTTGGTTTCACGGACCAGCACAAATCTTGAAAAAAGAAAGAGGAATTAATACCAATAATTCCGCTGTGTGTTTCTTTCCCATTTTTTAACTGAATGAAACAAAAGATCCCACAAACTCGTCCGCCACAAACTTGCAGAGTCTGAGCCAACTTTTGAATGAGGCCTTTTTTTAGGTGTAATATGAGTGAAGATTCAGCGACTGCCGTGCTAATTTCTCCTCACGTTTGTGCATATTTGCGTGGACCGATGAGGTGAAATCAGTGAAGGTTTATCAAGTAAATACAACGGAACCGGGAAGTAAAGCTCGAACGCCATTGGCTCACAGAACTCGGGGCCTCGGGGAAGGAGAGAAGCTCCGCTCACTGAAACACATTGTCCTGGAACGGGTTTAGAGCTATGATAGAATGCCTAGAATACATCATCTGTGTGGTACTTTCAGCCAAACATTTCAAAAACGTAACAAATTGCTGTAAAAAATGCAGCACATTTTGTACAATCATGTACCGTTCTTTGTAAATACAGTTGAGCACTCTAAATGCTGATGGCTTTGAGGTACAGAATATGAAATTCTCCTTTTCACACGTGTTAATGTAGCCCAGCAAAGACAAAATCTGTTTCCGAACAAATTTGAGGCAAGAGATAAGCAAGGCAGTTGCTGAATCTTCACTCATATTAGATCTACAAGGCCTCATTTAAAAGTTTTTTTTTTTTACCACTTTCTTCGTCAGCTTGGGGGGGGGGACACCGAAGCGCGACGCACCGGGACACCGTGGGGATTTTCTTGTCTCGTGTAAATGTCGGAAAATAAAATAAAATAAAATAGAATAAAATAAATACATCTTCAGGTTTTGTTTGGAGAAACGCACAACAGATCGCATGCCACAGCCTACAGTCTACAGTATGTACTTTGTACTGCATACTTTATTTATTTTTTTAAGAAATATCTTTTTTTTTTTTAAATACTTACATTTCCATCGTCTGCAGTTTCTTCACAGACAGTTGGTATTAATTCCATTAATCCCTCAGCTCACAATTAACTGACCTGACTGGGCTGTCTTATTTCACAGTTTGTGTGTTAGTAGGCCCATCAGAGACCCAAATGTATGTGCACAAGTACTGAAAAGGTGAGTTTTGCATAATCCCCTTTAACAGCAATTTTCTGTACAGTCTTACGGTATAATACAATATTTTTCAGTCGCCCATAACTCACCTGAGCAAAATCATGTTGCATCAGGTCCCACCACCTCATTTTGCACACAGTCAATGTAAGGACATAAAAAATGTCAAGTAAAATATTTAGAAAATATTATGGATCAGTGATTTTATTCAAGATAAAAGGAAGAATAAGAACAAGAGGAAGAATAGACCATTTTCACCCCGACTCTGAGCCTGCCAGCGCCGAAGTGGACGGAGCACCACCGCCTGTTGCTCCTGCCGCCGATAAACACCGCACACCGTCACCCATCCTGCTCCTGTGGTTTATTTAACAAGGTAATTGCTCATCACAGTCACCGTTACCCTGTTATGTCATTTCGTGTGGAATTTACATTGTATTGAATGTTTGTTTGGAGTTTTTGTTGCCGAAAAGACATAGGCCTAAGCCTAACAAAGTCCAAATGACCGCTTGGAGTTACTTGGTGTTAACCGCATGTTGCAAGCTTGCAGGCAAATGTTTTCCAATAAAGAGAGAGGGGGAGATAGAGAGAGAGGAATGAAGGTAGAAATAGAGTGGGTGGGGGGGGGCTGCGCTCTGAACCCAGGACGATGCATGCCTGCCAGAAGCCGTCTCCTACCCGTATGTGGACTCTTTCCGTTGGCTTCAGGCATTTCCTCCACCTCGAAATGTTTCTTTGCCTTGCATTCGAACGCATCCCCACATCTACACATATAGCGACGGTGTAGGGGTCAAAAGCAGAGGCTACATTTCACCGCATTGTGTGTGTGTGTGTGTGTGTGTGTGTGGACGCATGTGTTGTAGTGTGGTGTGTTGCGTGGCAATTAAGGATTCTTCTTCTTCTTCTTCATTGTCAGTCATCTCACCGAGGTAGATGGGAAATGTTCAACTTTTTTTTCTTTTTCTTTTTTTGATCTTGGCATAAAGACTGACAATGGCTACCCATTTTCCAAATGTTGAAGTCTATGCAGTTAAGTTGGTCAACCTTATTCAGGCTACATTAACCACAGCAGCGATTTGGAACTGCAATAGACTGCACTTCTACAATTTTCTCCATAACAATGCAATCAGTAAAATTGTTGTTTTAACCATGGACCCCATGGTTGAGAAGTCAGAAATTCAGCCTCAACTCCAGAAATACCAAGATTGGCCTGTAATCATGTTATTAACGGGATATTTTGCAAGGAGATCAGGCCATTATGACACTGGCTTGATTTGCTATGATTTCCTCCTCGGTTGGCTTCATTGGTATCAACACAGAGAGAGGAACAACGGCCAGACAGGGGAAGCTGTCCAAGAAGAGAGGGAAGCTGGTCCAGAAAAAAGGCAGCAATTGTGAATCCCCATGTGGACACTCTTATAAAAAAAAAAAAAAAAACAACTGATGGACTTGGAATGGGGCTTCATGGAGCCCACAACACATCTCCACACAGGATCTGAATTTAACAAAGGAATAGCCCACACTGCAGCCAGATGTTCATGTTGTCATTTTAAGGTAACAAGCCTCAGCAATGTTTTCTATTCAGTCCAGTTGTCTCAGTTGCGCAGTTGCAGGTTTGTTCTTTCACTCGTTTTCCATTGCACATGATATTAACTCGTGAAAGATGGATACCGAAGGCAAGTTGTAGACTGTACAGACTGTACAGATACATTTGTCATTTACTGAATGTGTTTGATAATGCTTTGGCTTCAATAAATGCTGAACGTTGCCAGGCCATCTCTCGTCCGAGCCGTGTCTATGTCAGCAGTTCTCAGGGGTTTCCATTTTGAAATGTAAACATTTTTAAACATTACCTTCTAGCAGTGTTATACTGTAATGATCACATTCTACAGCACTTAAATGCATTTTACAGTAATAAACTGTTTATGGAGATGACAGCAGGAGCACTAAAATAACCAAACAGCTGACAGTATTATACTGTGACGCTTATATTCCATACAGCACAGTACTGTAATATTTTTCACAATAATAAACTGAAGACTACAGGCGGTGCACTGTAGAATAACAGTTTCATGCTGGCAGTAGCTCACTGTAATTTAACAGGGAAATGTGTTGGGCACCTCAGAGACCGATATTAACTTGTTGAAAAGCAGCCTAATAGGTCCAATTCATTGCGCCGGACTACTGAACGCTACCCTGTTTATTGTCAAAATTTCAGAAACTTTCTATTTTGTGTGAAAATAGCAAGGATTTGTTTTAAGTGAAGGGCCCGCCTTCTGCATTGTTATCTTTGACATATTGATACACATTTGAAAGGTAACAATGTGAGACAAAATTGACTTTGTAGTTAATTACGGCCCTTTTGGGAGCCCTTGGTCATTTGAGAACCCTTGGCCGTCGCCTGATGTTCCTCAATGTTTAAGACCTATGGATTTGTGTTCCATTCTAGGCTGCGTTCGATGCTGACCCTCCCCTTTTGGAAGACATCAGGAAAAGCTTGTCTCTGCGGGTACACGTATCTAATGGTGTTCGTACCTTTGATCTCATTTACAACAACCCCCATGTAACATACAGCGGACGAGGTTCGTAAGGCGTCTGGAACCTCTGCAAAGCTCATTCCTGCGGTAACAAATTTCATTATTTGTTTGAGAGGAGTGCACCTGGCTCGGTTTACTGGCCCTCTCTGCCTCTCTCGCAAGCCCAGAATGTGTGGTTTCAGGGTTGGCTGATACGTCTCGAGAGTCGTTCCTGTTCGTGCTCGACCAAATGATGCCTCTTAAAAAGGTGTGATGGCCGATGAAATTCCAAACGTGCTTCTTCATCTAGGACCCTCGTTTTGCGGAGATTTTTTTCGGCGATTAATATGTTGGGGGGATAATTATTACGGCGGATGGTCAAAGGGCCCCTTTTTAATTGTGCTTGTTTCTTAGAATCCCGGGTAAAAGGGACACAACAAAGAAGTCACTCGTGTAGACTTCAAAATATATTTTAACATATCTAAACAGTATATCTCAACGAAAATGATATGACGTGAGCTTCACAAAGCTGGAAGCTATGGCTGACTGCCATTTGGAAACTCCTTATATCCAACGGCAAGAGACAAAGATGCATAACCTGCTCTAAGGAGCACGAAACTTGGAACCCTGAGCAATGGAAAATGTAATATGGTCTGATGAGTCATTTTTCACCCTATTTCCAGATGGGTTTTATGTTTGGAAAAAGCCAAGGGATGCCTCCTACCCACACTGTCTGGTACCAACTATTAGACACGGTGGGGATTGGTAATGGTATGGGCAGCCATCTCGCAGCAGTCATTGGGTACAATAATTGCTCTGCCTGGTCATATAACGCCGAGGGCCATGAGGCCATTTTACAAGATCAGGTGCACTCCATTCTGCAAAGCCTGCTCGCTCATGATGTTCCCACGTTCCAGGATGATAATGCCCCCGTCCGCACGACTTCGCAAATCCAAGAGTGGTTTCCATGAACATCAGGGTGAAGTCAATCGTTGACCACGGCACCCTGATCTGAACATCATTGAGCCTTTATGCAATTTTGGAGAAACTGCAAAGTGGGTTTCCACCTCCTCCGCCCCTCAAAGAACTTTTTTTCTCTCCAATATTTCAAAATCCCACGGCACACAGTTCAGGGCTTGTATGACAGCATTCCCAGAAGGATTGCAGCTGTTCTCAAGGCAAAAGGTGGCCCTACGCCTTATAAGGTCCTTGATATTAATATATTGCTCTGTATTTCCATCTTTTTGTACAACCTTATGTATATATAGATTTTTTACTCATTATCCTGTTATCTCATCCTTTGTATTTTTGCGTTATAGTTAAGTTATTTATTTTTCATAGTTCAACAACTGTTGATTTTAACTAACCCTTTTTGAGTCATTTGCATTTTTATTAGAAAATTAAAGGATTGAGCTTTTGCATATTTTAATTGGTTTTTAAAGGAAAGGGATGCTTTGACCGTGGCAAATTGTTAAATTGGATTCTTACTCTCACTTGTTCTAGTCAGACAGAAAAGTGCTATAATAAATGAAATTTCATGCAATTTTCATTAAAAGTGACTGTTGGGTGGAAGACTGGTTTAAGGAAGTCAGTGGAGTCATGCTCATGCTGGACGACGCTGGATGTATTATGGGTCATGATCTCACAATACTGAAAATGTGAATAAAGCTATTATCAGGTGTTTGCTAATTGCTATTTTCCGTCGCTTTTAAATGGTGTATGTATGTATTTTAATCCACATTGGTATTTGAGGTTGTGGTCCGAACAACCTCTGTTGTATCAATGAATGCGATACAATTGCTTAAACCCACTGCCACACAGTTCACAAAGTGGGGTCTGGGTGCTTCTGTTGGTCCATTTAGGACTTTATGTATGCAGTAAATAGCATAGAAGGATAGACATCATCGTTTTTTTTTCTACTACAAAGCAAAACTAAACCAAGAGAAAATCGTACTTCCTGAATGGGGGTTGATGGAAAAATGGATCCACCCAGTGTATACTTTGCTTTTACCTTATCATCCCATAAAGTCCATTTGTAACAAAAGCAGGTCACAGTACTGCATACGATAACATAAAAGATAAATAGGATTCCATTACCTTTGGAAAAGACTGCTTCACAATAACCAAAATCAAAGTGCTGTTGCCATGCCCCCCCTGATGGTAACTGCTCTAGATGGTAACTGTGTTGGAACTTTTTGAATGCATTAAGTGATTTTCATCTTTTAATGACTGTCTGCTGCAGACTGTTTTTTTTTATTTTATCTAATCTGTTTGCCTGTAAAATAATTGGGGTTTTCGCAGTCTTGCAATTCTTCCTCAGTCATCTATCTGTTCCTCTTGTATCTCTTATTTCTCTCCATATGTGGGTAAATTGCTCGAATTATTCGACTATTCGTCACTAAACAAAACCCCTGCCATCTAACAGTTAGTCTGGTTGTAAAGTTAAGTTTGTTCAAGCCTATAACTTGGTGAATAGTTCACAAGCAGTGGGACGAGGGGGTTGACACTGGGCCGCCCGCTGACAGCTTGGTGAGCTTCACTGACAGCTGCTGCTTCAGAACGATATTCTCACAAGAGCAGTCGGTCATTCATTCTTTTTCGAGTTTACCTTCAATCTTTACATTTTTTCCAGCCACCCAGTAAAATAGACACCTTCCAGTTACCGCAGGGAAATTCTAATGGTACTTCAGTGGTAGCGTAAAAGCAAAAGCCACTTTTTTTGGACAGTACAACCCTTGGATTTTGGATGATGGTCTAAAAAACATTTCAATCGGATCAGTTCTGAGGCACGGAACCAACCACAAGAGGAAATTGTGCAAGCTCTGGCTCTAACTACCCTTCTGCTTTGTGTTATGCTCCATCTTGTGGAGATTAATATGGCCACTACCTGAAACACTCTATCCATCTTTTGTTTTTTTGAGAAATATTGACTCTTCAACATCAGAAACACCAGCAAAATAACTCTCGTATTGTCTTCAATTTGTCTCCACTGAATTGAGTCATTTTATGTTCGTCTACACGTTGGCTGTCTTGAGAAATCAAAAGGCAATTTCAGTTTCACCGACAGTATATCAGCTGCAGTCTGGTGTCTGAGAATTTCAGAGACAAGGCAGAACCTCTGCACCAGTGACGTTAGAGGGAATGGAGGTCATTTTTGGGAGCTGTCCAGTGCTGAAAAAAAACAACAAAAAAACCCAAAACAAAAACACAGGAGGTGGGAAATCCCAGGTTCAGAAAGTTAGATCCCATCCATGCTTTTGCTCCAGCCATGCACCGATCCACCTGCTTTCATTTGGTTGACCTCTGGGTAGTACGTGTTCTAATTGGCACAACTGACCCAATTAGGACACGGTTCATGCAAATTCCTGGAATTTTACTTTCCGAGGCCGGATGTCCCACCCCTGACACAGGCCTGTTTGTGTCATGGTTTGGAGTGTGATCGATGACCGGACACTTATGATGAGTGTTAACATGGAAAGACGAGTCGAACCTGTAATGCCGAAGCTTGCGAATGAGCACCAAATGCACATTCTCTGCTTGGCTCCTGATTCCTCGGCAACCCAACACCCTTGTTATTATTACACCTTTCCTAATTAATAGGTCGGTTTATAATAGCTTCCTTCCTCCATGAATTTCAAGGATGGCCCATTTACCCAGAAGTCATTTGTGGGTCCTCACTGCCACCTTGTGGATCTGTTTTTCCCCCACCCCAATTCTCTGTACATTTCCATTCCCACTCCTCTTGAAATGAATGGAACGAAAGATCACCTTCATAAACGGACAACGGCGAGTGTATTTTGTGGTATTAACCGCTGATCCCAAAACCAGCTCCCCGATATCCGAGACGGAAATAAACGACATTTTAAATGCAGACTTTTCTTGTCTCTTAATTCACCTGAATAAGCCGCCACCTCCCCCACATCCCCCCTCCCTCTCTCCTTCACCCACTGTGTTGCTCATGGCATCAAACTTCAGGTCCGCGTTCGTGACCGGGGTCCAGATCACCGGAGGTATAAAACCCAGGGACCCTCGACACTTGGGAAAAGTCACAAAGCGGGCAAACTGGGAGGACGAGGCGGGTCCGCGGCACCGTGCAGCCACACGGGGAAGGGCTTTCGCGTGGCTCCGGTGACAATAAATAAGGCTTCAAACACCACCGACCCCGCACCTATTTGGACACAACAAAACGAAAAAAAAAAAAGAAAAGGGTGGGAGGGTGGGTGGGCGGGCGGGCGGGTGGGTGCGGGGGGTGGGGGGGGGTCACCTTGCGTGGATTACAGCAGAGATCTGACGCTCCAAACGGTTTCTTTTTGTCCTGGAATCTCTCCTCCTGCAGCTCTTCAATTGGCTTTTTTTTTTTTTTTTAATTTTTCATCCCGTTTCTGCACCTGTTCACCTGGACTAACCCTGACAGGTAAGAGGCTTTATGGGATGTATGTGTTAACTCTGGAAACTATCAGCTTTATTTGTTAGGAGGGGACTGGGGTTGTTATTGGAGATGCTCTAACAGGTGTTATAAGATTTGCTTAGTCTCTTTTTTTTCCCCCATTATATTCCAAAATCTTTAATCGGGTGTCTTGGATGCACGGTATCTGCCGTGCACACATGCACCCGAGCAGATCTTGAAGATGATCACTCAGTGCTGCGTCTGCTGTAAACAATTAACCTGTAAATATGCTGGTGCGCGGGGTTGCGGCGCGTCTTTCGTCCGTGACATTGACCCGCTTCACGGTCAATCATCATTTAAAATCTCCCCGAATTGCTCTTTGTTGTCCCCATAACCCCGTTAACACAAAAGACACCCATCGTCAATCTTCTGGAGTGGAATACCCTCAACTATTGACAGGTTTAGTGCTGTGTTCATCTTCTCACAACAGTGTAAATTTCCAAATGTGAAGTGATGATTCTACATGTTCTATCCCTCGGTGAGAGCTGCTGATGTGTTGGACACCAGTCTCTATGGATCCAGAGCCAGTTACAGCCATGTCCGATTATCCATCACCCACACTGACCAGGCTCATGGGATGAGAGGAATGTGTTGCTGCCACAGGGGCTGCATTTCAATTCTCAAGCTGAATTGTTTATTATCTGTAATGTGCATTATTCCATGATATATTATTCAAGCTGCCTGTGTGTTTGGCTGATCTACAGTCGGATGGTTAAATTTAGACTTGAAACCTGGTTGTGCCATCACCGCCCACGGCGTGTGGTTTAGTTGAACGTCTCTATCCACAGTATAGGGCGCAGGGCTTCACCACCATGGATGAAATGCACCTCAAATAACTCAGAATGCCTACGGATTAGACTTTTTTTTTTTTTCTTTTCCACCTTGAATAATGTAAGATATCTCCCAAAAAAAGTGACTCTAAAGTAGGGAGTTTTGCAGGGTCTCAGGGGGTGATGGCGGCGTCTGCACCCTCCTCCTCCTCCACCTCCTCCGGCTGCGATCCGGATCCCACCTCGACACATTTACGACCACCGGGCTCAAGTAGGTCCTTCATCCCTGATAAAAAATGCAATTTTACCTGTGCTGTTTACTCCGTGGATGAAAGCATTAATCATTTGCGTCGGAGAGCAATATAATATAAAGAAATAAATACAAAATGAAAAAATAAAAAAACGGTGCTATTGGAAATGCGCAACGGACCTCCCGCATCATGATGGACGGCCGTGTCAGAGATGATGTGTTCTAGCAGCACTGAGCTGAGGGTATCAGCCTTGCGGCATGATGTCCATCAATTAATTATTTTTAAGATCGGATAATTTTATTATTATTATTATCATTATCATTATCATTATTATTATTATTATTATTATTTATGCATTATTTATTGTATTATTTATTGTATTCTTATTAGTTGTCGTTTTATTGTATGTGTGATTTATTGTATTATTATTATTATTATTATTATCATCTTCTTCTTCTTCTTCTTCCTCCTCAGAGGTAGGATACCACAGCCATTATTGTTTTGTTTTTTTATCATTATTTTTGATTTACCACATCTTGTTTTGTGTTTCACAATTTTGGAATAAAAATCCCCTTTAATCGCGCCTGATAATTGGCTTTGTGCAGCTGTCACAATGGGAATGACATCATTGTGACGTCCACCGAAGGGAGGAGGACCACGGTGCGTTCATACTGTTTCACGGGTCTGAACCTTCAAATACATGCATACATTTCCTAATTCATTGTAATAGCTGTAAAAGGATGTTTCATAGACCCGCATATTCCCCGCAAAAATTGCGCGTGCATGTATTTTATGAATGTGATCAAACTTAAAATAATAATAATAATAATCATAATATTATTAATAATAATAATAATAATAATAATAATAAATAACAAAGCATTTGATGAAAACGCACGACGTCGAAACGACGTGAGGCCTGACGCAGGGAAACGCTCAGAGCGATGGGGCCCAGTGGCAGCTGAAGAAACAATCCAATCCCCCCCCCCCCCACAAAAAAAAGTGTTTATTTTTTCCATTGAATTTTTCTTGTCCATCTAACCGACATGGATTGAAATGAAAGGGGTTTAAGTGGGCTGCGCCTCCAATGAGCTGAGGAGGAGGTTTAATGATGTGATGTGATCTAATGATCCAAAGCAAGGGTTAAATTGGAGTGTGTGTGTGTGTGTGTGTGTGTGTGTGTGTGTGTGGGGTTGCGGGGGGGGGGGTGGGGTGGAGGTTCCCCCCCCGCAACCCCAACCAAACCCTCCACCAAATTGTACCTTTTGAGACTTTCCCCTCCGCCGTGTGACGGCTGCAAGCCCTTGATAACGCACCGGTTCTTTATCTGTCGCCGCAGCCGGCCCCTGTCTCCCGGCGCCTGCGTTTTAACCGCCGTCCCTCCGCTCAATTAGGGCAATAAATCCGAAGGGCGGGGTGATTAACGCTCGGTCTTCACCCGCCGCCCGTGGACGCCGGCGCACAAGCGGCGTCCGCGAGCACCGCGTCCAGACGCCGGGATGCGGGGGCGCCGCGTTAGGAACGCGGAAACAAGCGCGTTAGTCCCTGTTGAATCGGGGGGCGCGTCCCGCTCTGACCGACTTCTCCGAACCATTCAAGGCTACGACGCGTGGTGTGGAGTGGCCCACGGCTGCACCAGGAAGCTGGGCATGAAGATATGTGGTAGGTTTGGCTTTTTGTTATGCACCACGCCGGATTTATTTTTCTTGCTCAGATTGTTCAGAATGTGATTTTGAATTTCATGGAAACTAAATACAATGCTGGATTATCCGTTTCAAGTGTGAGCTACCGTTAGGCCATCTAAACATTTATGAATATTGTGCTTAGTTATAGGCCATTTGAACTGGAGGGGCGGATTAGCAGCGTTGGGATTTGACGAAATAATATCTCTCTTTATATATATATATATATTGTAAATTAACATGTAGCACACTTCAAGCGATAAACAATTTCATAAAGTAAAACAACACCGACACTACATATAAACGTTTTTATTTGTGTCCGACACGCACTGAAAGCATCTGAATGCATTTGGGAAGACGCGTTTTTTTCTTAGAATTTGGATATTAAATTGCATTGGGAAAAAAAGTCATAAAAAAGTGTTAATTGCAATCTGCTTTTACGGCTATTTAATAATCAGCTATTAGCCAGGTTTGAATCAATTAACCCCGATGTCAAGTCCTTATGCTGAAATTGCCATCTCAAATACTGAGGTGGGGAGAGGTGAGGGAGGGTCCTCGTTTATTGAAAATGATTTCA
The DNA here is from genome assembly GCF_960531495.2 of Zeus faber. Lineage (NCBI taxonomy): Eukaryota > Metazoa > Chordata > Actinopteri > Zeiformes > Zeidae > Zeus > Zeus faber. The sequence goes on along the minus strand of NC_137210.1, from coordinate 16,998,664 downwards.
AGAAACGCTGATGAGGCTGCCCCCCCCCCCCCCCCCCCCCAAAAAAAAAACGAACTAAAAAACGTCAATGACACACACTTCCACAGTGAGCCTTTAACACACACACACACACACACACGTACACACACACACACACACACACACACACACACAAAGAAAAAAAAAGAGTATTGACGTGATTCACATTAATCAACGTCCACTTTCCACTCAAACTGTTAAATCTTCCTCTAGGCTTTATCTGTCCGCCCCTGCCCACTGTTGTGGAATAAGAATTTACTACCACACAACAGCTATTTCTTTTTTTTTTTTGCCAGCTTGAAGTTTAGTGCTGATGTCACCTGGCTCTGCCTCCTGCCAACTCTTCCCTCCCATAAATAGGATTCTCCGGACGGGATCATGGACGTTTTATTATAGTGCAGCAACAAGCAGCGCTCGCTCCGGGGACAGTGGAGGGATAAAATATCACTGTTAACAGAATTATTATCGTTGCACATCGGCGTCGGCGGCCTGGGAAGCTGTGCCGTCGACATGTACGGGCGTTGCCACGACTCCGTTGAATCCCCTCCGTCCTGTGAGCGTCTAGGATTTCTGCAGAAGAACAACAACCTGGAGGAGAAAAGCAGCAGCGGGAGTTCCTTCAAGGAGCGAGGATCCTGTGACAACAGCGACAGGGGGCCCCGGTTCAGACGCACCGAGACGGACTTCTCCAACCTGTTTGCAAGAGGTAGGATGAACAGAGCATTTCATCCGAGTTGCTGTTGTTATTACTCTTTTTTTGATAGATTAAGAAAAAAAAAAAATATATATATATATATATTTCCAAATAAATTCGCGCATTTATTGGAAATAAGAAGATTCCCACTTTTTAAACTAATTTGGTGATTTGTTTGTCATCGGCCTGTTATTACTCTGTTTAAAAGGAGAGTACATTTAATCATACCTATATTTGCCAAGGAAGAAAAACCAGCAATAATTGAGGTTCAAACCTTTCGTGTATGGTTCACAGTAAGACCTCCAAAAAAACAACATATGGTAACAAATAGCAGCAGATTTGGCCTTGGTCCACAGTGTTTAATGAATACATGTCTTGTTGAAAACAGAAACCATAGCCATTTGTTCTAGAATTGTTGTGTGACGTTTTGTTGAAATTAATTGTGGTCCTGCAACCTTTTTGTTTTCTGTGGAATGAATTAGACCGATGAGGTTTCCTGTAGGCCTGTGTGATTACCAATTGTGGTGCAATTAAGCATTTGGAACAATGTGGAATAGGGCCCCCTAAGGAATCAATGTCACATGTTATAAGGAAATCAATGGAAAGGCAATACTGGATCTTAATCACACCACTGTTGCAAATGCAAATACAGCACAATGAGTAACAAAGCCAATTTCCTTTTGCACCATAGATTTATTACCTGCCAAAAATGGGGAGGAACAAACCATGCAGTTCTTGCTGGAAATTTTCGACATACTCACAAACTACGTTCGGAAGACCTTTGACCGGTCCACGAAGGTCCTGGACTTCCACCACCCCCACCAGCTGCTGGAGGGCATGGAGGGCTTCAACCTGGAGCTCTCCGACCAGCCCGAGTCCCTGGAGCAGATCCTGGTGGACTGCAGGGACACCCTGAAGTATGGGGTCAGAACGGGTGAGAACAGAGGCCGGTGGAACAATGGGAACCTCAAAAATGTGTCGGTGGTGTTTTTAACATCTGCGCGGTTGTCCTCGCAGGTCACCCCAGGTTCTTTAACCAGCTGTCCACTGGACTGGACATTATTGGGTTGGCAGGTGAATGGCTGACATCCACAGCCAACACGAACATGTGAGTGCTTTACGGTTATGTAGAGGGGTAACACTTCTTTCCAATTAACACTTTTTGAAACTGCTATAAAAAAGTAGTCAGCTCTTCAATTTTAAACAGGACAAAATGGAGTCAGATTAATAAAATAACTTTAAAAACAATTAGAGACACCAGACTGAGGATGCATTCTGTTTATAAGAGTCTAGTGAGATGCCTAGATGATCTTATTTTTCATTTGTCTAAATAGCCCCAGAATATTGGTATTTTGAGTCGATCAGATCCCTGATAGTTACATAATTAAGGACTTACACAGCAAATACACAGCAAAACGAAATAGATTCCCTGATACATTTTCCAATATTATCATTACTGGTTTGGCAGATAATAGTGGCCTGCAGGCACGCCAAATTGCATATTGATTATTGTTATGTTTAATGTTGTACTAGTTCCAGCTTGGTAACAATCCCATGAGCAGAAAAGTAACTCCATGGAGATAAAATGGACCCAGTGGGAATAACCATCATAGGAATTCAATGGGCCTATTTGTTTTCTACAGTAAAGATGATGTCAGCCTCCTCAAAAGATCTGGGCCTTGTCTTGAACAATCAACTGCTGAGATAAAAAAAAAAAAAGTAATGTACGGCTGCAGCCTTGAACAATCTGTTCTATCAGGTTCCTGGCTGTGCCTGCCATGCACATAAAACCCCATAAAAGCTGCTTAACAATCTATGCCGGACCAACTCATGGGTCTGGCCCATTGGTATTCTTTTGCACCATTTAACTGGGAGGACGGAGTATGTGAATGAAAATATTCCCATTACATTTTCATCATCCAAATGGTTATGCATAACTTTTAACCATTGTGTGCAGATGTGACCTGTGTGTTCAAAATCTCCATTAGGACACAGAATGAAACATATCAACACAACATAACATAGCACTGCTGAAGGTTGGCAATACATTCCCCATGAGACTATTTAAACTTGCTATCAATCCTCATAATCAATTCAAATAATATTGTGCCAGAATCTATCTGCTTTGAAGTTATATGTCCTCTGTTACCCAAAATGCCTAGAACAGATAAGAAGCATTTCTAGAGAAATTCATTACAGTATGGATGTCGGCACTGATGACTTGAACCTAGGGCTGGAGGTTGCTTACGTTTTTGTGATTAGCATTTATTAATTGCTCCATCAACACAAATTACCCCCGGTGGCTCCTGATTGACGTTAATAAGTTGACAATCATATCTGCCGCTTACACAAAATCACAATTAGATCGTCCCCACCTCACCTGAATGACTGCAATGAAATTTGTTTTGGGGCATCTGAGAACTTGTGATGTTACACATTTCCTTTACAAGATTGTGATTGTGAATGCATTAGAAAACAATGCTGTGGGGAATATGTAAAGTGCTCAAATTATACATTAATTACTGACTTGGATTACCCAAAGACAAAGACAGTTATTGAATTATTAGAATAGGAATATTGTTATGAAAACATAATTTGCTGTAATTCTTAGGTTATTCTACTTTGCTTCAGGTGAGATGATTTTTGCAGTTTTTTATTTTACTGTAAAATAAAATTTAAAAAATCATAAAATAACTATATGCCAATGAGAACACTAATATCTTTTATACTATAAAAATAATAAAAGAGCAGAATCACTAAACTGCAAATGAAAATTACAGAGAAATGTCACATAAGAAAAAAAAACTAGCACTATATACAATACTGTTTATATGCATTGCTATTCATAAAAAGTCATATTTTGGCCTGCTGTTTTTACCAGGTTTACCTATGAGATTGCTCCTGTGTTTGTGCTCATGGAGCAGCTGACTCTGAAAAAGATGAGAGAGATTGTCGGCTGGCCGGGTGGTGACGGAGATGGGATATTTTCCCCAGGTAGGGATTTGGAATTGCTGATTTGGGGATTGATTTGTTTCCATAATCTGCATAACTGTGTTAACTCACAATACCTGTATTGTGCCTAATGAGCGACTCCATCCGATTTCTTCAGGAGGCGCAATATCCAACATGTACAGTGTGATGATTGCAAGATACAAGTACTTTCCTGAGGTCAAGACCAAAGGCATGGCTGCCGCCCCCAGGCTGGTCCTCTTCACCTCAGAACATGTAAGACATTTAAAATGTTCATGTTTATAGACCTTGTTTAGACCTGGCATCTATCCGGCCAGTATCCAGATGGACCCGCATTGTGTCCACATACAATCTGCTGCTACAACGACGAGTACCTCCATCAAATAGGAATTACTGTGTCAGGAGTGACTTTAAACTCAAACAAAACAAAACCATTGCAACTAACAAACCATCGTCCCTGCAGAGTCACTACTCCATCAAAAAGGCCAGTGCAGCCCTGGGTTTTGGAACTGAGAATCTGATCCTTCTGAGCACCGACGAGAGGTTTGTACAAAAGCAGTATGCACATAACTCATACATTATAATAATAATAATAATAATAATGCACATAACGTACTATTTATTAGATTCAAATGGCTCTTTGAATTACCATGTCAATTCACTCTGTAGAGGGAGAGTCATTCCAGCTGATTTGGAAGCCAAGGTCATAGCAGCCAAGCAGAAGGTGATCTTTTTTAATTGTTATGATTTATATTTATCGCTATATTTATTTATTTATTTATTTGTTTGTTTGTTTATTTGTTTTTTTATTCATCCATTTGTTTATTTATTCATCCATTTGTTTATCTATCTATCTATCTATCTATCTATCTGTCTGTCTGTCTGTCTGTCTGTCTGTCTGTCTGTCTGTCTGTCTGTCTGTCTGTCTGTCTGTGTGTCTGTCTGTCTGTCTGGACTAAGGGGACGGTAGCTCAGGAGGTAGAGCTGGTCGTCTAGTAATCTAAAGGTTGCTGGTTTGATCCCAGGCTCCTCCTGCTAGCATGCTGTAGTGTCCTTGAGCAAGACACTTAACCCCTCATTGCTCCTGACGGCTGTGTCCGTCGGTGTTTGAATAATTGTAAGTCGCTTTGGATAAAAGCGTCTGCTAAATGTAATGTCCGACTGTCTATCTATCTATTTATTTGCTTACTTACTTACTTATGTGCTTGCTTTTTAAATTATTTATTTGTCTATCTAACTATTTATTTACTTATTTATCTATATATTTATTGTAGCAGTAATAGTAGTAGTAGCAGTAGTAGTAGTAGTAGTAGTAGCAGTAGCAGTAGTAGTAGTTGTAGTAGTAGTTGTAGTAGAAGTCGCAGTAGTAGTAGTAATAGTAGCAGTAGTAGGAGTAGTAGAAGTAGTAGTAGTTGCAGCAGTAGTAGTAGTAGCAGTCGTAGCAGCAGTAGTAGTAATAGTCGTAGTAGTGGTAGTAGCAGTATTAGTAGTAGTAGCAGTAGTAGTAGTAGCTACGGAAAGTGAAACCTTACATACAGGATACAGTGTTGGCAGTACACAGAGAGCAACTTGTGGAATAAGCAGCAGCAGTGTGCTGGAGAACAGCACCGAGGTTATCTCCATAAGGTTAATGCTTCTGTCCGCTCCAATGTGATGCCGGACCCTCTTCCTCTGAAGCACAAGACTCCAAAACAAATCCTCCCGAGGCATAAACTGATCGGACGTACCCGACACTGAGCGCCGCTCGGAAAGCGGCTGCATCGCCCAACAGCGAATTGTCTGAGAGACGTGTCTTTGACGTCGGACGATTTCGGCCTGGAATGGTAACAGCCTCTCTCTCTCTCTCTCTCTCTCTCTCCCCCTCTCTGTCTCTCGTCACCCAGGGCTACGTCCCGATGTTTGTGAACGCCACCGGCGGCTCCACCGTCTACGGGGCCTTCGACCCCATCAACGACATCGCAGACATCTGTGAGAAATACAACATGTGGCTCCACGTGGACGTAAGGAAACGAAAGGGCCGTCTTGAGTTTGGACCGTCGCCGTCAATCATTGTCGGCGTCGTTATCCATGTCATTGTTCTAAAGACTATAAACCCTCCAGGGTGCGTGGGGCGGCGGTCTGCTGATGTCCAGGAAGCACAGGCATAAATTGAGCGGAATCGAGAGGTAAAACAACAGCCCGGTTGAAGGCTGTTGCGGCCGGTCAGCGACGTACACATGGCCTTTTCTTATATCAGGCTCCGCCCCCTGGGTTACCACCCCCAGCCCATCCCCTGCAGCGTGCTGACTGTTTTAAATATCCACGCAGGGCCAACTCCGTCACCTGGAACCCTCATAAGATGATGGGAGTCCCGCTGCAGTGCTCTGCCATCCTGGTCAGGGAGAAGGTACGACTGTTATCGTCCGTGTGTTCGGCTCACACACACACACACACACACACACACACACACACACACACACACACACACGGATGCAACCGGTCGCTCCCATGGAAGTCTCTTTTTTCTGCATATTTGGTCCATCGCAGGGCGTTTTGCAGGGCTGCAACTCCATGTGCGCCGGCTACCTGTTCCAGCCCGACAAACAGTACGACGTCACGTACGACACAGGCGACAAGGCCATCCAGTGCGGACGCCACGTCGACATCTTCAAGTTTTGGCTCATGTGGAAGGCAAAGGTGTGGGTCCATCGGCTGCGTTGACCATAATAACCTTTGACCGGTTGACATTCCCAGTTCTCAATGCTTTTTCCAAAAACCTCTCCACCTCTCTTAGGGAACCGTAGGGTTTGAACAGCATATCGACAAATGCCTGGATCTGTCTGCGTATCTCTACAATAAAATCAGGAACCGAGAGGGCTACGAGATGGTGTTTCAAGGAGAGGTGAGATTAATGCTCCCCTTCTTCTGCAGATGTTCGCCGTGTTTCAATTCAACCATAAGGCCAGAGCTCCTCAGCTGAGGTATTCTACTGAGCCTGCTGCGGCGTAGACTGTTTTGCCGACATCACAGTTCTAATGGTTGTCGGAGCCAAAGTCAGACTTAGAATACTCTGCAGAGAAGGACACCTAATTGTAGACTAATTAGACTGATAGACTAATTGTGCTTACTTTTTTTTGTGTGCGTGTTTAACAGCCCATTTTACAACATGTTGAGAATTTAGCACATTGCTCGGATGTTGACGCAGAAGTTTGGAATGGCGATAAAAAAGCGATTGTGGTAATGAGTTTGAGTCTCCGTTTCTGTCCGACAGCCGCAGCACACCAATGTGTGCTTCTGGTACATTCCACCGAGCCTCCGTGGCGTGCCGGACGGCAACGAGAGGCGGGAGAGGCTGCACAAGGTACTGACTCTTTGTCATCATCATCATCATGTTCAAAACATGATGATGATGATGATGATGATTGAGCTGATGATGATGATGATGACCATGATTCAGCGTGTAGGCAAAAAAAAAAAAAAAAAAAAAACCCAGCAGATTTCAATTCAAATGTGACCTTTCAGGGTACATTGTGCTCATAATGACTGCCTTATGGGGTGTTTTCTGCAGAAATCTCCATGATAAGGTGAATTTTCCACGACATTTACAGTAAAAAAAGAAAAAAAAAAAGACTCATAATGACCCTGTAACATCAGGACGTGGAGACACCCAGTAAAATGTTTCGCGTTTGGATACAAAATACCCTCCATTTCTCACTTTCTGGCTCCAGACCTGATGTGGTTCAGATGTAAATGGAGTGATGCTGATGATCCTTGTTTTAGGTGTTTTTGGTGATCTATTTCCTCCCTCCGTAAACACAGGTGGCCCCAAAGATCAAGGCCATGATGATGGAGTGCGGGACCACCATGGTGGGCTACCAGCCACAGGGAAACAAGGTCAACTTTTTCCGCATGGTCATCTCCAACAGTGCCGCCACCAGGTCTGATATCGACTTCCTGATCGATGAGATTGAGCGACTGGGCAATGATTTGTAAACGCCCGTCCTGTATTTATCAGCGGCTAATCCATAGATGAAAGGTTTGCGTCCCATTATTTCACACTCTCGGGGGTAAACGCGACACAACACGTCGGAACCTGGAAAAAGAATCCTGCCAGAGTCTGCCAGCACACGGGCATTCTTGCTGTTCTTGCTATTTTTTTAAAGGGAAAATAAAACACTTTCAGTGAAACAGACCAAAGGGATTCAAGATGGCTGAAATATTGTCTCCTCCCTTAATAAAAAAATATGCAATAGTGAGAAAAACGGGGGTGGGGGAAAAGTGAGTAAAAAAAGCGAGTACTTGAGTGATTCTTTTAGCAGTGGACATAAAGGTTTTACTGTTGTACAGCACAGTCTTAAAAGGTCAGCATTTGAAAAGTACATTAAAATCAAATGATGTTTTGCTCAGTGCAAAGTAGCAAAGTTTTTGGTGTCGACCTACACAGTATTAATGTAACATACAGTATATGCAGTATATATATATATATGATATAATGTACTGACTGTTGGTGCTGTGTGTTGTCTATGTGATTACCAAGCCAGATGCATATTGTACCCCTAGCTGTTCCTAAATAAATATAGTATACAACCTCCAGAGGGAGGGAATGTAGAGCACAGTCATTGTAACAGGAAGTGTAATCACTATGTTTTTAGAGTCGATAATCTTTTGTCTAGACCGTGTATAGTCCTGTTACATTGCTTTTGTGACAAATCTGTCCTAGTTTTACTATGAACAATACATTAAGTCAAGCAGATAGAACGTAAGATTGAACCTTTGGCTTATAAGTGGGAATTGGTTGTTCAATAGATCCATTTTTAACGTCTCCTCATTTATATAAAAAAAAAACAACAACACGAGTGTTTTAAATGATATACGGTATAGGTCCTTTTTGTGTATTTGTGAACCAAAGAAGGCTATAGTTACAACTGTGTATATGTTCCTGGCTCTAACCATAAGCTATGGCTAGATTAAGTGATTTCTATTTTACTCACCGCCCTTAACCTTAGTGCAATCTATGTTGTGTAAGTGTGCGACATCGTTGTGGATAATGAGTGAATGTCGTAGCGTCCAGCCGTGCTGCTGCTAGAGCTTTGGTAATGATGAAAAAAAAAAAATTAAAAAAAATTAAAAAAATAAGCACAATGCTTAACAATGACCTGGGGCGGCGTTCCCCCTACGGACGTATGATTGTCTGTACCATAGATATAATGTATTTTAAACTGCTGGCATTATCTGAGCTTCAAGGTTTTATTTCCTTCAGTATTTAAACGGTCTATTCAAACCTAAGAATCATGTATGCAAATTCTAAAGATTTGTTTGCTCCTTATGCATCCAGTATATGCACACTTCCTTGAGAAATGGCATTATTTCTGAGGAGTTTATTATTTGTTGTGGAGCACTCCTGCTTGAACTGTACAATATCGCACAGTGTTTGTTGCTGTGATGGGAATTTAATTTAATTTAATTTATTTATTTGTTTATTTGTGTGTTTGTTTGTTTATTTGTTTGTTTGTTTGTCTGTTTATTTATTTATTTTTAACAATTGCACATTCCCGAAAGAAATTCCACGGAAGCACTTTAATCTCACGGTACTCCTGTTGTATTAACAGCACAAATAAAGACATTAACATTCGAAAATTGGTGCCATTTGTGTTTGTGCCATCGCCCCTTGTTTGAAACTCAGCAAATGTTCATCTGCAGAATCTGCCGCAGCAAGCTGTCGTTCCGCACTCTAGAACACGTTTTTAAGGCCTTGTTGATTTGACAATTCGTTCTGTCGTCCATTTACCCAATTTCTAGGTTCACGTTCCCCTCTGTTTGTGTTTTATTCCTGTCGCATCATTTTCGGATGACATCAGATCGTTCTTTACGCGTAGTCACCACATCTGACTTTACCTTCTGTTTTCTTCCATCGTCCTGAGTCACTGCGAGACCCCGTCCGGTGTCTCACTGTGGTGGAAATATTAAAAGAGAAGGAGTGAATAAACGCTGACTTTTGTTGACCTTTCTCTTGTCTAATATACCCAAGCTGCACATATCCTCCAAGCAATTGAAGTCTGTGGAGAAGGGATGATGAAAAAGATTTCTAACGTGAAATACTCCCCGCGGACGCAGTAGATCATGGAATTAGCTCCGTCAGAGTGTGAGTGAGTGTGTGTCTTTCTACGGCTGACTTGTCCTAACCTACTCCGTCTACCTGACTGGTCTCCAACCGTTCCGCAGACAAATCACCCTCCGGGGACGTACTATTGTCTGCCACCACCACCACCACCACCATCTCTCCTCCTAATCCTCCTCTCATTACTCACACTTTTAAGATATTTATCATAAAAGGCATTAGACTGTGCTCTCTTCCCAAAATAAATAAATAAATAAATACATCCAGGGAGCCAATTTCGAGGCTCTGCTTGGCTGCATTTTATTCCGACGCAGCCGGGGCCGTTTCCGCGGCTCTCCTCCCATCCTCCGCCAGACACCGTGTCTTGGTTTCATGCTTGAGCGCCGCGATCATTACAGCCCCGATGCCACCGGCTGCTTTGTAAAGTTCCTGGAAAGGGAGGCTCGGGAAGAGAAGCGCCCGTCATAATGGAGTCGTGGAATTTATAACCCCGGCTACAGCCTCAGCCTAACCCTAACCCTAACCATCTCTAACCTCACACCTCAACTTAACCATCTCAAACCCGACAATTTTTTCGGGCTATTGGGGTTTCGGAATAATGGGCCGTCGGAACAATGGACTAAAGTGACGTGTTGTCCTGCTCCGAAAGTGAGGATGATGTTATCACAGGGATGCTGATGATGGTGCCGAATCATCATTAAATAGCTCATTTGGTGGCAGGTGTTAAAGAATCCGAGGATAATTGAATGCTGATGGCAGTAGCCCTCCCCCTGTCACAGTCTAGTGGCTGAGGATTCGGTTGAATGACTTGAGAAGCTGCACAGAGAATACACAGGCCTACTCACATATATATATATAAATATATATATATATATATATATATATATATATATATATATATATATATATATAAGTTCATGTCTTGAGCCATGAGTAATACTTTGCATCCAATATCTTAAAACCTACATAAAATTGTGCTTCTTGGGCTGCAGCGCTGTCATCAACATATAATAAGCTCATCCAGTCTAATTGAAAGCATTATCAGGCTGCAGTCTAGTTCTTTGGGGAAGCGTCGTCTCAGACTGTGAAATACTCTGTCTCTGCAGCGATCTGCAAACGCTTCAAGCTGCAAACACCTTCCACACGCACATCGTTAGCTGTTTTTCTTTACTTTGATAATAAATTATCCCATAATAATGCCCTATTTTCTTTCTATATGCGTAGTAAAACATGATAAACAAGAGGCCCTGCCCTCCGTGCTCTCATACGCTCCTCCCCATATCTTTCTGTTTCCACAGTTCTCCCTCCATCCTCACCCTCCTCTTCCTCTCGCTCCTCTCCCTCCCTGCTCTTCCTCCTCTCCCTCCTCTCCCTCCTCACCCTCCCTGCCCTCACCCTCTCCCTCCTCTTCCTTCTCTCCCTCCCTCCCTGCTCTCACCCCTCTTCCTCCTCTCCCTCCTCTTCCTCATCTTCCTCCTTTTACTCCTCCTCCCCCTCCCTCCTCTCCCTCCTCTCCATCCCTCCTATCGCTCCTCTCCCTCCCTGCTCTCACTCCTCTTCCTCCTTTCCCTCCTCTTCCTTCTCTCCCTTGCTTCTCTCTCTGCTCTTCCTAATCTCCCTCTTCTCTCTCCTCTCCCTCCTCTCCCTCCCTCCTCTCCCTCTCTGCTCTCACTCCTTTTCTTCCTCTCCCTACTCTCCCTCCTTGCCCTCCCTACTCTCACACCTCTTTTTCCACTCCCTCCCTGCTCTCACTCCTCTTTTTCCACTCCCTCCCTGCTCTCACTCCTCTTTTTCCACTCCCTCCCTGCTCTCACTCCTCTTTTTCCACTCCCTCCCTGCTCTCACTCCTCTTTTTCCACTCCCTCCCTGCTCTCACTCCTCTTTTTCCACTCCCTCCCTGCTCTCACTCCTCTTCTTCCCTTCCCTCCTCTCCCTCCCCCCTCTTACTCCTCACCCACCCTGCTCTCACTCCTCTCCCTCCTCTCCCTCCCTCCTCTTCCTCCTCACCCTCCCTGCTCTCACTCCTCTCCCTCCTCTCCCTCCCTCCTCTTCCTCCTCACCCTCCCTGCTCTCACTTCTCTTCTTCCTGTCCCGCCTCTCCCTCCCTGCTCTCACTTCTCTTCCTCCTCTCCCTTCTCTTCCTCCTCCTCTTCTCCCTTCTCTCTCTGCTCTCCTTCCTCTCTCTCCTCCCCTCCCCTCCCTCTCCTCCCTCCTCTCCATTCTCTCCCTCCCTGCTCTTACTCCTCTTCCTCCTCTCCCTTCTCTCCCTCCTCTCCCTCCTCTTCCTCTTCCCTCTCCTCTTCCACCTCTCCCTCCCCTTCCTCCTCTCCATTCTCTCCCTCCCTGCTCTTACTCCTCTCCCTCCTCTCCCTCCTCTCCCTCCTCTTCCCCTTCCCTCTCCTCTTCCACCTCTCCCTCTCCTTCCTCCTCTCCATTCTCTCCCTCCCTGCTCCTACTCCTCTCCCTCCTCTCCCTTCTCTCCCTCCTCTCCCTCCTCTTCCTCTTCCCTCTCCTCTTCCTCCTCTCCCTCCCCTTCCTCCTCTCCATCCTCTCCCTCCTCCCCATCCTCTCCCTCTTCTCCCTCCTCTCCATCCTCTCCCTCCCTCCTCTCTCTCCTCTCCTCTCTTCTCAGCTGACTTACTTCTCCCTCGCCTCCTCTGTTAACTTAAGCATCTTTCTGTTCTGACAGTTCTCCCTCCCTCCCATCCCTCCCATCCCTCCCATCCCTCCCCTCCCCTCCCCTCCCTCCTCTCCTCCCTTCTCAGCTGCGTCTCTGCTCTCTGCCGTACATCCCCGAATCTAGTCATTGGATTCCTGATGTGCCAGATCTATCTCCTACCCCTGGGAATCACTGCCACATTAGCTCCCTGATAGATACTGATGCTCCCATTGTGCGAGGAAAGTCTAATGAAATGGTGATGATGATATTGACTGGGGGCAGCTTTCCAACCCAGCCCCACACCTCCCACACCTCCCACACCTCCCACGCCCCCACTCTGAACACATGCCATGCATTGATGTGCTATATCTTATACTCAATAATTAACAACCGCTTCACAATCTATAGTTATATGTGGATATTCTGTTTTTATGCGATGATTTTAAGATGCCTGTTTATTAAAGCTGTTTGTCCTTAATTTCTCTTTTCAAGCCAGCCAGCAGACGCGCTTTTCTCCTTCTCGGCCTCTGCCTGTTACGAAAAATGTTCATTGTCCTGGACCCAGGGCCCCGCCCTCCTTAGCCCTTAGGTATAATTGTAATTGCCCGTGATTACCTAAATAGCCTCCTTCCATTGACCGCATGATTCAAAGCTTAATTAATCTTGCCGGAAAGCGAATTTTTATGTCTGTGATTAATTGTAAAAGGGACTATTATTGACCATCCTTTAGGCCCGGGTTGTGAAAAGCTAATGTGATACTTGTTTAAGTTAAAAGGCTGCTTGTTAGAGTTTTTCTTTTTTGAGCACCGGACCATTAGAGTCACAGCGCTAGATGTAACTGGTTCTGGATGCAGATTCTTATCGTGTTCTTGGAATGAATAGCGACTCTTAACTAATAACTGTAATGCACTACCCTAAACCCTTCAAACATCCTGTTTGTTCCATATGTTGTCCAGTGTTGTTATGCTTTTTATGGATATTATTTTTCACGTGAGGTAGGACAGATTGTCACGACTCCCTTCAGCATAAATGTGGGACTCTGGGAAATAATAACTCTTCGCTTCGGTACTGTAAGGACTTTGGAGAGAGGTTATTTTATCAGAAAAGTACTGTATAAATATATATATATGTACATAATATAAGATCCCCTTCTTGAGATAAAGGGCAGGGGCGGTCGTAGTGATTTGGAGGCCCCAGGCAGGACCAATGTGAGGCCCTTCTCCACCTCACTTAATGCAGGCATATGGCTAGTAGACAAAAAACATTTAGAGAGAGTTGTTTTCAGTGAGAAAAACTAAATGAGAATTCTAACTGAACCATTAAAAAAAAAGATAGATAAAAAAAGATCATGAACTATACAATTTTAAATACTATATTAAATGACTCAGGAAAAAACCCCATCTGTCTGTCTGTCTCTCTGTCTGTCTGTCTGTCTGTCTGTCTGTCTGTCTATCTATTTATCTATCTATCTATCTATCTATCTATCTAGCTATCTAGCTATCTATCTATTTATCTATCTATCATCGTCTGTCCATCTGTCTGTCCGTCTTGAAATATTATGTTATAACGCTAACTGAAAATATTAATCAAGAAATACATTTTCCAGGGCGTAGTCACAGAACCCCATGTGACAATATATATTAAGAAAACCTTCTATCCATCGTTTCCTGTAGTGAAACTATGAACCAACCTGAAGAGACCAACCTTGGACCAAACAGATGTCAAGGTGAACACTACAGCAGAAATATGGACTGGCAGCACAGCCGGGTGATTGATGAGAAAAATCACAGTCCTGAACAAATCTATTTTGAATTATTTGATAAGACCTGCTGCACAACACAGATATGCAACTACATATTCATTAATCTCCTTCCAGAGCGCCTTCTCTTTATGATAGTGATGGTGATATCCTTTATCAGCACATCATATAGCAGCACTCTTATTTCCTATCTCCCCAACCTTTTACCTTTCAGTGATTATATGATTTAAATAACTAACTCTGAATGAGCATGGTGGGAATGAGGTGTTTTCACTTACAGTGATTGGCATATCTAGATAAAGATATCTTTACCGGCACATCACTTCGTATATTTTTGTATTATAATTATTTTGAGCTGGTCAACAATAATTTTGGCAAAAAAAACCCTGCTGGAACGTAATATATATATATATATATGATCATAAATCAGTCATGTTTTTTCTTGAAAGATTCAAGATTCCTTATTTGTCAAATGCAGTCATACAAGTACAGTGCCGTGAAATTATAACAGGGCAAATCCCGGAGGCTTTGCAAAATAAAGTAGGGAGAAATAAAACTGAATCAAAAAACGAATAATAATTACAATAATAATAATCATAATCATAATCATAATAATAATAATAATTATTATTATTATTATAACTATAATTGTAATAATAGCAAATATGTTACATGCCACTAGGAGCCTGTCTGTCCGTGTGTGTTGTGTGTGTATCTACCACAACCCCAACAACAGTCTCCAGGTGTTATCAGAGGCAGCTCCATGCTCTGGTCGAATGGAAACTGTGGATCCTCCACAATGACTGGTCCACCCAGCGAACCCGGCTATGGACTGAGACGCTATCAGAGTGAGAGTAGAGACTGTTGTTGAGACGCCACTTTCGGTCCTTACTTTTAAAAACATATATATTTCAGATAAGTTAACCTCAACAACTAAGAGTCATTTCTTGGTAAAAAAAGAAACAAAAACAAAACAAAAAAAACCCAAAACAAACACATCCAGCTTTGTGTTTTATGTTGCCTCCCTTATACGCAAAGAAAGAGGGTCGTAATAATAATAATTATAACAACAGCAATAATAATAATAACAACAACAACAACAACAACATCAACAATAATAATAATAATATTCAAAATATTCACAATATTTATAACATTCATAATATTCATAATTTATTATTATTATTATTAATAATAATATTGTTACCAATAATAATAATAATAATATTATTAATATTATAATAATTATTCATATTATTATTATTATTATTATTATTATTCCTTCGAAGTGATCACGCTGAGTCGGCAGAATCCCGTACCGGAAGTACTCTGATCCCCGGGCAACAAACCGGAAACCGCTGACTGGAGGCTCATCACGTTAGCATCGAGCGCTAACGGGTAGAAGAACCACTCGGGGCTTGTCATGGGCGGCTCCCAAAGCGTCGAGGTTCCAGGGGGAGGATCCGAGGGCTACCACGTCCTGAGAGTGAGACGACGTTCACGTACACCTTCGGATAAAGTTTCGCGTTGTGTGTGTGTGTGTGTGTGTGTTATGTCGGCGGACAAATTACCCCTCGAACGTTGACTCTTGAATCACTGCACCTGTTCGGCGGGATGCGGCCGATGCGGTGGGGAAACACCCACATGTTGTCGTTGCTTTCATAATGGACAACAGAAGGAACGTTTGAAGGAGATTTAATCTCCTATTCAAAGGTATTTTATGTGTCTGGGCGGATCAACCCGGGAAGACGTTTTTACCCGTGACAGTCAATGCCACGTTCCGCCCTAAGCTTGTTCTTGAGCTCATCAATTATGACACACTGACTGTTTTTCCCTTTAATGTCAGTGCTTAAAAGACGGGATGGAGTCTCGTTTTAATTAAGTGTAATATTTATTCGTTTTATAAAATGCAGTTTACTTACTTTTTTCCAATATTATTATTGTTATTATTATTATTATTATTATTATCCCTATGATTACTATTTGATTGCCTTAATTTTATGTAAGGCAGACTGAGTTGCATGTTGTGTATGAAAGGCGCTATACAAGTCAAGGTTTTTGTTGTTATTATTATTATTATTATGAATGATAATAATAATAATAAAAATGCTATTATTATTATTATTATTGTTATTATTATCCCTGTGATTACTATTTGATTGCCTTAATTTTATGTAAGGCAGACTGAGTTGCATGTTGTGTATGAAAGGCGCTATACAAGTCAAGGTTTTTGTTATTATTATTATTATGAATAATAATAATAATAAAAATGATATTATTGTAGTATTATTATTATTATTATTATTATTATAGAATGCTCATCTGTCTCTATAGCAAATGTCCACACTGACTGCAACTAACACATTGTCTCCCGCACACGCGGCATATGGAAGAGCTCTTTCCGGACTCCATCTGACCGTTCCCCTCGTTGCGTTTTGTGTTGGAATTTAAAATGTCTCTTAATGTCTCTGTTTTCACCAGATCTACTGTTGTTTTTGCAGGTGCAAGAAAACTCACCCGGTCACTGCGCTGGACTGGAGCCATTCTTCGACTTCATTGTGTCCGTCTGTGACACGAGACTGGTAAATTCGGCAACAATACTAATAATAATATATACAAAATAAAGCTGTAGTGACTGTTTACGATGCAAATGGTGGGATTAAATCTATTCATTTATCTCGTAGAACAAAGACAATGACACCTTGAAAGAGTTGCTGAAGGTGAACGTGGAGCGGCCCATGAAGATGCTGGTTTACAGCAGCAAGACGCTGGACGTGAGGGAGACCGCGGTCACCCCCAGCGCCATGTGGGGAGGCCAAGGGCTCCTAGGGGTCAGCATCCGCTTCTGCAGCTTTGAAGGAGCCAACGAAAATGTTTGGCATGTCCTGGTGAGTGGGCGGCTCCTGGGATGAGCTCTGGATATACATTTAGAAAGCGCTGATCATTATGACTGGAGCTGTGTCCATAGTGTCCATCTTAACCCAAACCCACTTTTCTTGTTGACATGAATGATTCGGCCACGGATCGGCAGGAGGTTGAGCCAAATTCTCCCGCAGCCCTGGCTGGTTTGAGACCCCAAACAGACTACATTATAGGAGCTGATACCGTCATGAATGAGGTACCGGCCACAAAGTGCGCGGGCGAAAAGCCGTGTCAACACATTATTGTGTATCGTGTCATTGTCATTAAGTCCTCACCTCGTACCTTTTGAAACAGAGTGAAGATCTGTTTTCCCTCATTGAAGCGTATGAAGGGAAGGGGCTGAAGTTATACGTCTATAACATAGACACAGACAGCTGTCGTGAGGTGGTCATCACTCCAAACTCTGACTGGGGTGGAGAGGGAAGGTAAGACGTTCTCCAACTCCAAAATGCAATGTTTTGATTTTTATTTGCTCAACTTTAGATGAAAGAATATATTATTCCCTGTTGGCAAAGGAAATTCTTGGCATTTTTTGAAAATATGTATTATTGCAAAAATTTATATCATTGCAAATATTATTTCACAATTAATATTAAGTATTTTTTTTTATTTTGTGTAAGTTTTTTTTTTTTTCTTTTTTAATGACAGCAATGCTCTCCTCTCTGGTCCCTCAGTCTAGGATGTGGAATCGGATATGGCTACCTGCACAGGATACCTATTTTGCCCTTTGCAGGGGGCAAGAAGATCAGTTTTCCAACACAGATGCCAAGTGAACCGGTGCCCCCACTTAAAGACGGTTTTACAGAGGTGAGGAAAATAGCATCTTTTTTCTTTTGCATTCTTTGTTTGTCGAGAGCAGTGGTTTTCAACCGTTTTAGTAGTGTACCCCCTCTGAGATCTTTTTTTTTCAGCTGAGTACCCTCTTCACTGGCATTGGGAGAAAACATTTTTATATGTTTTCAACACTTGTTTTTTTTTTTGTTTTTTTTCAGCTGACCCCAAAGTACCCCTATGGGTACGAGTACCTCATTTGAGAAACACTGATCTACACTCACTGAGCACATTATTAGGAACATCTGTACACCTACTTATTCATGCAATTATCTAATCAGCTAATTGTGATGCAGCAGTGTAATGCATAAAATCATGCAGAAACGGGTCAGCAGCTTCAGTTTATGTTCACATCAACCGTCAGAATGGGGGGAAAAACATGTGATCTCAGTGTTTTAGACCGTGGCATGATTGTTGGTGCCAGACGGTCACCAAAAATCTGTAACCATTATGTAACTGCTGATCTCCTGGTATTTTCACGCACAACAGTCTCTAAAGTTTACTCAGAGTGGTGCGAAAAATAAAACATCCAGTGAGCGGCAGTTCTGCAGATGGAAACACCTTGTCGATGAGAGAGGTCCACGGAGAATGGCCGGACTGGTTCAAGATGACAGAAAGGCTACGGTCACTCAGATAACCACTCTGTACAATGAGCAATGAGCACACTTTGGGCTCATTAATACCTATCAATCATGGCTTGAATGCCGCAGCCTATTTGAGTGTTGTTGCTGACCATGTGCATCCCTTCATGGCCACAATTTACCATCTTCTAACGGCTACTTCCACCAAAAGTCGCCTCAAACTGATTTCATGAACATGACAATGAGTTCAGTGTTCTTCAGTTTCCTTCCCACTCGATGGATCTGATTCCAATCAAACACCTTTGGGATGTGATAGAACAGGAGACCCGCAGCACGAATGTGCAGCTGACAAATCTGCAGGAATTGTATGATGCAATCATGTCAATCATGGAGCAGAATCTCAAAGGAATGTTTCCAACATCTTGTGGATCCCATGCCAAAATGAATTGAGGCTGCTTTGAGAGCTAAGGGAGGCCCCGCCCAGTATTTGTATATCGTTCCTAATGAAGTGGTCAGTGAGCGTAGAGGAGTCATTTTCCCAAGACCTCGCAAGCGATTTGATGTTGAAGTTCAATTTTGTTCCCCAGGTTCGTCTCTCTGCAGTCAGCCCCACGACCGCCCCCTACACGCCTTCACCTGCAGCTACCGAGTTAGACCAGGGCGCGGCCCCTGCCGCTTCCAACCCACAGAGCGTCCTCAGCGCTTTACAAACAGGTTTGAAAACGTTCCACGTTTTTTTTTTTTTTTTGTTGTTTTTTTTTCCCCCCAATAGAGCGCATCGTTAGAAGGGCAAAATAATGTGACGGTGATAACTTTTCTGTTTCAGGGGCTCCAACTATACCAGTGCTGCCTCCTCAGGTCTCTACAGCATCTGTTAGTACTTCTGCCACGTTACCAGGCAAGTCCAAATGATGTGTTTTAAAAAACATACTCTACTTCGGATGGCAGATCCCTTCACCACATATAATGTTGACTTCACAGGTTTAATGCCCTTAACTGGATGTCTCCCACCTCTTCCTAATCTGCCAAACCTAAATATCACCTTGCCAGACCTGGGCAAGCTGACGCTACCTGAAGTTGGTGGATTGCAGAAAGCAGGTACTTTTTTTTATTATGTTTTTCCCCGCCCGCGATCCTGCTTTCACTATGAAGCCATCGGTGAAGAATTCACTCTTCCCTCTGCCTCCCAGGTCTCCCTCCGCTGGCTCCTCTCAACCTGCCCGCCATGTTGCCCCCGCAGCTGCCCCTGGTCCCCGGTGTCACTCTTCCTCCTTCCGACTTCTTTGTCCTTCCTCACGCGGCCTCCGTGACGTTGTCCTCTGTCCAAGTGCCGAATACTTCACTGTCTAAAGTGCCCGCCCCTTCCCTCCCGTCGCCAGCGGCGACCTCCGAACCGCCAAGTGTCGCAATGTCGTTAGCGTCTTCCTAACGGAGACGCGACCGCGCCGTGCCCTTGGCCTGCTCTCAGATTACAAATGGCGGCCAAAGCACTGGTCGGGTGCAGTTCACATATTGTTCTTAAACTCAGACAGGTCCACTGGCTGAGGTGCGCTACGGTGGGGTCTAAAAGGTCGAGGTCAAAAGCTGCCAAAAGCTGTTTGTTTCCATCATTTATCAAAATCAAATACAAATGTTACTATTCAAGGGAATATTCACATTTGCATGCTCTTATACTGGCATGAATTATTTGGGTCTTCTACAACTGACAGATGACTGACTCGACTAATCCGGTCGCCCTTCTTGCTAAGAGCTTAGTGAGTTCAAGGTCAGACAGTTCTTAATTTCCTGATCACTATCCCACCAAATTGCAGCTGAAATAAAAGGGGGCAGTACGTTGTCCACAAACCAAGTCATACGAGATTGACTTTGGCTTCATGCATTATCTCTGGACACTCTGGGGAAGGTCAACAAGAGGGCTGGAATATTGTAGATTCTTATATTCTGCAGGATGTTGTAGAATTGTTGGGCGAGTCAGTATTTTTTCTAATGGACAAATCACGCCACTTCTCAAACCTCTATTTGTTTTTGTTAAATGATGAAAAAATAAATCTGGCTAATGCTAGACATTTGGACCCTACCTGAATATAACCAGGTGGCTTGGGTCTCAAGTTGCTTTATGAATGTTAAAATAGACAAAGACGAGCAGCAAACATGGCACAGAGCTCGGTACAATGGTTTGAGTAATTCATAATTGGGTGGTGTTCCTTTTCTCATGGATGTGCTAAGGCAAAAGACAACATGCAGTATCATACAGTATGGCTGTGTCTGGTGAACAGGCTGCTGATGTAAATTAACTTAAGTCACTTAACCCTCAATATACTGTATATTACCACTTGTAATTGTGCGAGTGAAAAATGTGCAATTACTGTTTGTCTTCAGGGGAAGGTGTGTGTGTGTGGGGGGGGGGGGGGGGGGGGGTGTTTCACAGTGAGAGACTGAGGTGGAATTTACAGAATTTTAATTTGTTAGAAAGTTTGTAAAGGCGAGCTATCTTGATTAAATTAATGCTTTTTCTTATTAGTCCCCTTCATTGAGTCATTGGTACTCATCCTGAATGAAGAGATACTTTTATTTTGGGGACAAATGCACTGAGCTCAGTGACATGGTGACGATTCAGAAATTATTCCTGATTTAGAACAGATTTCATACCTTTTTTTTTTTTGGACAAACCGATGCAGTTCCCAGCCCGGCCACACGGTGTCAGTGGAAGCTCAGAAGTGAGACTCGGCGACCTAACTTGACTGCGGAGACTTTCACCACACTGGTGCTTGACTATTGCCAGACAGACTTCCAACTACTTTATTTCCTGGAATTCATTAATTCATTCATTCATTGAATTTCAGTAGAACTGTACAAGATGAACCCAGATAGGATTATACAGCCCTTGAAAAAGGAAGCGCGACATCAAAGGCAACAACATGAACACTCCAGGAAAGTCATTTACATGGGGAGACATTTTTTTTACATCACGGTACTTCGATAAGTTTAAAATTATCTCTCGTACAGCATATACATTTGCTCTCATCTGTTTATTAATATTCCTGCATAGGATTTTGTACACCGTCATTTTTCTACATTTGGTTACTTTGTGCATTAAACATTAGTATGCTGCTTGGGCCTATATGTTACTAGATGCCACTTGTATGCTAAATATTACATTCTCATGGCTAGATGTAACTCAAATTAAAGCCTAACACTTGAAAAAAAAAAAATAGCCAAATCAATAGTGAAATTCTTGTAGCTCTACATAAACTATGACTGTCTCTGCTTCTTACAGTAAATTAACTTCTAGCAGCTGTATCGTTTGCACCCTGGCAGGACCGTGTTAATTACTCCGAACAAGGGGCTGCCAGGTCTCCCTTCGGCCCTTTTTTTTAAGGCTTTGCCATCCCAGCGTCCAGTCGCATCCTCGTCAAGGTACTTTTGTCAGTTTCAGTGCTCTGCCAGATCTCCACGAGATCCATTCGCTCCCATTGATCGAGTCCCACCCGGTAAACACAAGAGAAGCAGGACACGCACTGCGAGAGGCCGAGTCAGGACACTCTCTCCACGTCGTTCCCCAGCGTCCTGCTCCGTCCGCTCTGCTGCGTGGTGGGGAGGCTGTTCTCCAACATGCCCGCTCCGTCGCCGGGGAGCTCTGCGGGCGCGGGCGCAGCCGGCGGGTCAGTCCGTCGTTCCGTCACAGTGCAAGGCAGTCAGTATGAGATGATGCTGGCGGAGGCCGGGCCTGACCCGCCGGCGTTCACCTGCAGGTTCCCCGAGGAGCTGGACCTCCTCATGTGGGGCAGCAGGTAGGAGTCGCTGCCCAGCTGGTGCACGTCGAACCGGTCCTCCTTCCTGTACGCGAGGCAGCGCCTGATGAAGGCCTGGGACGGCGGAGGACAAAGAACAACAACATCGCAAATCAGATCCACACGAGACGTTGAACATTCACTCAAGTAGGACAGCTAGAGCTGATACAATCAAGAAAATGTAGCTGACGATTAATTGTCGTACAAATAATTTCAACTAGCAAATTTAATCATATTTTTGTTCATTTTAATTGCCCTTTATTGGCATTGAAGATTGGAGCATGAAAATTTAAGTACAGTTAATTTTATTCAACCCAACTAATGGAAACTCACATTGTACATGTCCAACATTGGTTGGAAATTCCCCTTCGATGTGATTAGGTAATAACTGTGACAGCTCTGGCACACTGAAGTTTTTAAGTGGCACAATTACACACACACACACACACACACACACACACACACACACACACACACACACACACACACACACACACACACACACACACACACACACACACACACACACACACACACACACACCTTGGCTTCATTACTGGCAACAGGCTTAACGGGGAACTGAACGTCAGTAGCTTTAAGGATGGTGTTCTCCTGCAGGATATCTTGCTGGGACTGATTGTGGCCGAAAGGCTGGAAAAGCAGGAAATTACAAAAGTAAACACAAATTGCAAAAAAACAAAAACAAACAATTGAACCTCCGCTCCATCCTTACCTTTCTTCCATACAAACACTGGAAAAAGATGACACCAACAGACCACACGTCCACCTTATTTGAGATCTTTGGAGGTTCTTTGCCGACCACAAAACACTCGGGAGGTAAGTACCTGGCGACACAAACCAGGAATCATAAGATAGAAAAAAATAAAACAAACTGCAGAGTTGACAGCGTCCTCGTCCTGTCGGTGCCTTGTTTAGGAATGTAGTCTGACATGATGTTTGTTTTCCTTTACCAGTAGGTTCCTGCACCCTGTGATGTGAGGTCCATCCCGTCCACGCCGTAGTTGTCGTCATCCATGATTTTGGACAAACCAAAGTCTGTGATCTTGATTTCGCCGCAGGCTGTGCCGTCCACCAAGAGGATGTTACCTTCAACGTGGAAGTAAACGAGTCCTCGTTACCAAACAATATTATCCTACAACAATATTCTGACTTCAGTTGAGAGACAACTGCTCCAAGAATATCTAGGACCAAGATTCAAGATTTTTTATTTGTCACATACGAGCAGCATACACACATGTAGTGAAATGACATAATTGACCATGACCGTGGACCGTTATGGTTGATGTCCGTTTGGTCACAAATGACCATACCTCTGCCCATTTTCTTGATCATAACTCATGTTTTGAGATTGCCTTTTAAGTAGGTTTCTCACCATATAATTAGAATTTTCCAAAGCCCCCAAAAAATAGAGGAAAACACACACACACACACACACACACACACACACACACACACACACACACACACACACACACACACACACACACACATTTTAAGTGAGCTCTCATCAGGCAAAACTAGCAAAATGGACTAAAATGACATTGAACACCATTATGGTCCTTTACAGTGAGTAAAGGTGTTGGTATGTTAACTGAAGGCTTCGCTAAGCTTCACCTGGCTTGAGGTCGTAATGGATGATGGGTGGCTTGATTTCATTCAGGTATCTCAGTGCATTCACAATCTGCATGACGATGGACCGCGCCTCCTTCTCAGACATCAGCTTGTGCTGCTTCAGGTAGAAGTCCAGGTCGTTGCCTTCACAGTACTCCAAAACCGTACAAAACCTGTCGAAAGGGGAGAATGTTTTAAGAAGTAGTTTTCCACCTTAAATAGAAACAAAAGACTGGAGAAGGCCATGAAAGAAATGATTATACAGTGACTAACGTGTCAGTGTCCAGTGAGAAGTAGTCGTAGAGCTTCACAATTCTGGGATGGTCTAGCTGCTTGTGTATTCTGTACTCTCGACATGCGTGTCTGCGGAGAGGAGGCGACCGTCACCATCGGTTAATTATAAAGTAGCTCACTTTGACTAGATAACAACTGTACATAGCAAAAAAAATACTAAATCTTAAAGAAATAAAATAAAAATAAAAAATGTCCTTTATGTGCACCGATACTAAAGTCAACAAGAAACCAGAAGTGAAGTCAATATACTTGTGATAGTTCTCCTTCTTCTCCTCTCTCCAGTTCTTGTTGAGTTGGTGGATTTTCACGGCGGTGTATCGTTGCTCAATCAAGTCGAAAGCCTTTAAAAATGCATCAAACGATTAAAAAAGGTTAGTCAGTCAGCTGCAGAGTAACACTTCTAGGAAACAGGGGAAATTAAAAAAATGACATGGCCTACCTTGTAAACTTCACTGAAGCCTCCCCTCCCGAGCAGGTGGAGGAGCAGGTACCTCTCATTTAATGTTGGGTGATCCTTGAATCTTAAAAAAATAATAATACAATTTAATTGTGAGGTTAATAAAATCTTAGTTTAGATGTATCAACAAGGAAATGTTGATATAAAAAGCTTGTCATGGTTAGTGTAGGAAAAAGTCATGGATCAGAAGCGTAGTACTTTAAACATGAAATGTTTGCTCTAATCAGTCCAGTACAGACGTTGCCAGATTTACACCGCAGGTAAAAATGGCCCAAATCTGAGCGTAAATTCCCCAAATGGCAAACAGAATCTTTTCTTTTTTCTGCGATGCACAATACAGTAACATGCACAAAGCACCATCTGATCATTTCAATTCCAATCTTTCGATCAAATATGGTCCTAGACCTGATATAGGGTTATGTGACCCACTAACGTCAAAATTCACATCAATCCAAAAAATAAAAAAATAAAAATAATAGGTTGACCAAAAGCAAAATTAACATCAATTAACTTTGTTCTTTGCAAGAGATCCACGTTGGTGCGCTGTTGAGGCAGTGGCGTGGCGCCGACATCCTGATGGAATGTCAGTCAAGCGCCGACCTATCATAGATCATCGATTTGGACTTACTGGGAACTGTCTTCATTATTTATTCTCTTCAGCTCTCGAATGTGAAGGTTGCGCACCCTCTCCAGACGCTCCAGCTCTGCCTGGATCTCAGCTTCTTCCTATAAATGATTCAAGCGCACAAACACCCGGACGCACATGAGGAATACCAGAGCATCGACTACAAGGCGCGGGGGCTCATCAAAATCCACTCCTACACGGCTGACTAGTCACGCATTAAATATTAACGGTCGACTTGGTAGCCAGTCTGCAGGGGGAAGCCTCTAATGGGTTATTCATCAGGAAAACAATGAACACTTTAACCGACAACAGTCTCAGTATATCTTGAGAGATCCACTCAAAGAAAAAATAAAAAATAAATAAAAAGACAGTTAAGCACATGCAACAGGGGTCGTCCCTCAATAACCTTAATACGCAGACGTCTTAACAACAGACCACCTAATGGTTCAAATTATTCTCATGAATTTCGGATAGTGCGCCGTAGTTCCATGATGCATTTCTAAGTAATTCAGAGATCCTTGTGCCCCGCTGGGAACTCCCGAATAAGAACCATTTCCCCCTTTTGACATCGACACGCCGAGTCCAGTCCCCAACCAACCTTCTTGAGATGTCCGAGGCGCAGCTTGAATATTTCTTCCTGTTCGTGGTACTCTGCGAGCGTCAACCTTTCAATTCACAGGAGAGAGATGGGAAAACAAAGCTGCCGTTTAATTATTTACTCGTTTCTGTTGTGTTAACTTAAGCTTTCTGTAATGGGCGTCGTGGCGCAGCAACAACAGCACTGGGTCGGCCCTTTTTCTATGACATAACCGCTGCTGTAAATGGTATCCAGTGTCTCTCCTGGAGAGCAGCTATAAGTGGAAGTCTGGTTTTTTTTTTCCCCCCCGCCGGATCAAAGTTTTCCGACTCACAGCTGAGGAAGGCTGGGCTTCAGAAAGGGGTCGCTGTCGGCTCCGTTCAGTGCCTTTGTTTTGCGTTGCTTTGGCTCAGAGTTTGTGGTCGGTGCTTGGGAGTTGCTGGAGGACGGAGGTTTCCTCTTGGCTAACAGTTTCCTTTGCCTTTCAATCTCCTCTCTCTGTTGGTTTATCCACTCCTGCTGCCTGCCAACACCGGAAAAAGATTGTTTAGTTGTAGAAATTCAAACCTCTTCTTGTTGTCGTTTGATCTGCGGTAAGGATTTCTGATTAAAAAATAAAAATAAAACAAGAGAGTTCATCTCTCACTTGACAAGGTTTTGGAAGGCGTAGCCGTCCGTCCACTGTTCTGTGAACGAGGCTCCGTGTCTCACGGTCGTGAAATGGCCTAAACGTAGTCTGTCCTGCATGCTCTTCTCCCGGCATGCCTGCTTCTCCTGGGTGCTCTAAAAAAAACAACAAAATAAAAATAAATAAGGCACCAGACAATGACCTCCTTATTAGAGAGCACACCAGATTTGAAGTTTATACATGAACGCACAAGAGGAAAAAACTATGAACAATACCTTCTCGATGAGCAACTTCTTGCTCATGGTGATGCATTTATTCAAGCGTTCTTTGTACTTTTCAAGTAATTTTTGTTGTTCATCTATCTGTCTCCTGAGATCACAGTTTGCCTACGGAGGAGGAAAAAAAAACCATAAGTGTGACTGGAAAATATAAACCGGTCAGCCATAACATTAAAACCACCACTAATATTGCCTCGTCCCGCCAAAACAACTCTGACCCGCCGAGGCATGGACTCCACAAGACCTAGGAGGTGTCCTGTGGTATCTGGCACCAAGACGTTAGCAGCAGATCCTTTAAGTCCTGGAAGTTGTGAGGTGGGGCCCCCATGGATCAGGCTTATTGTTACAGCACATCCCACAGATGACCGATCTGACACGACCCTAACCCCGGCCATCCACATGATGTAGAAGAAAACATGATTCATCAGACCAGGCCACCTTCTCCCATTGATCCATGGTCCAGTTCTGACGCTCACGTACCCATTGAGGGCGCTTTTGGCAGTGGACAGGGGTCAGCATGGGCACTCTGACCGGTCTGCGGCTACACAGCCCCATACGCAGCTTTCAACACCTTTCTATCATAGCCAGCATTAACTTTTTTTCAGAAATGTGCTACAGTAGATCTTCTGTGGGATCGGACCAAACAGTGAACCATGTGGGTGCCAATGACCCCCTTGCCGGTTCACTGGTTGTCTTTCCTTGGTAGGTAATAACCACTTCATACCGCGAACACCCCACAAGACCTGGCATTTTGGAGATGCTGACACAGTTCTGGCCATTGCAATTTGGTCCTTGTCAAAGTCACTCGGATCCTTTCGCTTGCTCATTTTTCCTGCTTCCAACACATCAACTTCAAGAACTGACTATTCACTTGCTGCTTAATACATCCCACCCCTTGACAGGTGTCATTGGAACGAGATGATCAATGTTATTCACTTCACCTGTCAATGATTTTAATGTTGTGGCCGATCTGTATATAAGCATTTATATAATACATATGTTAAGCTTTTATTTCGATTTCAAATAATTTTCAAGTTGGCTGAGCTATAGGATGAGGGGTTCCCAAACTGGGGAATTTGACTTTTTCCTCAGCAAATTTTAAGCTGAATTTGTGTAGACTAATTGTACACTCTACACAGACTACCTGATAGTATACTGTGTGTGGTGTCCTCAGCCAGAGCTTAGTCTGCTATAAAACAGTTTGGGAATCCCCGCTATAGATCATGAACAGCAGGTATATCTCTGGCATTGCTAAAGAGCCCAAGTCGGCCTCGTCCTTACCCTTAACAAATCATCAATCCTCCCCTCCTTCTTCTCGAGGTCGAGATTCTTATTACTTTCAAGGGCGGCCAATTTCAACCCGGTGAGGTCGGTCTGGAGTGGAAAACAAAGGAGGAGCTCAATCCAAAGAGCTTAGTCAGCCATCTTAAAACCAGTCAATACAGTAAGAAGGATTTAAAAAAAAAAAAAAAAAGACAAACCCTCCAAACCATCACCCCTCACCTGAACACATTTGATTGCTAGTTGCTTTGGATGTATGACGTGGTCCCCAAACGACAGGCTTGTAGGAGATGAGCTATTTTGCCTAACCTGCAACAAAAAATGATGACAGTTCTTTAGGAGAAAAAATATAATAATAATAATAATAATAATAATAATAATAAATAAAACAGCCAAATCCTGTGAGCAGTGAGGAAGGGAGGCTTACAGTGGAGCCCTGAGCAGAGTGGGAATGTGAGTTCTGGGGCGAGCGAATCGCTTGAGGGAGACCTCTCACCGGACTGGCCCCATTTCCTCCCTGGAACTAAAGGCAGAGAGAGAGAGAGAGAGGAGTGACATCACAGCCAGCTACTTGGCAACAACAGATGCACAAGAGACTCCTTTTGTGCCACAGCGTTGTTATTTTGGAGACAGGACACTGCGGCAGATTATGACTCAAATGTGGAAGGGTTTTATTATGGGACAAATTATTAAGCTGTCAAGTATTCAATATGAAACAAATTACTTACATCAAAATAATCACTAATTTTGGGTCCTCGGGCAATAGATTTCCCTGTGATAGAAAAGAAAGCATTGTTTACCAACCAAAATATTCCTTTGCATTGCAATGACCTGGAATTAAATCGTACTGAACTTAAGACTGAGAATAGAAAGGTTTACCCTGGCTGCTCTCTGATTGGATATCAGGTTTTCTCTTTCTTCCTCTGGAGGATTCCGACTGCTTTTTCTCCGGCGTCTGAAAGGGATGTCCAGTTTAACAACCATCAATGTGCAACCATTGCAAAAGCCCAGCTCGACTGCAGATCATTGAGTACCTACCGAATAAGCAGGAGAACTCCCCCTTTTCACATCTGACCCCTACAAGGAGGGAGGAATAAGAAACAATGCAGAGCATTACACACAGATATGGTCTAAAAGAAGCGCTTAATGCAGTAAGTAACAAGAAATGTGGCAGTTTATTTAAAGACGGAAGATTCAGAGATGACGGCACACAGCGCCGTCGCATTTAACACCCGACAAGGACTCCACACAGGTCCGGGGCCAAAGAGTCTCCGTTCGGAGAATCTGCTGACAGACGCTGTTCTGACCAAGTGGTGCACCATTAGGAGTGCGTGACGTATGAGGGGCAACTGTGTGGACGACATCTACGCACATTCAGCAGCAGGGACGGTAGAGGCTAAACTAGGCCGGCAGCCACCGCTTCCGAGACAAGACCTGGGTGAGTTATTAAAGAATCCTGGGGGTAAATTACACACGGCAGAATGAGGAGGGTAAACATGAAACCGTATCAGCTGCTCCCCACCAATCCAACATTGTGAGCGTAGCTGCTCCATCAAGCACACTTCACAACAAAATGCTTCACAGCGATTCATTTCCACTGTGGTATACGGTTAACCTCAACTCTCCTACCGATGCGGCTCTCTCTACGGCCCGTTGCTCTTACCACTGTCAAATTGAATTTGTGCCACGTTATGGATACTTGAAAATGTCATTGGGTAGTAGACTGATGAACGAACCTCACACCTCGCCCATAAACTAACAAACAACCATATAAGCGTTGGAACACACGCATGCACACGCACGCACGCTGGCTGATGCGGATATTCTGTATGCCCGTGCTGCCAACATCACCCGAAAGCCAGACTATGCGGTTTAAAACGGTCATTTCCAACAGATTTTATTACTCAGGGATATTATCACACTCTCCATTTGTGACAAGAAGGAATCTGCTCTTCACTGTTTTCACAAACTGCCTGGATATCTCCCATCATTTATTGAACACCAGATAAGCTCTTAAATTTCCTCATACCAACACTGAACTGGGGTAGACTGCTCTTTGGCTCTTCACCTTTAGAGAATTTAAAAGTTTTAATTTCTAATCATTTTAAACAACACGTTTTAATTACTGCCTCTGTCAATTCTGTAATGTGTGACTGAATTGAAATGTTTGTGTTCTTATTTTTTATATTTGCTGTCAGCTCCTTGTAAAAATTAAATCTTTACAGAACAAGCCATTTTATATTATCAAAGTAGTCATTACTTTGAATTCAATTTTTCTTAAACAGATCCCTTGATCACGCAGTCCCCTTAACTCAGTCATTACATATGTTCATGTGATCATGCAATAACAACCGTTGCCCAGGATGAAGAGAACACATCACTCAATACCTCCGATTCCTTGTCGCTTGAGGATCCCAGGCTCCCAAAACTGTGATTTGAACATTCATTGTTTGTGAGGCCCTGGGAAGAAAAATATAAAAAAGATACAAAAGGAGGTATTAGCCCCTAATCTAAAACAGATAAAGAAAGATTTTAATTTAATACCATGGTGAATCCCCAACATTCATGAGTTCATTATAATACTCCAATCATTATAACAGAAATGTTCAGATCAGAAATGTTGACTTATGCTTAACTTTACTAATTTTAACAAGAAGAAAAAAAATGTTAATGATAAATTAAAGACCTCACAAAATTGAATTAAGGACCTGCAGACAGCCCGTGTAAACATCCTTGAAAACTATGCAACAGGCTCGACAGAAGCCTTGGACAAGAGACAAGGGCTTTGTGGCTGGATTTCGGTACAAGGACCACACAAGCTTCTGGGATCCAGATATAAAAATATTACTGATGTCAAGCTTAATTCAATAAGAAATGAAAGAATCCTTAATGTCATCATTGTCATATTTAATTTGGTCAATAAGCACAAAATCAAAAGGCCACTATGTGAAACATTTAAAAAAAAAAAAAAAGCGTATTAGTTTTTGCCATAAACACAGACAATGATGGACTTCATGCTTCCACAAAGGGTGTTCAAAGGTTGAAATCCTGAATGATCCACCTCACTAATATAAATGACAGCTCCGGGCAGGAGGCGTCCGCATGGAACACACACCTGAGTATAATTTGGACCCGGGCTGAGTACTGGGTAGGAAGAGTCAATATCAGTAATATATTTCATTTAAATAAAATCCTGAATTTCTCCCTGGGGATTGAAAAATTTTATTTTATACAAAAGTGTCATGACTCCCGGCATCGAGACGATTATTTACCGATTCATTTTCTACATAATAAGAATTGCTACCAACTAGTGACTTTCCCATATGAAATACATTACAAAAAAAAATATTTCACACAAAAATATTTCACAAAACAAATTTAGTTAAATACAGAATTTAAATATTTAACTACATTTGACTATGTTGGTATTTAATTTAAGCGGAAAACCCACAAAGTGACAATATTACAAGTTGAAATAAATTCAGAAATCTAAACAACAGAATCGAAACGGAGTATCGCTGTTGCTTTTTAACCCAGCCCTCAATTGGACCTCAACTCTGTAACTCTGCTGATGTTACAATACTTGTTCTTGTGCTGATGTAAATTTAGTTGTAAGCGAAGAGATGTGATCGTAGCTAGAGGTCTGCAAGCTGAAACAGGTCCATCTAGTTTCTTGCAATTTATCAAGATACACAGTTTGTTTATACAGACCAGAGAGGAGTTCATTATAATGCAGGTTGGGCATGTGCGAGCCTCACTCTTCTTTAGGACACTTCACTGGTGTCAGGGTGATCTGTGCTGCCAGGTGATGATGCACCCATCTTGTTGGAATTTCCAGCACTGGTGTCAATCCCACCGACATCAGTCACACTGACACCAGTGACGGACCCCGAAGAAGGGCGCCGATAATATCGCACACGCTTGTGCCGATTGGCGATCAGATCGCATACCGATGATTGTATTTTTTCCCCCAGCGCCAATATTAAGGTGATGCTAAATTTTCCATGTTCCTGTGAACGCAGCATCACTTCCGACACAAATTAGTTTTCCGAATTCCGTGAACGCAGCAGCACCCGCTGTTGTCTCTCGTCTTGGAGCGCTTTCCAATCCACCTGAACCAGATAGCCGTGTCCGCCTCTTCTAACGTAATAGCGGAGAACCAGTCCACTAGTTAATCAAAGGCGCCATTCTGACGAATAAAAAAAAAATTAAAATGCCTAAAATGGGTCGCCAAATATACGTTGGCGGCCTTTAATATACCTGGGCGCCGCGGCCAGCGTCCAGGTAAAGTTTATTTGTGAGGAAAAACTGCTGGCATTTCACTGGCGTGCTGTGACGCAACTCTCCCCACCCCTCCTATGCGTGCCGTCCCCTGGTGATCTTGAGTAGCCACGATTGGACAATATGAAAATAGAAACGATCGGCCCAACCCTACACCGAACCCATCAATATCTCTCTATTCTGTATAACTGAACCGTGTATCATCATCTCCACATCCACGTACTTTGGTTCCCCCACTGGTGCTGCCAGTGCTGCCCCCCGTGCTGCCACTGACCCCGCCCATGAAGCGCGCCTCCAGCAGCTCCTGTCTCCGGGGATCCAGGCTGTGCAGCTCCTCCATGGCGCCTGGCGAAAGGAGCAGATAATCACAGCGTGAGTCAACGTTTCAAAATCCCAGTCTGACGTGAGCCTCGCTGAACCTATTCGAGGGTTGATGGCTTCATCTGGAATCGTCAAAGCTCAATTAGAGAAATGTCTGTGACTAGCTTTTTCAAAGACGACATTGCGACTGTGAAAGACGACACAAACAAAAAGGGAGATAAAACTGAGTCAATGCCAAAAAAATACCATGAGTCATTTATTATCACAACACGTATAGGGACAAAATTAAATTGCTACTCTGGAGTATCAAAACACCCTGCAGTACTAATACCAATTTATGATGCCCAAGTAGCTTACTGCTTCAGTTTTGGTGAACCAAAAATAAAACCAGTAGAAGCAAAGGGTCATGTTTTTGTTTAAATTGATTTGTTTTTAAAGCTAGATACATTATAAAATCTTTAATGATTAGAAGTTAGAGTCAGAGTGGTGGATTTGCAGGACCTCCTCATTATTACTATTATTTGAAATGTATCTTAAAAAAGTTTAAGTATCCTATTTAAGTAAAGGTATGGAAAACCTTTAAATGATACCTAGCCTACCTAGCATATATAGTACAACAGTGTACAGCCCCCAAAGATTTGCATTGCTAGGCAATGACGTCAATTTTATTCCTTTAAGACAGATAGGACTGCTCCCTGGGCTTCGTCGTCACAGCGGACTCACAGGGAAACCTGCACCTTAATGAGAACGCCATTTTCAAAACACAAAAGGGCAAGGGAGTCTTAGCACATGTTCAGTAAGTGCAGCAATATCAAATTTCGGTAAATTAAAAAGAAAGAACCCCCCCCACACTATAAGGTTTTTTCTAAAACATATATTTAAAGCCAGTGCCTGAGTTGCATCTATGAATCTATGTTTAGTAAAGCTTATGCAATTCAGATGAAGTGTGCATGTGTTTATACATGTACCTGCACCATGCTTCAGGACAAACTAAACAGCCATTCGACCATTTCACTTCATGCTTCTCGTGGGTGATCTTTTCCTCTTAAAGCAATGTGATAGCTGAACAGATCACAGAGAAAAGCAGGAGAGAAAATACACCCGTGAGAGGGAAGGTGGGCTGCAGCAGAGTCTAATGCTGCGAAGATTAATGTTTCTTCTTCTCATCAGTGAGACGGAGGCGACACGAAGGCAGTGGAGTGGAGCTCCAGGGAGCCAATACAGACCTCCCGAAAATGAAACATTGGGCCCTGAGAAACTCCACTACAGGGATAGTCCATCCAACTAATGAGAATGTGGCTAACCAAACACACTGAACACAAATTTCGGCGTTACCTACTTCTAAAAGCAGTTTGACATGTCTTGCAAATGCACTTCTTAAGGAGAAGACGTGGAAAACCAAATATAATTTTGGGCAATGTCAGTGTTCTTGTTGGAGTACTGCTAATAAATGTATTTTCACTGTGGATATAAAGACTTTTTTTTTTAATGCACACTTATAAATAAAAGTACTGCAGCCAGAATAATAAAACTAGAACACTATTTAGTATGCCAAATTTGTGTTTAGTATGTCCTAAAGTTAATAGTATGCGAAAAGTACCAGGATGACATAACACATCCCGTGAAACATCAAATCATGCAAACAATGCCCACTATGCTGGCAAGTGTATCCCACAAATGCACTGTGAGGGTAGAAATACTCTATGCAAGTATAGGCCGTTGTAATGCAAGTATCGTACAAAGTCTGTTCAATGTTTAAATTTGGCTGTGAAGTTAACAGTCGACCCTTACAAACATCTATTGATTAAAAAGACGTATTTAACTTGCCACCAATTTGGCACATCTTTGAGTTAAACTGAAATGACATGAAATTAAAAATGTCCCCCCCAGAACCACCTTCAACCCTTCAAGGTTTTAAATAGAACAGAAAAAAGCCTGTCCTTGCATTTTACAGTTTCTAAATCATGGAGCTGTAGTTTACCACGGATTTCCCACAATGTAAAATAGAGTAGTAGTAAGAAGTTATTCATATAGACATTTAAAGAACAGAAAAAAAACAAACATGCAGTATCTTGGGACAGAGGAGCATCAGAATTTAGGCAGTTCTAATGTTTCATAACAGGGTCTAAAAGACAAGGGTTATTTCATAGCAGCACACTGAAACCTGAGAAATGCCATGTAACAGGTAGAATGCAGAAGAGACAAGAAGTAAACACTCCACTCATTGACTTGGCTCACTGTGAACTAACGTCTTAAATTTGATATTAGTAGGAGTCAAAGACCAAGCAGCCACTAGAGAATTGACATAGCTCAATTTAAAGCTGTCAAAGCCATAATATAATGCAATAATTTGAAACAGATATTTATATCAAATGTTATGTGTTAAATTATACATTTCCATCCAAATATAAAAAAATGGGAAGTTTGAGCCAATGCAAGAAATTACAAATTATTTTTCATAATGTCGAATTGGTATTGGGAATTAATACACATTTTTTTGCACGCTGATCCACATTTTGATGGAACAAAAAAGGCAATTTAATTGTTAATCACAATTACTTACAATTTCACAATTGTGACAACCCTAGCTCTGACACCAGACAATACTGAAATAGTATATTATATTATATATAGTAATATAGCCCGATAGGCCCAGTATGATAAGAGTTAAATATATTAAAAATGTAAAATGACCAGAAAAGATGAACATAAAAAAGAGGAGACAACTCCACTGCTCATAACATCAGTTTAAACATCAAACACAACCTGCATATTCCAACAAATAGCTACTGGCGAATGCAGTCTCATGGATATCAACGCCAATATTATGAATGAAGGAGGACACCAACAACAATTCCAAACTGCTGAGCATTCCAGGGAGTTTATCCAAGATTAGCTAAATGTAACTGAAATTAATGTACTTCAGAAGTCTGACATTTTAAAACATAAATACATTTAGTTTGACTCAATTTACCACTGAGTACAATTTACCACAAAATCCATGTGGTATTGATTCAAGTGTAGTTGTTAGAACTGATGATGCTATATACTGTATATACATAAACTGTAAGTCTTATACTGTAAGTCTTAGTACTTTTGTGTTTATTAAACAGAGGATTCATGTATGAGCCATTTTCCATTTAAAGTAAAGTTAGTGAGCAATGTAAGCAGTGGAATACTAATCAAACTATCCCCCGTTTGATACTTGGAAATAAGCACCAAATATGAGTGATCGTTATCTAGCAAAACAGGAAAATTTATGAGCAAAAACCTGGCAAAAAAAACCCAAAAACCTCCAGTTGTAAACAAATGCCCCCCTGTACTTTCTCAACATGTTTAACATCACCAGCCGGCAGAGAACAAGTCATTGTCATTAAATCAATTTTAGGCTGCTTCTCACAGAGAGAAATCACAAACCATGTCTCTTACAAGACAAAGCTTTGAGCGTTAAGTATATGTCCATTTGGTACGATGGGATTTGCTTATCCGACATGGAGGGTAACTTATAAATCAATTTAAGGTCATGGAAAAAGATCCTCCTGAAATGTTATTTCTCATCATTTGGAATGGTTTTCATGTGTTCTGTTCATAACACACTTGTCGGGCAGCAAGTGAGTCATATCCACTATATAGAAAACGCAGAATGACACCCTTTGGCATTTGTAATTAGTCCTGCTTTATTTAGTCTAACAAGCCCCTTGTCTACATTATATTTAGAGCAGATAATCTGAGGCCTGGCAATTACACTGGTATTTGATTGGACTAGTACCGTTTGAAAACACCTTAGTAACCCTCTGGTTGCTTCAATAGAATTCTGAAGACAGCAGTTGCAAATGATCAATGTGTGATCCATAACAAACAATATTAATGAATTGGCATCAACCCAAATCAGGGTAAACCAGGGGAAAAAGAAAAGACAATATCTTGGTTTGCTCTTAATAGGTGCTATTTATAAATTATCCAAAACCCAGTGGGGGTGACTGTTGCTGCACATTCTGCTGCACTTGTTTGCGTTCACCTTTTTGGAATTAGGTGTCCTATTACATAACGGGTTAGATAATGAAACACAAAGCCCCAACCATCCAGTTATACAGTATTTCACATCAGTGACATCCTTTAAGGCTCTTCTTACGGTCATATAACTCTTGCTGTAATAACACAACTGACGTTATTATTATTATACATGAAATCACCGGGAACCAAATTTTAAACACCATTTGAAAGCTCCAAAATGCACAATGAGTGAATTATGGTTCCAGATATCTACCATTAAGGAAATACAACATAAGACTATGATTTACAACTGTTGACAGTATCCTGTTTCAATGCTACTGCACCACCATTTCTAGACAAGTAGGTCTACACTCACACGGGATATGATCCAGAATCCACTCCTCACCAAATTCTACAATTTAAATCACATGTTTTCATTGCACACTTCCCAATGGTGATGTTTTTAACACTGTATTGACACGCCTAAGATGGCACCCCGACAAAACAGTCGTCTACAGCCATGTGCGTGGGATGCTCATTTCGTTTCCCCATCTGTAATCCAGCAGTGACATTGCACGTTGCAGGTGAGCTGATCTTCCTTTGTTTCACACAGAAAGGGGGTCCTCAGTGCACTCACAACTTTCATTTATATTCAAGCCCCTGGAGAAGCAAGTGGGTGAACCCTTACAACTCTTGCTGTGGATGTCATTTTAACTCCATGCTGCTCAGCAGTTACCACCTGTTTATGGCAGGCAGCCACTCCTAAAGTCATTAAAATCCCTGGCAGTGGCAAGACAGCAGATTTTGAATATAAGTGATGTGACATGCATCACACAAGTACGGTGCAATGGACTGATACAAGGGAAACGCCAAAGGCAACGCAAAACAAAGTAGGCGGAGTAATACAAAAATAAATATCATATGATCTAAATTTGAAATACCTAAACAAGCACAAATGTATATGCATGTAACAGTGTATGCACAGTGGGTCAAGTTACAAAAAAAAAAGAACCAAAAAACTGCTCCAAATGCGGATTGGCCATGTAGGTTTTGAGTGTCACTGTTGTGCAGGCAGCATGTAATGATTCTCCCCCAAAAAAAGCTAACAAATGCAATGATGCCTGGTATTCAGGAGATGTCCATACCTCAACCCCCCTGAATGTAAGCTAGCACCAAACATATGTGCGTCCATTGTATGCATGCTGCAAACACATTAAAAAAAAAAAAGACAAAAAAACAACCTGTCTGACATCACAACTATGAACATGTGAGTGTGTATGCACGATGCACAGACCAAAACACAGGAAATGCAAGCGTGTATACCGTGTGTACGACCTGTCTCCCACGGGAATATCTACGGTGTAGCCGAGCAGCCATCCTGACGTGTCATAATGGAAAAATAAATAAAACACTGATTCGTTTTAAACACTAGTTTTAAATGCTCCCAAACTCAGACAACACACACCTTGCTCTGGGTGAGTGCTAAGAGCTACTTTTAATTCAGGAGTTTACGACAAAGTCATTATTTCATACGTACATCATATCTCATGCGGTGCTTTGGTTCATTGCACGGTGCCCATTTTTTTTTTTTTATTATTACTTTATTGTTATTGCCAATGAATGGAGCATCTATGGATCAGCCGTGTATCCATCCATCTATCTATATGTACATCCAACTATATACACACATATATATAGCTATCTGTCCGTCTTTGTATCTATCTGTTTCCCCTCTTTCTATCCATCCATCTTATCTCTCTATGATGGATCCTAACAGTCCAGCCCTAACCGACCTGGCTGAACCACACCGAGACCCAAAGTAACGTTAGCCAGCAGCGTTAAGTGCTTAATTCCGTCGTGTGGATTTTCTTTCCACGGTATCCGTTAACAAAACCAAATGCACGCACGTTTAAATACCCAGGACACGCGAG
Source organism: Zeus faber (assembly GCF_960531495.2). Lineage (NCBI taxonomy): Eukaryota > Metazoa > Chordata > Actinopteri > Zeiformes > Zeidae > Zeus > Zeus faber. The sequence goes on along the minus strand of NC_137210.1, from coordinate 16,960,044 downwards.
GTGCGTGTTTATTCTGGTGTATTCTGGCTGTGCTGCACAGTATTCAACCATGGAGGCTCGTGGACTTTGGAGCTCACTGGCCTGCAGCTCCGCCACCTAGCTCACCGACGTTACACCTTCGTTTTTAAGCGCATTTCGCCGCGTAATACGCCGCGCAATTTAGACAAAAACGACGAAGTGGGGTTCGGGCGTCAAGCGGAGCCACACGGTACCTTCGTGAGCCTTCAGCGCGGCAGGGATACGTCTCTGGAAAGCCAGTCCGTGTCGGGGACGTGGAGCGCCGGGACCAAAGATGGCGTCCCCTCCAAACTTCCACCACTTCGGACATTCATCAAGACACTTTGGTGGCGAATGCCGGCGCAGCGTCCGACCGATGCTCAGTCTCCGCCGAGTCCCGAATCAAGCCGCTGACCCGCCGCACCGAGTTTAACGCGAGCCGGCCCCGGTGTCGTCGATTTAAAACGATAATTATCCTTTTTAGGGCACAAACCTGTCCGCACCTCGTCAGCGTCCTGCTGCCTCTGTCTTCAAGTGGATCACACGTCACCGCTTCTTTTTTTTTTATGCTGATGCGTTTGTGCAATATTATTATGAGGATTTTTGTATTCCTCATATTCAATAAAATTCAATAAAATCAACTTTTCAATAGCATAATTAAACTTTTCAAAAGTTAAAAGCATCAGCATGAGCCCACTGGATAAAATTGTAATATGCATTCTTCAAAAATACTCATTCTCTTGCTAGTTTTGTACTTTTTTTTAAGAATGAATATTAAACTCGGGTTTTATATTAATACAAAGTATAACGTCCCCAACCTGAAATAATCTGCGAGAAGTAACATATGTAAAATATAACACAAGTCAAAGTATATACTTGCTCTTAAATACACAAATATTAAAAGCAAAGGTTGTCATATCCAATTCACTGATATAATAGTCTTTAATACCTCATAAGGTGACTTTTATATAGGCACTATACAGTATGTACTCTATATTAGAAATAAGATATCGGACTTCTTTAGTATTACATATAAAGTACATCATCTTAAAAAAAAACAATATTAATGCACTGGACAACGTACCGTTCCACTTACTGTACCTTTTATCTGCAGATGAGGGCATGCATATCCTGATTACTTACAATTACAATTAACTTACAATAAAATACTATGGGAAATACTTTTGATATATTCAAATATAGGTCCAGATTTTTTCAACCAAAAAAAATTTGATATTTGCTTTGAAATGTAAGGGTTAGTATGAAGTACTAACCTTAAATAGTAGTTAAATGTAAAACTTGTAATTAAGTACAGTAACATTCCACCCCTGAAGATAGTTTTAAATTAATATAAAATATATAATACAAAAGATAACACTCCAGAATCTACAATAAACCAACCCTGTAGAGTAAACGTATTTGAAGTTTATTGACCAAGACAGTTGTCAGTGTTCGGTAAATGTCACTAATGAATAATAATAATACAAAATATGTAATGAAAAGGATGAATAAAGAAACACTGAGGTTTCAAAACGGGCAAGGTGGGGTTTTAAGATGCACTTTTTGGTATTTGCTCTGCATCCACACCCGATGCATCGCAACTTTCTTTCCCCTGTTGACCTGCAGTCGCCTGTCCTCCAGATTCTGAATCTCTTCCAGTCCGGTATTAGAAAATAAAGTATGAACATCATCTGAAAAAAGAGAGAGCATTATCAGTGCTGCACAGTAAAGCTTCTTGTGACATTTTACCAATGTGATTAGTTGAAGAGGTTTAAAAACCTTTAGAGAAAAAGTAAACGCAGGTCCCATCTCCACGTGTGTAGAAATTCTCTGACAAGCACCGCCCTGAGGTTAGAATATAAAGTAAGCAGTCTATTAAAACCAGAAGAAGTTTATAGAAAGTTTATAGAAATAAAATTAATATTATGTTTAGTTAGGGTATGGTGTCCGCTTCTATAGAAAAACAAACCTTTCTTGAACCGAAGTTGTGAAAGGTCATATCTGCCATAATCACGGAACAGAAATATTCCTCCATATTTCAAGTATGTTGACAATCTGTTCACAACTCCTTGCATCCTATAAAAAAATGACTAAACCAATTAGTAACAGTGTTTTACGTGTAACAGCAATGTTGAAGTTGACATGATACAAACCCCTGCTCAAATTAGTCCTAGGTGCAAACAGAAGACTGATGTCGAGGAGGAATGTAACCATCAACTCATAAGCATGGTGAACATGATTAAAGATGTACTGAAATAAATGCAATAAAACAGAGGGAAATCAATTCGGATTACAATCAGAAGCTTATGTCTTGTTTCACTGGCTTAATATAAATTCAAATATCAGAGTATTGAAAGCAACCACCCATGTGCAGTGCCATCCAGTTAGCGCTGGAATGATTCATTTACAAGGGTTATGAATAGAAATATGAAGTACGTCCACCTGGTATTTCGTTTGCATTATGAATACTCATATCTCGTCTTACTAACCTTTCAAATTTAAAGGTACGGTGCTCGAACCGCTCCCACCGATCAACACATTGTAAATGCATGGTAAAGAAAGGTATACTGAATCTATAAAGACAGTCAAATAAATACAGATAACATTGCATTGAGTGGTGCTTGAGACGCGATGGCATTGAGACAAAGCCAGAGCAAAGAGGTTCTGGATAGTACAAATGGTTTTGGAGGTAGGGGTGTGAGTGGGGGTGGTGAGGATGATGGTGGCTCGGTGTCAGGTGGTGACATCACATTCTCCGAGCTTTGTCTTTCAACCTACCGCTCTGGGTGAATGGAGGAGAGCACAAAGACTGCCAGAATAACATCCAGACTCTGTGGAGGGAAGGGGAAGGATGCCGTCTCCTCACTAATGTCACAGACAAAGGCATGACACACACATTGATCATAGTCTGGATGGCCCTATGTGGAGGGAAAAGAAGCACCACTTACATCTTGAATCGTATCAAACTCAATATACGGTCGTAAAACTTTGTAATTAATTAAGCCACACCTATCCCACACACAATATTTCATCCCAGTAATGTAGCTTTGACCCACATACTTTTTAATTTAAGCATATTCAATCCTTGCAGTCCTCACAAGTCAATGTAGAGCCACTCATTGGTCTTGATAACTAGCATTTTCCTCTATGATTTGATTAGTTATATAGTGCAATAAGACTTTGAACAGATTTACAATTTTCCCTCATTATTGAGCCACAACAAATACTCCGCAGGGCTACAAAGCATGCCAATTAATGTAATACAGAAAGAGTTAGTTACTATACATAGTGGGAGTCATAAAAATGGGCATACCTTTTCAAATTCTGTACCACTTTTTAAGTGCAGCAATTAATTAATATGATATATATTTAATTTTATTTTTTCAACAATTATACATAACATTGGGTAAGGGTTATGTATGCATTCCTATAAAATAATAACAAGTTGAATTACTACTCAGATGTATCGAAATATCTTACCTTGACCAGCTGGATAGCGTGAGGGGCAAAGTCACAACAGTATAAGAATGCATCTCTTTCTCTGTCAAACAGAAAAAATAATATGTTTGATTCATTACCAGAACAGTTAACATGTAACTATTACAGGAATATGACTAATTAATCAGGTCTCATTTAACATATTCTTTAAAATGCATAAATATGTTCAAAAACTTCATGGGAAAGGTCTTACATAAATAATAACCTATAAATACATGTACAATATAAATAATAACGTGCACTTAGCATGGAGCAGTTGACTACAGAAGATGTGTTTGACTGAGTGGTACTGTTTGACTAAATATAACTGTATGCATTTGTATTTCACATATTTCTTTTCCACAAGGGAAATTGATGAAAGGCTAGTGGTAAAGAAACACTTGGTTCCATTTGTTGTTGTTACATGACACAGCTGTCATTATACTTTTGCAAAGGTCAAGAGTTAGGTTTGGTTCGTTTTCTTTCAAGCCTTCCCAAGTGCTCTTAAGAAACTGCATCATTAGCATCACGGAATAAAGACTTAGTGGCTCCATCAAAGTTAATAAAAGTCACGGGTGGTACATGAAAGGTCTATAACCACAGCAGCTTCTTTAACTAGTATCACCAAAATATACTTAGTGGCTTATTCAAAGTGAATAAAAGTCACGAGTGGTACATGAAAGGTCTATAACCACAGCAGCTTCTTTAACTAGTATCTCCAAAATATACTTAGTGGCTTATTCAAAGTTAATAAAGTCACGAGTGGTACATGAAAGGTCTATAACCACAGCAGCTTCTTTAACTGGTATCTCCAAAATATACTTAGTGGCTTATTCAAAGTGAATAAAAGTCACGAGTGGTACATGAAAGGTCTATAACCACAGCAGCTTCTTTAACTGGTATCTCCAAAATATACTTTGTGGCTTATTCAAAGTTAATAAAAGTCACGAGTGGTACATGAAAGGTCTATAACCACAGCAGCTTCTTTAACTAGTATCTCCAAAATATACTTACTTAATCGATTCAACAATGGGAAACACACTGTTACCCACACCACATCCAACCTGTAAAAGAGAAGGATTCATAAGAGAAGATATTCGGAACATGTTGCATAGAGTTTATGGTGTTCAATGCACTGCGGCACAAAAGTTTATATTGCACCCAATAACATCGAGGTAAATTATGCGTGAGAAAAACAATATATATAAAAAAAAACTAAAAAAAAACAAAACCTCCAAGATCCGGAAAGCTGCATGTTGTCCAGGAAATGAGGTAGTTTGCACAGCAGCTTGGTTTTCTACACGCACAGCATCCTTCAAGTGATGGCATTCTGCAATGTTTTCATCTTTGAGCTGTTGAGAGGGATCGACTGATTGGTTGTGGCCGGTCTCTGTCTCTCTTCCCGACCCGCCGTTTCTGCTCGGACTTTCATGTCCACAAATGCTTTCGTGCCCCAAAGGAAGCAGTTCTGGAAACTCGTTGAACAGCCACTTGCGATTTTTGAAGAACTTGCCTTGGTGTGTCTCATAAAACCTGTTCCAGTACTTACAAGCTTCTACATCAAATTTACCTGCAGAAAGTAAATTTCAACACACTTTCAAGTCAACCATTGTTGCCTTGTAACCACAATGAAATTTTACAGTGCAGGGAATATATATATATATATATATATATATATATATATATATATATATATATACACACACACATACACACATACACTGTATGCTTGCCTTGTTCATTTAATGGAATTTGTACACATGAATTTTCCTCTGCCTTCTTTCTTGCATTTTCTTTATCCTCATCTGTCCATTGCACATGATCCCTGAAAAACAATACATTTCAGTTAATGAGGAACCAAAATCATGTGATCAACTAATCTTATTTTATAATGTAATATGGAAATTTTGAATTGATGCATTTATGAATAAATGTATCATTACATCGCATGAATCTGTCAGAGAATTGCCCAGTATTGTACATCCTTATACCTGCATGTATTTGACTACATTACTAACCACATGTTATGCTGAAATATGTCATCATGACTGGTCAGAATCCTCGCTCCCAGTGGAGCAGGAGGACGTCTTCCTGTGCTGTTCAGCCTTACGAACAATTTGTGCAAATGTTCAGTAACGAAGGCCAAACAAACCCTCCGGAATGTATGCATTCTGTAAGGATGCATAGACAAACACAGGAAACACGCGCACGCACGCACGCACGCACGCACGCACGCACACACGCACACATGCACACACGCACACACACTTTAATTACATTCAAGAAATTCCAAACAATGAAAGTGTAGTCATCAGTCATCACCACATCCCCATACAGAAAGCTTTTCATTGGATTTGGCATCAAAATGGCGATCTATAAGATCGTCTTTGTTGGATGGATTACACTGGAAGTGCCAGAAATCCATTAGAAACTTCCCCCACATCGGGGTTCACCCTTGTCTTCGCTACGGGGCCGTCACGTTTATTTTCTTGGGTCACTTGAGGTGGTGCAAATATTTGCTCACTCCAAGGTGCCTTTCTGTTTTTGTGAACGTTCGTCCATATCGACAGTGTACCGACCACAACTTTCCATCCCATTCAGCGCTGCTGCTTTTAACTTCTTTTGTGTGCCCGATCTACCGGAAAGGCGGACTCTGCCACCAACAATGGAAATTGGAGCATATACACAACACAAATATATAGAATAGCTGCGTCTTATAATGTGAGGTAAAGGTAATAAATATATTGGGGTTTTGTTTTATTTTTTCCACTAAATAATCTTACGGATTACCACTTTAAACAAAGACACTGACACGACAATACGCTGACGCGACACTACCACCGGATGTTGTGACTCGTAACCGGAAACGAGCTCTCGGCTCTCTAAAACAACAGAACTGACAGCTAACGGCTAAGCTAGCGGTGGGCAAAAAGATGTTGTGAAATATCCATACATTCTCAATCATCTATTATTTTATTTATTACGTGTGTGTGTTGCATTTGACCGGTGTTGGATATGGATCTCATATCGGATCTAAGAAGCGTCAACTCCTGAAAACCAAGGCAATTATCTTCTTTGTCCGTCGCGGTCATAAACCTCGTCAACTGGACCCAGAGAAAAGGGGTGTGTAGTGTTTATACTGTATTTTAAAAAGGTATCTAAAGTATTCTCACCTGTAGTTCGTTGTGACGTTGTTGACGAAAGTTTGGCTCACTGTGCGTTTTCAAGTGGACGACGAACGGCTCGCCCCGCGACTCTACTGTATACAGCGCCCCCTAGCGATGGCCTGTCGACGGAGGAAGAGGAGCGTGGCTGAGGCGCTGGCGCTGAGGTCGAGAGGGATCTCAGACGTTGGAATATTAATGAGACACAATCTGAATATTCTCAGGGCTGCTGTCCTCGAGGTAAATAGAAATGCGTTCCGTTTTGGTCAATAGTTCGATGAAAATCATGAGGACACATCATCATCGTCATCACTGAATTGTAGGAAAAGAGAGATTTCGTCAAAGTTTGGAGCAAGACCTCAAAATCTACAATATCCTATGAGTATGGGAAAATATACTTTGAAAATTACCAAAACTGCTATAGTTGGTATGTATTCAACCCCCACACATTTATACCAATGATTTATGTTAATTATATGGACAACAATATTAAAAATATACAACTCGACACAGCAGGTTTTGTTTTTGTTTTACAGTATTGATTCAAAGCCTCAACTTCTATACAAGTTACCACAGCGATCTAAAATGGAGAAAATAGAAGATGCATTATTATGTCAAAGTCCACTGGTAAGTTCAACAGGAAAATCTTTTGAATTTTACAAATGCACAATTTGACACTACTAGAGTTCACAATGCTGTTTTTATTTGTATTTTTATTTTAAACAGGAGAACACATTACCTGCTCCTTCTGATCATAAACCTTGCCTCATAGCCTTGACAGCCAATAATCGACTGTATCGCCTTTCAGCTGACACCGGAGTGAAACTACAGGACATTTACCTCTCTCCAAACATTAAGTTCAGGTATCTTTATATCTGTGGTATGAAAATCTAGGATTTATTTTCTACATTTTATAAACCTGCCTCATGTATTTCTATTTTTTTTTTTTGCAAGGTACCTTCACTGGGACATTCTTCAAGAGAGATTCTATGTCAAGTCTATTCAAAAGGGCACACCGTTATCACGGCAGGTACATGTTGAAATTGTGCCCACAAAGTCCTTATCGTTGATTCCTGCCCAGGACGGGAGTCTGGTGATATGGAAACTATATTATATGCATGAACATACTCAGCCACAAGTACAGTGTAGTTTTGAAACTGTTAATCATTGAGACCATATTCAAGCTTGTGAAGTTAAGAACCTTTCCTTTTAAACTTCAACAGGCAGGTATCAATCAGAATACACTGATGCAGTTGGCCATCTTTAATGTCTTCCCCTTGCGAATTGTGGGCATTATGGACATTCAAAAAAGGGTATGCAAAATTGATCATTACTTTTTGCACAATTTCCAAATTTTCCTGTGAAGCCAAGCTCTTTGTTACAACGTTGTTTTATTTCTTCAGGTATTTGGGAACAGCGTCACAGATGTTGTTCTAACACAGGGTACTCTTGCTGTCTCTCATGGCACAAAATCTGTGAAGCTTTACAGCTTTGAACACATCATTAATAAGGTACATTTTTTGTGAAGAGTAAATATTTCAGAAATCAGAATAATAGCACCAAAAATGTGAAAGCTTTACTTTCAAAATACATCTCATATGAGTCATATCATCGCAGAACCTCTTATTTTTTCTAGTACATGACGAAGAAATTGGTGCTTGGAGAGCTCAGTCCTTTTCATGAAGGAAAAACAGTGGGTGAAGCTCCTTTTGGTATCCCGTTGAATATTCACGTCAATGGTATGGCAGTTGTTCTTCTCTCTTCCGAGACTAACTTATATTTTCTATATTGCCAGACTCAATGAACAGGGTTTTCCTCTGAATAGTAAACCCGATCTGTTTATTCTTATTGTGCAGATTGCCCTCCGGTACTTTTCGAAGTGTCATGCTCTGATCAAAATGTGCAGATTGGAGGCTTCCCATGGCACTTTATCTATACACCACCCCAGAAGAAGCACAGGGGAACCCATCACATCTGCTCCCTGGCTGACAGCATTCTGGTATTTTGAAAGTATTGACCTTAACCATTGTCAGTATTTAATTGGTCATTCAGGTGACTTTTCTTCCATAACAGCAAAATGTAGCTTCCAGAATGCATAAATATCCCCGTAATTGTTTTGTGACATGATGTTGATGACGTTAAGAGCCTTTTGAGAATGTCTGTTAAAGAGCAACAGATGTTTTTGACAGTCATTGTCCTCAGCTGCTGGATGGGGTAACGCTGCAGCGAAAGGTTCTCTAATCTCTAGATAATTTTTAAAAAAAAGTCTGTTTGCTACGAGTCATGAAGACTCATGAAAGTTTGTTGAAAGGGACATCAGAATATTGATTTCTTATGGATAGTAGCTCTGCTCCAATATTTATGTCTCTGTATCTTTGATAAGACTGATCTTTTGCATTGCTACCCTTCTGGGGAAAAAATAAGAATATTATATTTATAAAAGATAAAATGGGCACGATAAAAGGAATACAATATGTTGTTGCAATATGTGTTCATCATACATGAGAAATGTTCAGATTTATATTCCTTTAGCTTAATAGATTGCATAAAAAGTATTTTTGGGTGTTTTTATTTATTTCAAGCTCACACATTTGGTTGAACATTAGATCACCTGCTTCATTTAATGCAAACTGATTTAACTGTTGTGAGCATTATAGTATAGTAGTTGCTTTGTCAAAATCTATAATAATTAATTGATAGCCAATAGTCACTCATTAATATCCAGAAGCCCTAAGGACAATTGTGTAATAGATGGGTTTTATGTGTCATAGTCCATTTATGAAAGTCTTTGTACTGTTGTGAGACTAGGCAAAAAACGGAATACAAGATATGAAATGCTGGTCTCTGGAGACAGATTTCATATACTTCCACCCTGATGAATCGGGAAGAATCATCCATGTAGGACCGAGCACCATAAAGTGAGTATTGAGCATGAGAGACTTGAGTAGAGTGACGTACATAACCATTAAGAAAATTGTGCCATGATTACTCACTTGGTTTCAGACAAATACAAACTAGAATCAAGGAAGCCAGTCTATGACATGTGAACCAAACCAAAGCTATGTTTCCAGGTGGATGTTTAAGACAATTAAGAAATGTTCACAGTTGTATTTATTTAACTTGTGAAGTAGTATTTCATTTTTTTTTTTTTTATATATATATTTCTTCTCAAGAGTGCTAAAAATTCTGAGTGAACTGAACAGCAGCTCGCCGTCTGAAGTGGCTGACGATTTCGCGATCACTGCATGTCGCAATGTGAGTGTAATAGGGCATTTTTGTGTGCAAAACAGCCCATCTATATTTATTGCCAGAAAAAGTAAAAGGGTTTTTGCATGTAGGTCATGAAGCAGGTCCCATTTAACCGTTTTGGTTCTTCCAATCTGCTTTAGCCTGTCCGCCACGTCAGCGTGACTTCCTCAGGCCGTACAGTCAAGAGGATATTTCAGCAGCTTGATGATGACCCAGAACAAGAGGTATCAAAAGGACGATGACATTTTGGCTGATGATGACAACTGTGCAGACTGTACTAGCCACAACAACCCATGGGCCTATAATTGCTGTGAATTCGATTTCAGTTTGTTTTCCATTTACAAATGTCGTTTTCAATTTGAACGCCGTAGCGGTTGATTAACGTTGTCTTGTCATTCATAATGAGTGGCGACGCGGCGACAGCCGTTTCTCGTGACATTGGTGACACATTGAGATAACTTAAATTCGGTGGATGTTTTACGTCGGTTCCACGACGACAGAAACGACCCGCGTTTCATTACAGACGTTCCGTGTGGTGGAATACGAAGATGAGCTTGACCTTCTGGCCGTGGTGGTGACTGCCAGCGAGGAGGCCGAAGGGAGCGCTCACGTTAAACTGCACGACAATAAGAGTGGAGAGTTACTGAAGAGCATTCCTCTCGTGGATACTTGGGATGAGGTACACTGCCAAAGTTAATCTACTAGTATATAAAGAACACCTTAAGTAGAACATCTTGTGTGTGTGTGTGTGTGTGTGTGTGTGTGTGTGTGTGTGTGTGTGTGTGTGTGTGTGTGTTGTTTGGCATTCATTCATCTCCTCTAAACTTTCAGACCTACCGGAATGAGTTGTTCTTTGACAAAGAGACTATCGTTCACATTGAAGAAAAGAAAAACAACTTCTGCTGCTACGTCTACAAACTACAAGCCCGAAAAAACTAAAATTTTGCGAGGCTCTTCAACAGACTCCCAAAGAATGTGGGTTGGTGTGGGAAATATTTGTAATTTTCTGTACAGTTTTTGTTACTTTCAGAAAAATAAAAATGGAGATGTTTTGGAATGTTTGGTCCCATTGTGCCACTCAAGGGCACCTCCATGGTCCTTGGAGGCATAGCCTATCAGATAACATAATAATCCAAAACATTCTGCTATTTTTCTTCAATAATGGCTGTACAGTGTTTCCCAGTGAAAATGAATACAATTAAGTTGGAAGGAACTGTCAGTTATTTAGGGACAGCACCATTCAAGATTCAAGAGGTTTATTCGTCACATACCTATACATACTTTCATACATATATGCAGTGAAATGTCAATGCAACACACCCGGTGATTACACAGAATATGTACTAGGCTGAAGTAGCTGCCTAAGAATTTCTACTAGACTGACAACTGATTCCTAAAATGTAATGCAGTAAGTCGAATACTATAGAATAAAATAAAAATATATAGAATAAAATAAAATAAAATAGAATAGATAAAGGGAATAGGCTTATGTATATGGGATAGACTTATGTATATGGGATAGGCTAATTATGTATATACAGATATGTGCATTAAAGTGGTATGTGAATAGAGTGAGGTAGCGTTTGTGAGATATACAGCACAGTATACAACAGTACGGCGCAGCAATACGGTAACACCGAACAACCCAGAACAGTGACACAGTATGCTACATACAGTACAGTGAGGTAGTGGAGCCTATGTGTGTGGCCCAGTGAGGACCCCTGGTGAGGTCAGCGTTGACAATGTGCAAAAGTCGACCGGAGCGCCGGCGCAGGCGACCGCAAGGGGCGGCGCCACTTCTCGCCTTCTCACCATAATGCCAGGACCATGTTAGAAAGGGCACAAACAGCATAAATATGTTGCCTATGTGTCTTGTGTCTTTTCTCTTAGAATATGTGGTATCAAGGCCACAGACCCCATGTCCTAAGGTTTTGTCTCCGGACCCCCAATTTGAGAAGACTTTTATTGTTGGATGTGTTTTAGTCCAAACGTTCACAGTATAGTACAGTATAACAATCATCAATGATCACAATTCTCTAATGGTGCCCACGTTTTGTAAATGAAACAGCGGTTACGTTTAGATATAATAATACAGCTTGGGACCCCCTGGGGCTTCTTGAATGATCCCTGGGGTGGTCCCTGGACCCCACGTTGAGAAGCGTTTCTTCCTCGGCGAGATGACAGATACAGACCGTGTGATTTTCCAGTTTGAAAACGGCATTTTCGCACCAAAGGCATGTTTTTTTTAAGGTGGTCGACCTGCCTCCCCCTCCCAAAAAAAAACAAAAACAACAACAACAAAAAAAACCTAACAAAAAATAACACACATCAAACCCAACTCGTTGCAAAACAAACCTGACTAATTCGGATAATCTTACATCTGAACAAACGAGCACAAAGGGAGGGATCGGTGGAGCACTCGAGATGGTCGCGTTCGCCGTTCAAACGCTTTTGTAATTCAACACACACGCTCCACGACGCGGCGCCAGGGACTTCCGTAATATTGTGTTCACGTGACCAAGCTTGCTTCTCCGGACCTGAGTCCACCACTCAACATTCTTTCCCCTCCGCCTTCCGAGTCACTCCCCCCCCCGGTTCGGCCCGGGTCACTGTTCACCTCCGGCGATGGAGACGGAGGGGGATCTCAGGCGCCTCACGCGCCTCAAGCGGGCCCTTTCCGCGACCGTCTCCGCGGGGCTTCTCTCCGCGGTGCTGGTCGTGGTCTGGGTGATCCACTACAGAGAGGGCTTGGCGTGGGACGGAGCACTGGCGGAGTTCAACTGGCACCCCGTCCTAAACCTGACCGGATTCATATTTTTGCAAGGCATGGGTATGGTGATCTTTGTGGTTTTTATGGTTAAGGGACGGTCTTGTTGTGAACAGATAGTTAGAGCCGAGTCTCGCCATAACGTTGAATTGTGTAAGTAAAAGCAAAACGCGCCGCAGCCTCTGTTTCCTCTACTTCTATATTGTTCAAGCTGCACTGTGTCACTTTTGGTTTTACGGTATTTGGGATCTGGCGCCCCAACAGTTTATGGGCGCAATCGCACTGTTATTTAGTGAACGAGGCGCCATTCTCCATATTGCAAGTCGGTGTTGCATCACGATGATTTTGAAGCTGTTGTTTTTTTCAGGTTGAATTAAATGACATAGTGTTGCTTCAACCACAGCCTATGGGAGCTTGACATGCTGCTTGGAAACTGAAGAGCAAGCTGGTAAACTGTTCATTATAATAAAGTAGAGTGCTTTACTATAATGGATAGGTTGCCAACACTGATAGTTACAGTTAATACTTCGTGCTGTAAAGAATGACTTGGTGACAGCCCAAGAGGGCAGACGTTACTCCGCTGCTTATCGAGCTCCACTGGTTAACTGTCGCCGCTCGCATCAGGTTCAAGTCTCTGACGCTCGCCTACAGAGTGATTGTTGGGAATGCTCCCACTTAGTTAAACGCTCTTGTAAGAGCACATGTTACACCCTCCCCGGGTGCTGCGTTCGTCAAATGAGCGTCGCCTGGCTCTGCCGGCCGCACAACCACGGCAATCCAGGCTGTAGTCATTTGTAGTTCCACGTCGGTGGAACGAGCTGCCAAAAACCACCAGAGCTGGGGCCTCCCTCTCTGTCTTTAAGAAGCACTTGAAGACCCAGCTCTTCAGAGAGCACCTCCTCTCGTAACTTACAATTACTTAGCACTACTTAGCAGTATTTATTTATTGTTACACTAATGTTTCTGTTGCAATGTAGCTTGAATGTTATTCTCCCTTGTAAGTCGCTTTGGATAAAAGCGTCTGCTAAATGACTAAATGTAAATGTGAATGTAATAATATTGGATGACATCCTTTTTTTTTTTGCAGCTATTATTGTCTACAGACACCCCTGGACTTGGAAGTGGAACAAATTGTGGGTGAAGATTATTCATGCAGGATTACATTCCTCGGCGTTCGTTTTTGCTGTTATAGCCTTTGTGGCAGTTTTTGATTTCCACAACAATGCAGGCATCCCCAATATGTACAGCCTGCACAGCTGGCTGGGAATGGTGGCCTTAGTACTGTACTCTCTCCAGGTAAAAGTATTTTTATGTTTTTCTGTTAATCATCCTTTTTGGGCCATATTGATCACAACGCCACTCAACTCAAAATGAGCTGAGTGCGACTTGGTCTCTTCAAATGTTTATTAAAGGTTTTACATCCAAGCATGCATCTCAATGCCATATTGTCATTCAAAAAATTGTTAACTTTTACACCTTTAAAAAATATAACACTGTATTTATCGCCGGGGGGTTTACGGTTTATCACATTTTATCAAACAGATTGGTAGACAGCGACATTCAAACTTAATCAATTAATTAAATGGTTTAATTAAGTCGTTATTTAATGCTGTTTAGTCATGTAAACGCAACCTGGCCAAAAGCAGTGCAACACTAATCACTGTTCTGTCATTTCATCTTCCACGAGCAGATTGTTCTGGGAATAGGTCTCTACTTGCTACCCATCGCACCTGTGTCTCTGAAAGCCGCGTTCATGCCACTTCACGTGTACAGCGGCCTGTTCATCTTTTCCAGCACCATAGCCACTGCGCTCATGGGCATCACAGAGAAACTAATTTTCGGCCTGTACGTATCTGTTGGAGGCAATAAACACACACGGGGAAGAGTAATTCACACAAATGTCGCACTAGGTCTCTAACGATGACTTTTTACTTTCTTCTAAAGGAAAGACCCAAAGTACAAGGACTCGCCCCCAGAGGCGACTTTTGTGAACCTTCTAGGACTTGTGATTGTGGTTTTCGGAGCGCTTGTCTTCTGGATTGTCACTCAAAGCCATTGGAAACGCCCAAGTGACCAGGTCTTCCACTCTCTGCAAACCGAGGCCAGCACCATAGTCCGGCCAGCTCTGTCTCAACACCCCGGGGGCCTTGACCCCGGGGCATGTGATGATTTCAGAAGGAGGGGTATTAAACAAGAGGCCGTGGATCTTCAAGATTGATCCATTACATTTGTTTACTGCTAATGTAACCTGCCGATATCAGTCAGCGGAAATGTCACAAAGATGTTGCAAATTGTTTGTCTCCAAAGAGAAGCTTGCATTTAAATAGCTGAATATATTGTTTTTATTTATATTTTTTATACATACAGCATCTCACCACATTATGTGGTCGTAAGCATGCACAGAATAGTATCACTGCTGATGTTGTTATAGACCTTCTTCAAAGAATAACCGCACACACCCTAATGTTTTCAAATGGCAGAACTACTGAACCGCTTTTTACATTTACAAGTCATCTATAAGTGCAATGCTTTTGTGTTTCTGTGTAGTGACTTAGTTTGTTTTATACGGACAAAATCCTTTAACTATGTATCAGCTCACGAGCTGTGGTATCTTTTCATTGCTCTCACTCAACCCCCAGGCAAACAAGCCAAGTCAGTAACAATAAAATACCATTTACACAATAAAAGTGCGGTGTAGGCGTTTTTCTTTACACCCATCTAAAAACAACTTGAGTTTCAATCACCTCGAAGTCCTGCACCTTCATGCAACTCCACGGTAGTGAGTTGATGTAACTTTTTCGGGAGGTGCAGCGGCTGGGAGGCGGCAACGCCTCAGGTTGTCCCTCCTCGGCTCCCGTAGTCGGTGTTGCGACTGGCCATCCGCTCGGCCGATTCGGGACAACGGCCCTGGCGTCAACTCGCAACTCGAATCCAAGGTTTGTTTAGCGTTGCCGGACGCCCGGGGTAGCTGGTCCGCCCCCCCCCCCCTTGCTCACAATATATCACCGCTGTGCTCTGTTCTCCAACTGGCCCACGTTGTTGGCCGACGTCGGCTCGCTACGGCAGGTGCAGACGGCGACAGCCCGCTTTAGCTTGGCCCGAACGAGCGTTAACGTCGTGAGAGTCGTGTCTGCCTTCCGCCTTTCTCACCGGTGTCGTTTAGCTGCCGCGCGATGGAAGCCGGTATTGGTGCGTGCGCTGTTGGGGCTCCGGCGGTGACACGGAGCACCGCGGTATCTAGTTGAGACGGCTAGTAGCGCCACGGATAGTGCTAACGGTTAGCAGTTCACCCGGTGACAACAGTGACGGGCAGCGGCCTGGCCCAATCGATGGTTGGTCCATTGCGATGATTTAACACGTTTATCAATGTCAAACCCAAACGAATTACTGTTTACAATGCGGGCCGGTGCGGTGCTTGTGAGTTTGCCGATCCGAGGTCCGAATTGTTTGTAAAAAAAAAAAAACCTTGTGTGTATGGTGCAATCTTTGTTGTCCGGTTGGGTGGGGTCAGCAATGGAGATGCGAGACTCGCGAACGACTCATTTCAATGACTCGGGAGTTTGTAAGAGTGTGTGATGGAGTGAATATTCCACTCACACCGAAAAACATTAGTGAGGCATAAATTCAAGTCCAAGGCGAAAAAAAAAAAAAAAATGCATTTGGCATCATTGATTGTGACTGATTTGTTAGTTTCCCATTTCACCCTAATATTTTTTTTTGACAGAAGTTATTTTTGTGACTCACTCTTTGCATTACTCTGCCAAAATAAGTATCTTATTTTATTTATTATTTATTTATTTATTTTATTTTGCTAAAATATTTACCGGGATCGGCAGTTTTCCATTAATAATTCATTTAATGAAATGATTCTTGTGGCGATTGCGTTCACGACTCAACAGAGCAGACTCTTCTGAATTCCGTTTATATAGTTTGAGCTAAACACAGTCATCGCCTCCCAGAAATGTCTGGAAGTGTTGTCGTTTACTCTTTCTTGTTCTGTCTGTACGCTCATTGCTGCTACTTTAATTATCTTATTCTTACTATTAAGTGCTAGAGGGGCTGTTTTTAACCCTCATTGCTGTATATTACACCCTTGTTTTACCGATGCTCAACTCTCATATATTTGTTATTATTGTCTATTTGTCCTGCTGTTTATTGAGTTAATTCAATGTTCTGCAATTTCCACCCTGGATATATATATCGGAGTTTGTTTCTTTTGGATAGTTATACAACTCTTTCTGTAAATGCTTGCCGCAAAGTTAATCAAATGCATTTGCGCCGAGAAATACATTCATCAAGCTGATGTGGTATTTGTATACAGCTTTGGCATCATGTCGGAGAAAAGTGAACTAAAAGCTGAGCTTGAGAGGAAGAAACAGCGGTTGGCACAAATCAGAGAGGAGAAGAAAAGAAAGGAAGAGGAGCGCAAGAAGAAAGAGGTGAAAGTCGAGCTTCTGGAAACATTCTTAGATCCCGTAGCCCTGCCTTCATGATAATAAATTGAAAATCCAACAACAGCACAATATCTGTGCTGTCCATTTTTTCGTGGGCTAATAAATTCAGACAAAAACATTTTGTTGACATATAAAACAAGTCTATCATCGTCTTTTTTTTGTCTCACTGAGCTTTTACAAATTTGATCTGGAACATATCCCCGTATCCCCACAATCCCCTTTTAATGAGGGGGAGCGTGGATCTTATTAAGCTGGGTTTCAATAATTAAAGACGCTAATAATGTTTCCAGGCGGACCAGAAGAAAGATTCTGCTCCGAACCAAGATGACTCAGACCTGGTGAAAAAGAGGCGTGAAGCGGAGGCCATTCTGCAGAGCATGGGCATCACCCCAGATGTCCCTGTTGGTAAGGATGCTCTATTTTGTGAAGTTATAATTACAAATCCACTGATGCTGATATCATCTATTTGTCCAATATCAGGCTAAATGGGTTATATGAGAATATGTGCTGTACAGAAAATCTGAAAAAGGCGAACAGAATGTTAAATGCGTCTAATGGAGAAAATTGATAATGTCATAAATTATTCCTGAATCCCCCTACACAATATGTTGCACACCCCCAGACCTGCCAAGCTCTGCCCCCTTGAACTACCCCGCTTTCATCCTCAAGTTTTTCTGTTTCAATTGTGCAACCAGTGTGGCTAGCATGACGTCCATCTTTCTTATGATACTCACTATGGCTCCAGGTGTGATTAAAAAAATGACCAAGGCTTTTTCATTCCACCGTGAGCCAGTTTTGGAGGGGAAAATAGCCTTGTGAAACAGCCGTAGCCGAGACCCAGGATGCAAAGTGGAGCCGAAATGACGATCCTGTTGACAGTAGGCTAGAGTGCAGCGAGGAGTCTGAGGTCTTCCTTGCACAACTTAGGCTGTTTGATATGATGACATTTGACATTTGATATTATGTGGATGAGGATCCTGGTGCAGTCTGAGGCACTGGCTCCGGGGAAGCGGTAGCTGCGCCCCCTTCTATCAGCAGTTCTAACAGCAGGATCAGGAGCAGCAGGCACAGGGCAGTAGAAACAGGAGCAGTGAGGCTGCTGGATACAAGAGGCAGCCAGGGTGACGGGAGGAGCAGCGGCAAGGGGGCAACTGGGGAGACTCGATGCTGGTAAGCTCTCCAGAGCCCGATGGAGTAGGGTAGCTTATGCTCGACTGTTCAAGCAGTTGGCTAGCTGGCTAGCTTAGCCACCAGGCTAAAAACAAACAGGTGAACTCATGTGTGCTAAGAAGCAGGAAATCATGAGGGAGGGAGAGAAGGGCAAAATTAAATACAGATTCATTTACTTGAAAAAAATGCACATTATTTTTAATAGAATACATAGTTAAGAAGTTGCTCATCTAAAGCATGTATAAATCATTTTCTTATTCTAAGTCACACGAAAGCTACATTGCAGTCACTGTTTGATGCAAAGTTGTCTGTGACCTTTTATAATTAAAGAAATTAGCTTGAAAGGAAAGGTACAGTGTTGGGAGGTGCTGTTCAGGTGGTATCCACCTCTGGTTATATATTGTCAGTATATTTACTGTATACTTTATTCAGAATAAACTAAGTAATCCTTTTGAAACAAGATTTTTTAGAGAGAAATTGAAAGCGCTTTGCTGCATTAACAAGCATTTCTAATTGCGAACAACAGGTGGCAGTAGAGATCCACTAAATAATTATTTGGAGCCTGTAAACTGCAGGATGATCAGTGACAATCTCATCTCTTCCTTCTCTGTTCACTATACTATTCATTTTCTGATTGAAACTTGGTTAATGCTTTTGTTTACTTACTGCCTTTTTTCCCAATTTACAGGAGCATCTTAATTTGTTTAATTTGACTTTTTAATGTTTTGCACACCACAGACCATCACTAATGTTAAAGCTTTCTGGAACTCTGTCAATGGTTGTGGAATACATACATCTAACAAATGGATTTTTCTTCTCTTCGCAAAAAGAACAGTGTCTACATCCATGTTACTGTTTTTCTCCACTGTGTCTAACTCCACCCTCACCAAGAAAGATATTTTGTCTCTCTGTCTCTATATCCAGTCCCTCCTCCCATGTCGCCGACTTCCAAATCAGTTGGCACACCAAGCGAGGCAGGGAGCCAAGACTCTGATGGAGCCGTGGGACCCAGGTACACACACACCTATCAACACCTATCAACATCATGGTTTAATTGCAAACTACATTCCTGTCTTGCTCCAAATCTCCTTTATTTACTAAAGCACAACATAGTGCAGTGCTGTGATATGTGTGTAAGTCTGGCAAAAGCCTAATTGTTGTTTGAATCACGGACTGTCTTTCCTCCCAAGGTGAAATATTGGTGTGGTTTTAGGCCTTTTGGTGTTTCTGGTCATAGAATGAATCCTCTCTTAAGCATAGCCAAATATAGCAAGCAGAAAAATTATTTTATGGAAAATGTGATGATTGCATATAAAAATGGCATTGTATTTGTTATGCAAACTGTGTGGCATAAAATAGAACACAAATACAAACCACAAATTTGCAAGCCAATAGCAAACTTGGAAGCACTAAGGCAAGACCATGGTTCACCCTGCTATGGTGAATGATGACCAGTTTATTTCAATATTGTATACGTTTATTTATTATGCAAATTAAGCTGGTAGCGTTGTAATTGAGCTGGTAGCGTTGAAAATTAACAATAAAACAGCAAGCCCATGCAAAGCCTAGGGGAGTTTTTAACCCCTAATTAGAGCCCCTTCCCTGGGCTGAAACTCAAGCTCTCCCAGTGTCCCATTAGGCCAAGCCTGCTCTTCCCCCAATGTGTTGACTCATTTCGCTCACCAGCCTGGCCATTTCCTATGTTCACGGAGGTCATGTTTTCTCCCCGAGGGCTCTCTCTCGTTGCCCCTTACTGTCTACACAACATCTAGACTCTTTAGTCTGACACAGTTCGGCGTGTATGAGCCCTCCAGGAGGCACATTACAACCTGTGTCGTCCAACTAAGTAGCTCTGCATGTCCATACATTTTAAACAGATACCCTCCTCGAAGCCATAGTTTTGTTTTTTTTTGTTTGTTTTTGTGGTTAGATCGATGTGATGGCGCGTTGAATAGCCTCGTACGAGCCATTTGGCTCTTAAAACCACAAAAATTCAATCACATCTTTGCTTAAAATGTATGCTTTGTGCTCTGCTCTTATCAGCATGTTGTGTGCCTGAACTCAAATTAATTTGCTCTCCTGGCCCGCCTGTCTCTCTCTCACTAATGCCACCTTGTTGCTGTGACACTAACCAGGACTCTGCACTGGGACTCTGACCCGTCCACCCTTCAACTTCACTCTGATTCTGAGCTGGGGTACTGGACACTCTCTTCTCTCCTTTCCTGGTCATTTTCCCTTCTCTCAAACTATAGCATGGTTACCTTTTTTTCTGAGTCGTTTTGAACAAAATAAAAAAAATATATATATGATAATCGTCATGCATGAGCGTGCGAGACCAAATCTGAATTCACCTTTTTGTTAGCCATTGTCCTACTCCGTGGAAAAGCTGTTTATTACAGTCATCATTTGGTCTGACACTATAATAGCTCTCATGGGATTTTGAATGGTTAAAATTTATAATCGTGTTTTAGGCCTTTAGCCAGCGCTCTTATCCAGCGCGGCGTGCCATGATGTCTGCAATGAAAGCTAAGGACAGTTACCATTTCCGGGCTGTTTTTTACCGTCCTCACTGTCCTATTACAATCCTCAGAGGTTCAATGTTTGAGTGTCGCTGTGCTTTTAGGCGTGTACCAGTGAAGCTGGGGATGGCAAAGATCACCCACGTGGACTTTCCTCCACGTGAAACTGTGTCATACACCAAAGAGACCCAGACACCCATTATGACCGAGCAAAAAGAAGGTAATACTCCTATTATGTTGTCCACGGTAACCCATGAGATACAGGACCGAATCCTGATGCTGACTATCCGCACATAGGCTTTTTTTTTTTTTTTAATTGCACATGTAAATTCATCAGTTTCTAAGGAATGTGGGTCAGATGTACATTTAGTGTTTCCTGAACAGTGGGAAATAAAGCATGTATACAAAATTAGAAACTCTCTCATCATTTCATATTTGTATTACATAATTTATTTACATCTCTTAGAAATGTTCCCTTATAATGTAAATACATTTATAACATCAGAGTCCATTGAGGGTGAATTCGGCAATAGTTAAAAATGCTGGTTCTTTTTCAGAAGATAGATAAGATAACTGAGTTCATGCAGCACAGCTCCTTTTTTTTCCTTAAAGGCATATATGTGAACACCTTAAATAAGGGATTGTGCTGGAAATGCAATATAATGCTTAAGCTTGGTCCCTTTTACAAATACTATAACTGTCAAAGGATAATCCTTTTTTGTAATACCATTGCAATTTGATATACCATAATTATTTTGGTATTGTAAACAGAAGGTTGGTTAGCATGATCATACAAGCTGAGTGAAAATTAAAAGAAAATTGCAGGGGCTCCGGAAATGTAACATATGAAATTCACAAACGCCCCCCGGCCCCCAAACTCTGCATCTAGTGTTGTACCAATAGCCCCTCATGTAGAGTATGAGATGGCCAATACACAAAAGTAGAGGGGGTTGGGGGGGTACAAGCGCTGTGCACGTGCCTGCCCGCTGAATCCAAAGCGCATCGATATGTATGTAATTGCTGCAGTGGAGCTTTCATGTGGTGCATCAGAGGGGAGTGTTCCGGCTGCTACCAACATCCACATGGTACGCACATGTACCGTAAAATATGCAGTATTTGTGGCAGTGCATCTTGTATTGTTTTACGGAATGACAGGATGTGAGACTCACTGTGGCGGTTGACAGTTGCATCACTGCAATGTTGAAGCTAGCTTCTACTGTAAGCTACAGCAGCCAACCATTACGTGAGGTGTTTTTCTTTTGTTGTTTTTTATTTTGTGTCATACCACTTGACATTGATACTTGATAGGTCTTTTCTCCTGGCTCACAGGAAGTGTGCCAGACCACTCCATTAGTCCTGTAAGACTGAAACGTCATCTCGAACACAGTCCAACAGGCTGCTTGGATGCTGCCTGAGATTTGAGCTTTAGCCTTTTGGGTGAATCAGGTTTCCTGGAGGCCTTTTCATTTGCTCGATCCATTCAGAACATGGGTTACGCACACTCTCTTAACACTTGAAAGTCTGTTTAGGTGTGTTTGTCGAATCAGTCTCCTGTGTAAACTAGCTTGTTGACATGTCTGTTTTTATTTTATATATTTTTGGAAACCACCAGCCGAGCGAGTGTAGGGGGGTAAAAAATAGATTTCTGTGCAGACTCCATGCAGAGCTGTTAAAGAGTGTACCTTTTCTCCGTTGGTGCGAGCACATGGACTCTACGGGGCAATGTAAAAGTGTGTTAAACAGGGATGGTTTCTGCCGGCTGTTCAACACTCGTCCCCCTTCCCCTCTCTGCCACTATGTAATCATTTCATCAACTCCCTCGCTTCCCTGTCTTCTCCCTTCACCGAACAGGCACATAACAAAACACACTCAGTGACATTGTTCGTTTTCACGCCATCACTCCTGGCACTCGATGAGACGGCATCCCCTTCTCCGCTCGCTCCCCTCTGCGCATATTTGATGTGTGTGGTGTCGTCGGGCCTGTTCTCTGATTGAGCGATTCATCGTGTTGTCAAGAGGAGGCGACGGCGCTGCACTCTCAAGGTCAGCGGGCAGTAGCGTGAGAGGGAGCCGCCGCCGCCGCCCGGCTACCACACACTCTACACTTCTGCCAACATCTGAGGCATGTCTTGCAGTGGAAAGTGGCATATATATATATATATATATATATATATATATATATATATATATATATATATATATATATATATATATATATATATATACATACATATATATAAAATTAAAAACGTAACATACAGAACCACTGTACCTTCTACACAAAGATGCCAAGAAAATCCCTTCTGTGTAGTATTTCACATGTATACGACTATACACAGACTTTTTTTTTAATATTAATTTACTCTTTTATGATTTGTCCCAAATCAGGAAACTCTGATTCAATATCTGGCCCTGCACGCAAATGTGTTTGGAGTACACTGTTTACTAATATGCAGCATCAGTAAGCACTCTTTAACAAGAGGCTGTAATTATGGAAAAAGATATTGGAGGTGGTAGTAGTGGTGGGGTGTTTATTGAGTGGTCTGTGTGGCACTGTGCTTAAATAGCCTTGTCAGGAATACAAGAGTGTGCCAAGCAGTTGAGTAAATTTAAATTTTAATTAAATTTGATTGTTTTAATCACTCAAAATTCAGAGGCAGGTCAAAGCTTGAATCACAAAAGGATCTTAATGGCCCCTTTGTTTGAAGTACCCTCACATTTCTGTTCACCTTTAATGCACTTGATGATTGGTACTGTTTAAATACCCATTGTTTTGATTCTGTCATGCGGTAGAGCAACATGTAGAGCAGGAAAAAAAGATTATATATTTATCACACTGTTGGTTTTAATGCTGTATTATTGCGTATATGATCTGTCGCTCCCTTTCTTTAAATAATTTAGGAGTCGCATGACTTTGTGTTCAAATGCTGAGTGATGGGTCTCTTGTTTTTCTTTAAGGAGTTTATACCTCAGCATGTCTAACGGAACTAGTTGAATCAATGTGGAAGTTCTCAGTCCTGCCCAATCTCTATCTGTTCAGGAATAAGATTATCCTTTGTTTCTACGTTGCAGCTTTTACTACTATGTTACATCGATAGCTTCCATAAGACATGTTGGTTTTAAATAATTGTGTAAGCGGCACAGCGCTTCCTGATGTGTGCTTGTGTGTCAAAGAATAATAGTGTGTGAAGAAGGAAAGTGTGAGGCTTGTGTGCTGTTTCTGTTAACAAGGCACGTGGCCGCAAAGTCAGCTGCAGTCTTGCATTTGCTGATGTTTGACCTTTGTTGTCTTGTCTGGACATATAAAGAGACTAAGACACCTGCAACATGGAGTAAAGATCCTCTAGTTGCATGCTTAAATATCAATGGACACATGGCGTGTTTGCATTAATATATTGTCCATTAACAAAGACCTGTGATTACACCCCCCCCCATCTAAATGCCCCAAAAAGCTTTTATTTCTTAAGTGGTACAAAAGCCATAATTGGGCCTGCTTTGAGAGGAGGTGTCAGTGTATAGGACATTGGTGATCTGGGTGAATTCTGTTAAATTTCCCCACAGAACCCCCTCCGTCAACACCTCTGTGTCCCGTGCCCCCTCCGCATCCCCCAGAGGGGTCACCAGGATCACTATTTTTTCACCAAATGGCCATTTTGCCTGGCAGGTGCATTATACCCTTTATTTTCAGATTGTCTATCCGCTCCTAATGCCTGGCAGGTTGATTGCTCTGGCTGCCTCGCCAGGGAAAGGGCTGACGAGCACGGCCGGGACTAGCTGAAAGACAGTGATTACTGTTTTCCTTTAAGCCTGATTGAGGCCCTTGAAAGGAAAGATTTTAACCTTCTCCTGTTGGCTCCAGAGCATGGCCGTACATTGAAATGGCTTGTGTCATCAATCCAGTTCTGTAAACTCAGGAAGCACACAGGAAGCCACCTCCCCCGAACTCCAACCTGGAAAGGAGGGGGGAATCACTTTTATAGACAAAGTGACAGATGACATTATCATTTAGATTATCTCAATTAACAGAAAGTCAACACTATCGCCATGAATTAACTATTACTCCTACCAAGAGAAACTCTGTCAGCAACCTGCAGTTCTTATGTTTGTTTTTTAATTATTCACAATATACGTTTACTCATATAAGCTATTTATAATTCCTGAGACATGTTTTTTCTACATATTCTTCCGAATTTGAGCCAGAGTGCAGTTTGCCAGCTGGTCAGCCCACAAGCTGTATTTTCTTGTACATTCTCTGAGATGAATAGCAGCCCCAGGACCCCCGGGGGGACGGTAATTGCACAGGCTTGCTGTTCAGAGGGAAGCTTGTCTGGGGGCGGCCAGGCGGAAAACCTCTGTGCCATCCTCATGCCACCTCTGAAGAGAACAAGACAATCCCAGCGCCGCCATCTGCTTTTGCACCAGGCCGTCAGCTGGCCGGACCAATGGGACGGGCCAGGGCAGCTGCTCCACACCCTCTGCCCCGCTGCCCCTTGGCCTGGAAGGGGGCAACTTGTTACTGGGACACGGAGGAGATGGCTACACTGACAACTACACTTTGCGCTGAATGGCCGAGGGCTCATTAGGAGCGTAAAAGACGAGGGGGGAGGTGTCCTCGTAACTACCAGACACCCGCTGTGCCGTCTCCCTACAGCACAAATGACAAACCTCCCCGCTTTAGAGGAGCAGGTTCTTTCAGAAAGCCAACATTGTGCTGGCAAACCAAACAAATGCAAGGCAGATATACAGAATGAGTCCATACCCGTAATCACCGTCTTTTAAAAAAAGGAAAAAAAAGTGGAAGAAGAAGATAATAATGGCTTTTGGTGAAGAGTATATAAAAGATCTGAAACATCTACACAGAGGCTGATTTACATGAAAATGTATCCCTTTTTTTTGTTTATTTCTTCCTTAGCTTTTATTTTATATTAACCATCTCCTTACAAAATCCGAAGAATTTGCATAATGTCTTCATTCATCATAGGACTTTTAAAAATAAAATAAAATACATCTATAGTCGTAAGAGCCACAGCCCATATTTAATCATCCAATAAATATTTTTTATTATTATTTGTTTTTTATCAAAGATTTTATTTTATTTTTTCAAACAGAGGAGGAGGAGGAGGAAGAAGCTGCTCCACCACAACCAGCACTGGAGACCCAGACTGAGAAACCAGTCCTGGAAGAGGAGGGCGAAGGTACTGGTCACTAAAACTCTTCCATTCACTGGATATCATTGATAAATCCCGTTCCATGTTTCTCATACACCGATCAGCCACAATGTTAAAACCAACACTTAATAACCACTAATATTGTGTAGCTCCCCCTTGTGCCATCACACATGATGTCATTCACATGATGTAGAAGAAAATGTGATTCATCAGACCAGGCCGCTTTCTTCCATTGCTCCATGGTCCAGTTCTGACGCTCACATGCCCATTGTAGGTGCTTTAGGAGGTGAACAGGGGTCAGCATGGGCGCTCTGACTGGTCTGCGGCTACACAGCCCCATAAGCAGCAAGCTGTGATGCACTGTGTGTTCTGAAACCTTTCTATCATAGCAGCATTAACTTTTTCATCAATTTGTGCTACAGTAGCCCTTCTGTGGGATCGGACGAGACGTGTTAGACTTCTCTCCCCACGCATATCAATGAGACCATGGGCGCCCATGACCCTATCGTCACTTCACCGGTTGTCCTTCCTTGGACCACTTTTGGTAGGTACTTACCACTGCATACCAGGAACACCCCACAAGACCTTCTGTTAGGGGGATGCACTGACCCAGTTGTCTAGCCATCACAATTTGGCCCTTGTCAAAGTCACTCAGATCCTTACGCTGGCCCTATTTTTCCTGCTTCCAACACATCAACTTCATGAAATGACTGTTCACTTGCTGCCTAATACATCCCACCCCTTGACAGGTGCCATTAGAACAAGATGAGCAATTGGTATTAACTTGGTGGTACCATTTACCTGGTACCACCAAGTTGGTTGGTTTTAACCTGGTGGTTTTAATGTTGTGTCTGATCGGTGTATATTTATTTGTGGTCACAAATATGTGGCAGTATCTATAAATCCCTGTCAAATGCTATGTAGAAGTGTAAATGCATGGCCATCAATTTTTCACGCTGCCAATGAAATTTTATATAAAAGAGTAAATATAGATATAAGATGGAAAGAAGAATGGACACCACTAAGTGATGAGGTAAAATACTGCGTTTGTGCATCCTGTTGATAAACTTCTGTTTATACTAAAGTACACAGTGGTGTAAAGGAGATGTGAAAACATGAGCATATATTCAATTATATTATAATTATGCTAAAATAAAATTAAATGTTTGTTCAACTATTGTATTCCTACCATGGTGCAATTTTGTTACGTTTTACATTTCATTATAAAAAATTTTGATCAAAATTTACATTTTTAATTTGTATTAGATTTGATTTTAATTGTATGTGCATGACCAAACACTTTGGTGTTGAGCAGTTGTAAATTCATTATACTAAATGTTTTCTACTACTACAACTACTACTTCTACTACTACTACTACTACTTATGGTAAATGCATAAATTTGCCTTCTCTGAACTTGTACACAAGTTAGTTATGTTCACGTCTCTCTCCAGCAGTGCCGCCACATGAGCTGACAGAGGAGGAAAAACTGCAGATCCTTCACTCCGAGGAGTTCATGACTTTCTTCGACCACAGCACGCGCATCGTGGAGCGGGCGCTGTCAGAGCACGTGGACGTCTTCTTCGACTACAGTGGCCGAGACCTGGAGGAGAAAGAGGGGTAGCGTGATCAGATTCGTACCTCTTGTTTTGTTTTTGTCGTCCCTAGTTTGCAATAAGCCTTTTGAGTAATTGTGGCATTGATTTGGCGTGTTATCTTTTCCTCAGTGAGATCCAGGCTGGAGCGAAGCTGTCCCTCAACAGGCATTTCACGGACGAGCGCTGGTCCAAGCACCGTGTCGTCACCTGCCTGGACTGGTCTCCTCAGGTCCAGTGTAGCACAATTCCACATTTCACAACTGTTCCACCAGCACAATAGTCTTAACAACCAGAGCACAGCTTCAAAATTAATTCACTACCTAAATAGCAACGCAGACACCTTGGCCTTTTACTGTCTATTCCCTTAGCTTTTTTATTTTATTTTATTTTTTATATAGTTTCTGAATTTGTTGGATTTATCGTGCTAATTAGCTGTTGAGAAATATTTACCTTGGCAGAGTACTAATTCTTTATGATTACATGGCCCGCTTTTGACATGATTTACTTTAAGCCACAACTCCCTAAGGAACGGGAACTTGTGTCACGCTCAAATTGTCACTTAGTCAGAGCTGTAATGATTTGTTTCCTCTCGTGTCTGCATTCATTTTGTGTATGATTCTGCAATGGCTTTTGACATTGATTGAATGCCGGCTCTGTATTCACAACATTCTCTTGCTCGAAGCAACATCCACACCCAGTGTTGGGGGGTGGAAAAAATGTATTCGCGAACTGTAAATCAGAGGCACAGTGGAGGTTAATGGTTTGTTTACATCTGGGTTGTGTTTTATGAGCTTTGCTGGCCATTCATTCATCCGCCCTTTTTAATGACTCCACACTCTTTATTTATGACTCTTTATTTACCTACTGGGGTTAACCGCCTGAGCGCCTTTAGAACTGTACAGTAGGTTTGTGTCCAAATTATTAGAAGGAAATACGAATGCGAGTTAGCAAAGTTTTGCAAGGGGTCGCTGCGTTGACTTAACGTAAACCTTGAAGTGGGCGGCTACTAAATGCTGCAGTCCGTTCAGCAGCGACCACAGAGGGCAGGCGAGGCTCGTTCACCAGGCTCCGAGCCCGGGGCCGGCGGCCTCTGCTTCCTCCTGACATTCATTTGGGCTGATTTTTCTGTCACCAGTATCCTGAACTCCTAGTTGCCTCATACAATAACAACGAGGAAGCCCCCCACGAGCCAGACGGTGTGGCCCTGGTGTGGAACATGAAGTATAAGAAAACCACGCCGGAGTACGTCTTCCATTGTCAGGTACTATGAGCTCTACACGCCTTACACCAGTGGTATGGTGGTCAACCCGGTATTCCAAAATGGTACAAAGCCTATATGATATAAATTTTGAATTAACCTATTTGACCAATATGGTTACAAATAAATTAAGGCCATTAAATTCAAAAATTAAATACATTTTTATGGTATTTATTTGATAACTTTTTATTTTTATTTTTTTTGAGTCAATGTGAATTTCCCCACCATTCACTGCCCGCAAGTTGGCCACCTCCGCCACTCTCTCATCCTCCTTGGTGGCTGACTCCCTGGCCAGACACCCCCATCCTCCATTTTTTTTCTCCCGCTCCCCTTAGACGTATTCATTAAATCACACTATGAGTTCACCAGGCTGGTATCCACCTTCCACCACATCCCTCTGCAAACATGTGTTTGTTTGGCACCGGAGAAGACCTGTGGCGCAGAAGCTGGCTGGAATTTGAGCACTGCGCTATGATTAAGCTTATGAGGCCAGGATGGTTATCATGTGCATCTAAACAAGGACCCTGTGTTCAGACATGCTAGCAGGGAGAGCAGTAGAGATCTTTTTTGCTGGCCGGCCTTATTACGCTGGCAGCCCTGAGGGTCGCAGACCAAGACAAGTTGAGTAGAACCACATGTTGGCGCCTCCAGAGCGGATGTGGACACAGGCACGTTGCTCGAAAGAATAAAACTGAACAGAAGTGTCAACGTATTTTCCTCCATGCCTCCAAGTGGGCTTGAAATGAGATTTTCCTCACCCACATGTCAACATTTTCCTTTTTTTTTTTTTTTTTTTCTTTTTGCGGGGGAAAATAAAAGTCCTGTTGGACTGATTATTCCGCTCACATGTTTAGTTAAGGTCGAGATGAGTAAGACTGCAGAAGGTCGAGCAGGCCACCTAGAGACTGAGCCCCAAGTCACGATAGGCTGCATGAATACAGTCGGCATAATCTACACATGATCTGTCCCGTTAACTCCACGGTCGCTCTGCCTGCACTGTCGGCGCTGATTCATGAGTCATGGAAAACACCGGATTGTCGGAACCAAATGAGATCGAGTTGCATGCTCTGCTGCACCACGGCACACTGCTGCAGCCACACAAGCGGCCTGGGGTGTGTGTGTTTGCCAGCGGTGGAGGAAGGACTCAGAACTCTAACTTTAGGAGAAGTACAAATATTCTAAGCACAAAATGACTTTCTTAAAAGTGTATACCTTATTGACATTTCAACTTAAGTGAAAATATATGAGTGCTTTCTCTTAAATGTATTTAAATTATTAAAAGTAAAATACGTGTCATATTTTATGCCAAGATATAACATAGATAATAGAGAGGCATTTGCTTTGAAATCCAGCCCAGTAAATGTTGAAAGTCTCTTTTACCTAATAATGTACTTTAGCAAGTACAGATACTTGAAAATGTACTAAAGTACAGTCACAAAGTAGTGATGTGTTGTTACTTTCCACCACTGGTGTTAGTCTCTATAGTGAGCCTGGAACACTGCGCTGCTGTCTGCCATGTTGCGCTGATTGGATCTGACATGGCGCTACATTACAAGAGACCTGTCGCCACGCTGTCTCTCGGTGAGAAGCAGCTCAACCAGTCTCTCTCTTTTTTTTTTTTCTCTCTTTCTTTTTTTTTTTCTCTCCCCACTCCTCCCTCTCTGTGCCAGTCCGCCGTTATGTCTGCCGCTTTCGCCAAGTTCCACCCCAACATCGTGGTCGGGGGGACTTACTCGGGGCAGATCGTGTTGTGGGACAACAGGAGCAACAAGAGGACCCCGGTGCAGCGGACCCCGCTGTCGGCGGCGGCACACACGGTACAGATAACAGCCCCACACCGGCCTCAGACTGAGTCCCTGCTCTGGGGGGAAAAACTCCAATCGAGTCGTTCCGTTTCCTTCCCTCTCCGCAGCACCCGGTGTATTGTGTGAATGTGGTCGGGACCCAAAACGCCCACAACCTGATCAGTATCTCCACCGATGGCAAGATGTGCTCCTGGAGCCTGGACATGCTGTCCCAGCCGCAGGTAACGCACCCATGTGCAGGGCTCTTGAGAGCGAGTTAATAAAATGTCTTTGATAACCACGGAATATAGTAACTCACAATCAAACCCCCCCCCCCCCCCCCCCCCACAAAAATGTCGCCTGTTTCAGCATCGCCTGTGCTTCCTTCCGTACGCGAGCGTGCTGTCTCTTAGGGCTCGCTACTCTGATACAGTTAAATCCTATTGTTTTAATTTCTGAATCGACTTGAAAATTCCAATATCGGTACTTTGCAGAAATGCATCGAAATATTAGTATTAGACCGAATTTGTTCAATGAAATATTTTCGTAACGCTCGTCAGGCGGTAAACTGAAAAGTTGGTAGAAATTCTAACTGGGTATAAAATGTCTATATAGAATTGTGTTGCGAGTCATTTCATCAATATCTGATTTAATTGATAATTTATCGAATTGTGATCGAAATTGAGACGTGAGTTCCCGCCAAATACCCAGCCCCCACTGTCTCTCACATTCAACGCAAAATAGGAATCTTGACGGCTCGAATGTATTTTCTGTGTGACGGGTTTGGTTTGGTTTTTTTAATTTCGATGTATTTATTTATTTTTGCCCCTTCTTTTGTGTACGACTCGTTTTTAAAAAAGTCGAGAAAATCACCTTTTGCCAACGTTGTCATTCCTCCCGTCCTGCCGAGCCCGTCAACGTCAGACGTTCATTCATTCAGTCCCGCGCGCAACCGGGCCAGTCACGGTCGAACCGTCGCTTGATTTCTATGGGCTGTGCTTGCCGCGCGGCGTCTTCACATAAAGGACTGAGCAGGAACCTCCCCCTCCCCCCCAACAGGACAGCATGGAGCTGGTGTTCAAGCAGTCCAAGGCCGTCGCCGTCACCTCCATGTCCTTCCCTCTTGGAGACGTCAACAACTTCGTGGTGGGCAGCGAGGACGGCTCCGTCTACATGTCGTGTCGGCACGGAAGGTGCGTTTTCCCTCGCCCCGCTCGCCAGGAAACGTAGACTCATTGGGCCCGAGTGGGACGCCGCGTCGAATAAATAAGACCCTCCCGGGGCGCGCGCTAACGCCGGCTTCCCGGTGCGAAGCGAATCCTACACTCAATCTCCCGCCTTTTTTTTTTTTTTTTTTTTTGGAGGTTTCGCCGCCGCCCGGGCCATCCTGTTTTTCTTTTCCGCCTGTCAGTTGTGTTTGTAAAGGTTGCCGAACATAAACAGGGCACACATGCAAGGGAAACAAATCAGCCGCCCCGCCCCGCCCCGCCCCCCCACAGTGTGTGTTTTTTTTTGTTTTTTGTTTTTTTTCTTCTTCCTCCTCCCGAGGATTTTTCAGAGTGAGGGAGTTTGTTTACACTCTGGTGTCCCAAGGAGACCTAACACTGCAGTCTGGCACAAAGCTCCCATTTAAACCCGACAATCCACACTGTATGTCCGGTCAAAAAGGATCCAGCTCAAAACGATGTATTTTTTTTTTCATTCGTAGATTTAAAAGTTTTCTAATTGAGAAAGGAATGGGTTCACCTCGTCAAAAATACCTTCATTTCAGGAATTCCTGGAATCGTAATCATCTTTTTTGTTCCTTTTATACCTTCTATAAAATGATGACCCCGAAGACAGTTTTCCTCCCCTGATGAAATGCACCAACCTTGCGTTAAATCTGTTGCAACATTTGTCCAAACGGCTTCAACCCCCCCCCACAATTTGATCCAATTTCGAATTCAAGACAATTTAAATATTCTCGTTCGGGGAAAAACAAAGCTGGAGAACAGTCGACACGCTCGCTTCTGACCAGTCGCATGCACTCGAGGGTCCGGGATCGAGATTCCACCGATAAGGCGACGGAGCAACGTGACGGGCCGCCTCAGTCGCTGCATCCAAGTCCTGCCCCCCCCCCCCCCCCCCGCCTGCAGTGGGGAGGGGACGGCTGCTCGGCTTTCCATTGCGGAATCACCTCCGTAATTGGGGGGGGGGGGGGGGGGGGGAATCATTTTCCACCTCATTTGCGACGGTATGATACTCTCGTCCCAGTTAATAACGCATAAGCATCACTCACGCTGAGTATTTACCTCTCTGCATAATTACGGGAGCCTCGGTCTGGTAACAGCTCCGTAACACGTGGCCGAGAGGCTGCGAGGAGCCACCTCTCCCATCGCCCTGCTGCTGGAATGCTGCTGCCACGGAAGTAAAAAAATAAAAATAAAAATATGTGAATACATTAACGGGGCGGCTCCGTTCTGCACCGGGGGCTTTCATGTCGCCGGCGGCGTGGTCTCGCGCCCCGCTGACGTTCCGAAACGATGGCGCTCTGAAAGGTTTTTTTTTTTTTTTTTTTTTTTTTTTTAAGTTGATGAAATCCAAATGAAAGCGAGCGTATTGTATATCCACGCTTACTAGACACGTGCGGCGGACGATGAAAGGTCTCCCGTCAAGCATATTCTGCCATTTAATTCCCCGTTCATCCCTCGCCGTCCACAGCAAGGCGGGCATCAGTGAAATGTTCGAGGGCCACCATGGCCCCATCACGGGGATCGACTGCCACACGGCCCTGGGGCCCCTGGACTTCTCCCACCTCTTTGTAACGTCCTCTTTCGACTGGACCGTCAAGTTGTGGAGCACCAAGGTGGGAGCGCACGTTTTTTATTTTTTTTTTATTATTTTATGTCAATTTATATCTTACTTTTGTTACTCTTTTGTCGCAGAACAACAAGCCGCTGTACTCGTTCGAAGACAGCTCGGATTACGTCTACGACGTCATGTGGTCTCCCACTCACCCTGCCCTGTTTGCTTGTGTGGACGGAGTCGGCCATCTTGACCTGTGGAACCTTAACAATGACACAGAGGTACGGCAACAATACTTTCACACAATTCCATTATTATTATTATTATTATTGTTATTATTATTAAGGACTTGGCCAGTGTTTGAAACCTACTTGTCATAGGTTTCAAGGAAACAGCACGTACATACAGCAGCATAGCATACAGTACAGTGTTTGTCTATGGTCTGGCATTCGGTTCTTGAGTGGAACACCAGATCATGATGATGATATTTAATTGTCGATTCATTGTCATACGAATAATTGTGGTTATCAATTTAATTGTATTTTATTTGTTCATTTTATACCACTCTCAAATTATAAACCTGTAGACATTCAGTTTTCCTCAACTGATGAAATGCATTGCCGTTGCAATATTTGTCCAATTGGCTTCAAATTAAATTGATTTCAATTTCAATTTTGATCTAATCATCATTGTAGAATGTTAACAATTTAACTAAATTACTGCAACAAGCTCAAATAATTAGGATGAGGTGATAATAATTGTGACAGATTTAGAAATTTCTATCTCTTTGACCCAAATTTCTGCATTGGAACAATGAAGTTACTATACTATAAGAAATAATTTAGGTAAGGTCCTGTATCTAGCCGCCTCAGTAAAATAATTTAAAAAAACTGTTTAACTTGTTCTGGAAGATCTTTTTCCTGGTGCGAAGTGTTGGGTATTCCTGACTGGCAGCGTGTGGTTTCAGGTACCCACTGCCAGCGGAACAGTGGAGGGAAGCCCGGCGCTGAACCGGGTGCGATGGGCTCATTCTGGGAGGGAGATCGCCGTGGGAGACTCGGACGGCCAAGTTCTGGTCTACGAGGTTGGAGAGGTAAACGGGGCACGAAGCCTTTTAACTTCCCCTACATTTTTTCTTTGTATAATTATACCATTTCCTTCATTTTAATTATTTGCCGTTCATTTTTGCGCTCAGTATTAAGAGACAATACCACTTTTTATTTGACCTATAACGATGCTGAAATCTTGTGTATTTGGCGATACCAATAGTACGATTTAAAAGTAGCTATTTTTAATGATGCACTAGCTTTAAAACACTTTCACATGTAAAAAAACTCCAGAAAGGTCACTAAAAGTGCAACTTTGTGCAAAATTGGAGCGTTTAAAGCCAAAATATGTTTTGTTATTATCATGTGGCCTACTTTACTTTTAGCGTTCTGTCACAACAGCAATGTCTCCAAACCCTTTTCATGATATTTCTGCGTAGATTTAAAGATCCGATTCCTACTTTTGTTGTTTGCGCCTATGTTCGATCCAGCATTTTTTGCCGGTTTTGGCCCAATACCGGTACTGAGTATTGGATTGCAATGGGATTACAATTATTTTACGTGATGATGTTGTTGATAATCCCTTAGGTTAAGGGATTTTAGCTCTACATGGTAACAGTCCAATTGTTATCCATCTTAGTCCAAGTGTTTGTCCATCAGCCATTGGCTGTTAAATGTACGGAAAGGGCAGCTCTGTGCCCGATCCATGCCAGGGAGGGGTTACGTCCTCACGACAGCTGTGAGATTGCCTGCTAGTTCCCCAGAGAGGGCTCTGTTTGGAATTTGAGTCATGCCTGTGTTTTTTTTGTTTTTTTTTTTTGTTTTTTTTTTGTGTTTTTTTTACCCCCACAGCAAATTGCTGTTCCAAGGAATGACGAGTGGAGCCGTTTTGTTCGCACGCTGGCAGAGATCAATGAGAACAGAGACGACGCAGAAGAACTGGCAGCTCAGCGTCTGTCCGCTTGATGTGGTTGCCATGGACATGTCATTACAGGGACCAGGGGCACGCGACTTAATATCAGCCCCATTCTGAGGAAAGGGAAAGGCATATTGGCAGCATGCTAGGAGGAAGAGATACAGTTTGGCAACAGTGGTGTTCGGGGGTTGTCAACTTCTTTAAATATAAAGTCATTGTAGTTAGGCATTAATCTAATTTGAATTTCTTTGCCTTCTTTTTTTGGCTGGGCCATCCAGTCTTTCTTGGCATCAGATGAGCAACAGGGCTTTTAACCTCAGACATGAAGCCATACTCAGAATATACAAGTTTTTTGTTTTTTTTCAACCACATGCCTTAAAGGTAAATTTCACAATCAGGTGAGATCCCAGCCGTGTAGGTCTGTCGTCTTGGGTAGGAATGAGGGAATTATCTGTTATAGGCATTATATGTATAGGCATTCATGAACCAAATGGACTCTTTGTAATACTATAGCATCCTTTATACATCCAAGAATGTAAAAACATCTCAAAACTGTAGCTGATCTTGTATTTTCTGTATTACTTTGACAGAGATAATCTAAATATCCACCTGTATGGAATTAAATGAAATGTATGTTTTTTTCGATTGGAACGTCTTTTTACTTGGTATATATATATATGGCCCTTAAAGTTTGTCAATTCACATTCGGAATAGAGGTTGGGTCAAAGTCTCCACAGAACCTTAATCAACGACGCCAAATGCCGCATCTGCTGAATGATTTCAATATCTAATGTTTGGGACAGGTTTCGATTTGAAGTCTCATGTTGAGTCCTTAGGAATATCCAAACCTTTGTGTCAAAATCTCACAATCACAATGTGCTTTTCACACAGTGGAAAATAAGGCAATTTGAATGATTTATTTCAACAAAAATACAATAAATATGTTTAAATTATTTCCCCAGGACCCTGGTCATGATTTCAAAATAAACACTTTGAAGACAACTGTACATCCTCTCACGTCTTTGAAATGTACCACCTTCCATGCATGCACACCAAAGCATCACACCATTGAAACGCAAGGATGGGTTCTCCATAATGTCTCTCCGCAGAGAAGTACAATATGTACAATGGCACTGTGCAAGCTACGCAAATAAAACGCTAAAAGCCGTTATCATGCAGCATTCAAAGTAAGAGCTGTTTGAGGTGCATATAAATACGCCGAGTGCTCCATCCCATTCCAATAAACAATGTGAGAACGGGTGAAAAGCCCTTGCGGTCGGATTGACGAGGAAACTAAAGCCTACAAGGCCTGCGTCTCCTTCTTTGGCTCAGACGGCTGTGCTTTTGCCTCCTGAGAAGGCTTGAACTTTGGCAGGTGCAGACCGAACTTGCTCTCCACGCCAGCGAAGGTAGCCGCAGCCAGGCGGTAGCCACCGACATGGTCCGCGGTCACAGTAGGAAGATCCCCGATCCTCGACTTTGGAGTAGGATCGGAGCCACTCGGGCGGCTGAGGACGACAGGGTCACATAGGGGAGTGAGCGGATCATGTTCTGAGATTGGTAGAAACGCGGTTTTAAGGTCAATGCACTCACTGTCCTCCGAAGTCGATGTAAAACCATCTCTGTAACAGCTCGTAGGTCACCAGGGTGACACCAAACTGCGGTGACGATCTGCAGACACGGGCTGGAGGAAATGTTGAAAGTTACATTGTGGGTTCTTTTTTTTTTTTTTTTTTAATCCAAAGGAATAATTGCAGAAGTCTAATTTCCTGGTCATGAAACCAGTTATTGGGCTGTGGTGTGCGTGTGTGTGTGAGTAAATGGGGTGGTGTTACCTCCTGCGCCCTTCCAAAACGCCTTGAAACCCTCCTCCGCTAGGATCTTCCTGAAGCAGTCGACAACGCCGGTGTACGTCGTCTGGCCGGCGCGAGCTGCCACCTGGAGCCGGGTCTTGATGACATCAGCGGGGGTCACCAGCGAAGCCGCCGGCACACCTTAGAGGGATGTTTCGCACTCTGCATGAGCCACTTTCACTATGCACAAATGGCGCCGCACCCTGACGACACCGCCGCAGCGGCACGCGGGGCTTGAAAATGGGAATGCCAGCAAACTACCATGGTGTGACATGAATGTGCTATATATACGTGAAAATGATATTCAGTGACTATATACACAGAAAGAAACGACGGAGTTGTAGAATCTGTAATAAAAAAAATAAAAAAACAGACCAGCCTAACCAGCCAACCAACAAACAAACAGAAGCAGAGAGAAGTATGTAACAGTATGTGAATTTCCCGAGGCCCAGAGGTTTCCAGATGTCTCCGTTACCTGCGATGGCTCCAGCCGTGAGCAACTGCAGCGCCCCCAGCCTCCCGTCCTCGTCAGCCAGCTTTGCTTTGGTGTGGGCGTAGACGGGGAAGTAGATGGCAGAAAAGGGGATGTCACGAAGAAAGCAGGCTTTCGCTCCCTGCCACACAAACACAAAAAGGTTCCTTGTACTGTTACAGGCAGCGGCTACACCTACGCGGGGGCAGTTCTTTCATAGCACGTGCGGAAAAAACGCGGCGCTCGTCTGATTACTTCTGCGAGCGGTAATGAGGTGCGGAGGGCGGCGCATTGTACAGGTTCATTTAGCGAGAGCGACTGAGAGCGCGGCGGAGGCGCCGTCGCTTTGAGATCGCTCCCTCATTTTTTAAATGCACCGCCCGCGAGCCTGCTGTATGTTTTCTGATCCGAGGCATGGCAGGGCTGCGGTCCTACTTAGAAGGGTGAAGGCATTAGAGGCGGACAGTGCGGTTAGGCTTTGGGGATTAACTGGTCTGGGTAATGTCTGTGCCAACCCACAGGTGGTCTCGGTAGGATCCAGGGGCCTGGAGGCAGAGCTGCAAGTCCTCCTGCCTCTCCAGAGCCACAAGCTCAGTCCACACTCTCTCTCTCTATCTCTCTCTCTCTCTCGCTCTCTCACAGCCGTGCTCCAACACGGCATTACCACGGACCCCAGTGCTCTGGCTCCGTCCACCGAAAGGAAGTCAGTTTTTTAACAAGCCCCGCATGTCTGCTACTCATTAAAATATGGACTATGAACACATGAGTCAAGATGTAAGCAAACCCACAAGGATCTGGAAGGTTGCAGTAGCAACGCATAATCCCCCGCTAATTTGCTGTTGGTTGTTGGCCACGTGCCTTTTGCGTGTTAAAACACTGTTTTGGAAAATTGCAAACAGTACGAGGCTATGTAATCTCAACATCCCAGATTCTGATCTAAATTCTTGATATATATACACAGAAATGTTTTTTTTTTTCCGTTTTCTTTGTCATCTTTGCGTTGTTATGAACAGTAAATAAACTGCACTAATGGACGTTTACAAGTTATTTTCATAAAAGGTGCTCATACCGAGTAACATATGCTATTTGTTTTGTTGTTTTTTTATGCATCACAAGTAAAAGTATCTTGTGCCCTTGTCTGACACTCATTAGAGGTTGGTGCTACAGAGTAGAGTAGCTGACCTACCTTGTAGAGGCCAAAGAAGCCCAGATCCCTCACCACACTCAGGGCACTGACCCTGGGACCGGTGGTGATCTCTCCAGCCACCTGCAGACGGATCTTTACGATCTCAAGAGGATTGGTGAAAATGACTTGGGAACCACCAGCCTGCGGGATGCAAATGTGGAGTAAAAAAAAAGACCGAATAAAAACGTAGTAAGTGATTTATACGTCGACTGCCGACGGTTACGGTATAAAGTTACACTTTCCTTAAATATTTAATGTGATTAAGTGAGGTTACCCTTTTAAAACATCTAAGGGGTGAACATTGGGGTGAACGTGATAATTATCTGATGTGTAAGCAATTCCCTCCCCAGAAAACTTCAACACAGAAGATACTTTTTTCTCGGCCTTATCTCAAGTTGTCAGAAAATGGCCTTGACATGAGGAGAAGAAGGCAGTCATTGATAGAGCGGCCGGTGGGGTCAGGCTGGAAAAGGCACAGGGGTGAGGAGAAGCCCTGGCTGATGGTTGGAAGGCTGTGACCCCGACACCGGCCCCGTGCCCTTCCCTTCCCCTCAGGCACCTCCTGTGGCAGGGTGAGTGGCCCGGCCTGGCCTCGCCCAGCACACTTCGCTAATTCGGCCCATTCCCAGGGGAGAGCGCCGAATCACCCGCCCTACTCAGTGTCCAGGCAGCGGTGCCCCGAGGCGCAGAACCCTCTGACTTATGCACATTTATCACCCTCCCCAAATCTAATCAGGCCCGAGGAGGGCTGCCGGTGACATTCGGGGCAGGGGTCCTATCTGTAAACATCCGAGCTAAGGTCTAAAAAAAACCTTGTAGTTATTTTCAAAGTGGAAGGGGAATATCCGCTACTCTGAAGATTTATGTCTTCATCCCGTCTCTGAAGATCTCTTTAATCTTCTTCAGTTCTCTATTCTGTCAACTTAACAATCCGCCACCCGTCTGATTAACCAGGCAGTTAACTGGTTCAGGCAACTGCAAGTGAAGTTTTGGAACAACTCTTCGTAAACATCACAAAATATATACGATATAAAATCTATCTCAGGAGAAATAAGGTCAGAATGTGAACAGAATGTGTCCCTATTTATAGACAGTAATTAATCGTCGCTATTTCGGAGAGATCCTCTTGTGTCTGGACCTGCTCTGAACAGCGTCCATGGGCCTGTGGCGTGCCGGGCTGTAGGTATGCGCCGCATTGTCAAACTCAATCACACTGAGCCAGAACCAGCTCCATCCAGGGCCCTCGGGGGCCCCTTCCTTCAATTAGACCCTGACAGAGGTTGTGACCTTGCAGACCCCGCTTCTCCATAAGCAACCTGCGGGCTCTGCTGGGCTTCACCCCACCGGAGTGAGTGGAGAGGTAGAACCGGGAAATTACCATCGTAATCCACTCATGCACTTACAAAATGTTACAGCATGGTACGTTAGCAAAACGCCAACAGTGCTCACATGGTCTCTGGTGTAAATGGCTCACAGACAAACGGGAAATATTGCAAAAATTATTAAAATATCGAAATATATTTACATAATATTTGTAGTGCAAGCTGTACCTCCCCAGACTTCATATTGAACAACATTTTTTTTATATGCATTAATAAAATCATTCACATTAAATGTAGCATTTCCATCATTGAAAGCCTATTTTTATCTTATCTAATTGTATTTATTTTTTCATATAATTTAATTAATTTATCTATATAGAAATGAATCAGCCCCCCCCCAGCTAAATGTTTATCACCACACCAATGCTTACACATGCGCCAGCTAAGATCTCTGCAGCCAGGGGGATGGCACCGTCTGCGTTGGTGAACTTGTCTCTAATAAAATCATTCATCTGAAAGAAAAAGAGAAATAAAAATAAGAAACGGACTGGGAGACCAAAATCCACATTTCAGTCACACAACATCCATGTTAACACGTGATTGCCGTTGCATCCTCATTTTGAAGAGTGCGCTTATGGCAAATGCTGCGCATGTTTATCGTTCACAGTCAATCACTATCAACAACTTTTTACAAACACGGAGCTGCAGAGTAGAATGACTTGCCGTGAGTTTGATAGCTTTCTCCGGGGCTACGCCGATAAGTTGCGGTAGAAGACCTGCAAAATATTATTCATAGATACCATTAGAACACCTGACAGAGGGAGCCAAATTCTGTCTTGAAATGAATACAGACTTTCTGGGGGCGGGATGAATGCATCTATTGAGAGTCCGGGCACAATGTAATCGGCAGGATTCTCGTCTGCGTAAAACAAACCCATAAATATTTACCGATACGAGCGATACGGCCCGATGCACGAAAACACAAAGGTTCCTTTCAAGATGAACAAAAGTCCAAAATATGACACTGCTGGTGTGCGTGGGATCAACATTGTTGAGTTCTGATTCCACCGCGACGGGGGGAACAGAGAGCGCTGTGTGGCCGTCGAGAGGCTGCCGGGGGCAGGGGCGGAGGCGGCGTCGGGGGGGGTTGGGTGGTGGTGCGACAGCGGCGATAACCACCGCACTGTTTCAGCGCTCGTCCTTCATCGAGGGAGATAAACTTCTGAAGGAGCTGCTGAGTGAGCCGCCCTGGTATGCGTCCAGAAAACAGCCGAGCGTGTCTGTCTCTCAGCCGAGCGTCCTCTCATCGTGTGGAAGAGATAGCGGGCCCCGGGTGGAGGAGGAGGAGGAGGAGGAGGAGAGGGGAGCAGGCTGCGGCGCTGGACGGAGCAGTAGGTGGCAGTCTTGACTTCCCTCATCTCGGGGCGTCCCGGGGTGGGAGTGTTGTGTATCACGAGCCTTCAAGCACCATTATCGCCGCGCAGGCCGAGCCAGATCAGACAGACACTGCCGCTGCACGGCTTCGAAACTCAATTGTCCACCGGGAGCTCTCCTGAGCATTGAGATAATGAAAACGCGACCCCTGGGTGCCGCTTTATTATGTGCTGAATGGAGAGGGCAAAGGTTTCTGGTATCAATTAGCAATGCACGCTGGTGATATGAGCACACCGACGACTCACTAGCATCGGAATTTCTTTTTTCCTTTCCTGCCTGCGTGAGCCACACACAACTTATGCGTTACCTCTGTAGAACCCAAAGAAGCCCTCGTAACGGAGCACCTTCTTGGCACAATCGAAGCTGTTCTTGTACATCAGCTCCCCGACAAAGGAGGATGTGGAGCGCTGGTTCTGCATGCGGGTCTTCACCAAATCAATGGGGTAGACCGCCGTCGCACCAGTGGCTGTAAGACACACACGGGTTATCAGCAAAGCAGCAGCACAAAAAAAATGGTCAAAAACTCTTTGTTGGGTTTCAAGACCATAAACTGTAGGTCACCTTTCGAAGCATGTCATCAACATTTGCACATCCATGAATTTGTTTATATAATATATTATATACATAATATCTATCTAAGGGTGTGAATAACTCACTGGCAACGCTGTCATCCATAATCCTTTTTATGTGTCTGTCTTGTGTTTGAAAATGTAATAATTCAGCAGATTCCTTTTCGGTGGGAAATAATGAGCTGTAAACAGGGGGGTGTGTGTTTGTGTGTGTGTGTGTGTGTGTGTGTGTGTGTGTGTGTGTTTGTTGTTTGTTGTATTTATACAACATGAAAATAGTTGTTTGAGAGTCAGGACACAGCAGGGAAACATGCTGTGAGGAGTGTGACTAGGATTTTGCAATGGGATGAGATTTCCTATCAAACATGTAAAACGGCTCCAGCAATCTTTACTAGCGCAGATGGCGAGGGGAAAAAAGAGCTCAATATCGCCTTAGAGAGAATTTCCCTTTGTCCAAACACCTCGCTGTTAGCGTTTGAAGAGCGATTACGAACATTAAAGGTTCAGTCAAGGTACAATATGGCATGAACATCCACATATTATTAGGAATGCATATATCTACACACACACACACACACACACACACACACACACACACACACACACACACACACACACACACACACACACACACACACACACACACACACACACACACACACACAAAGTCTGAGTCTGTTCCTATGTCCGTTATGTCAGAGGTTTCCTTGTATCAGTTCCTCCCGGCGTAATTAGACAGAGATTCCAGAGTGCGGTTCCGGAAGATTTGTGTCATTCCAAAGCTCTGGCTGCAAAGACAGCCTGGAGCCACCGGCGGCACGGCAGCACAATACAAGAGCCTCACATCGGAGCCCCCGCTCCCCTTAGCACAATGGCCGGCCCGAGGGCCTCGGCACGCCAGCCCGCCCGGCTAGGGTTACCCCTCCGCGGGCCGGGAGGCTCCACTGCAGACATGTCACTCACCTCCGGCGATTGAGCCCAGGGTGAACCTGTAGGCGGACTCAGCGGCAGTGAGCCAGATGGGCCGAGACGGCTCGTGACCGTGCTGTATATACAGGGGCAGAGAGGAGAAAAAACACCGGCGGTCATATGAATCTGGGAAGAGATGAGGGATCAGAACGCTAACAAAAGAATTGGGTTGGCTATTTAACCGCGGCGAACCAGATACATTGTAGAAAGAAAAAGGCCCCGGAGCACTCAACGGAGGAAGAAGGCGATGGAATGCAGACACGCACGGTACGGCGTCTACTCCAGCGGCCGGTATAGTGTGTCATAGAAAGTACGGCTTTGGATACAGTAGATGGTCGCGCATGGGGGTTTGTGGAGAGGTTTTGCTGAGGATGCCACTTGGTTAGTACCAGGCCAGGTTGAGGCTTTGAGCGACAGATCTTGTGTTATTTATACAACAAAGCACATTTTCTCTTATCTGCTTCATCTCGGGTCTGGTGTTTGATGCTGTAAGTGGAGCCACTTAGTTTCCAATATGCGACAGAGGCTCAGATTAACCCAACAAGCCTTTCCCTTGTACCGATAAGAATCAACATGAATATTACACAGTCTGATTAAGCCTCAGTTAAAGTATGCACGCGCATGTTGGGCCGCTGAGTAACTTCCCCCCGACCGGTCCAGAGCAGATGAGAGCAGAGGAGACCTTTACCTCTTTCCAGCTGCTTCCACTGAGCGTCGCATGCTAACAACACCGGGGTCTTGATCAAAGGGTTTAAACAATTAGCCCACTTCCACTAAGGGCAGACCTGAGAATGGCAGCATGTTGGCGTGTCCCGCCCCTGTGAGGAATCGGATTCCAGACCTCCGAGCAGAAGTCCGGGGAGCTTGAATGGCCCCGAAAAAAGGTCTGACCACAACCTGATATTGAAAGCTGTGTCATCCGGTGGAGGCAGGAACCATTTTTTGTGCTCCCACATCAACCGCCTACCCCCGCCTCACCTCCCACCCCCGCACTCTGCTCCTACTCTAAACACACTTTGCCGAAGGCTCCCAAGACTCCTGTAGACCCAGAATGATAAAAGCCTCCTATTAGCCTCTTAGATGTGTGATTCCGTCTGATGTGTATGTCCGGCTACACTGAATAAAATAGGAGAGCCTTTCATGAAGAGGCACATTGCAACAATCCATTGCTCTTTTATACCTATAATTGGCGGACTTTTATCTGGGAGTTTTAGTAATGCACTCCACAAGAGAAGAGATCCACGGGCACTCTGCTAATTCAGTCACTGGACGGTCTCCCCGTTCGCTGCTTTCTGATAAGGAAGCCGGGGGGAAAGTAGAAAAAGGCCTGGATGAAAGGCGAGGGGAGGCGAGGCGTCTTAGGTGTCACTCAGGCTACCTGTCTCTGGGCCTCGGCGAGGTGGTACGGCATCGCCCCTTCCTCCAGCGGCGCTATCCTCTCGATGTCCACATAGTTCAGGCGTCTTCAAACAGCAGGAGAGATGAGCAGCTAAGTTATGCCAGGAAAAAAACGAAAAAAAAAAAAAAAAAAAAAAAAAAAAAAACGCCTAGCTTTGCATCTAGTGCAAGCAGCAGCAGGTGATGTAAGATTTTCCATAGACCTCTTTTACTGCTTTGTAAGTTGAATTTATTGCAACCTTTAATTTGAGTTTATAAAAACAAGAGACAAACAAAGCTGCGTGGATGCCTGTGGCCCAGTGAGTAAATGAAAGCGCTCTGTTACCAAACGGCTGAAACGCAAATACCCCACTGGCCTCCTGCATCATAAAGTCTGCATCCATCTTTTATGTTCGTCTCATAAATCAACCGACAAAGCCACTATTATTAAAATGAATCAGC
Organism: Zeus faber; assembly: GCF_960531495.2. Classification (NCBI taxonomy): domain Eukaryota; kingdom Metazoa; phylum Chordata; class Actinopteri; order Zeiformes; family Zeidae; genus Zeus; species Zeus faber. Next base: position 16,915,050 of record NC_137210.1, on the reverse strand, counting down.
AAACTCAAACTTAACATCCAATAAATGGAACAATAACAGTTTTATTTCATTCATTCCATCTGACTTTTCAGTAAAAAATAAAAGCTGTTTTGGGGTAAATGTTTTGAGTGTGCCCAATGAAAAAATGAAAAAAAAACAGTAAAACCAAAGAGATACATGTATAGTTAATAGTAAATAATATTAAACATTGGAAGCAATGCATATATATATTTAAAAAAAAACGGATTCTGTAACGTACCCAGAGTGGGCGTGGAGACCAGAGAGCTGGTACAGGATGTCGATCTCCATCGGGTTGATCTGGCCAAACCTATTGGCTCCATTAGCAAACTCTTCTGCATAGCGATAAAGAGCAGATCAAATAGCATCAAGCAGGGAAAAGCAGACATGATTCACTGTGTGAGAATTGTTTCCCATCATACACTTGTAAGAGCTTTGTATTTGCAGATACTTTTTATTGTTTGTTCTGTCAAAGTCACCGGTCTGGATGGGATTCACCACTAGGGACAATGCGATATGAAAAATTCACGGAAAAACGCGTTAGGAGGTCAATTACATTCTATTCACTCACTTTAGCCAGCCTGTCACTCCCGGCTGTGGTTCAAACCAGTGACCTTTGACCCTTGCCCTTGCAAACTGGATCCAACCATGCTGATACTCTGTGTACTCGGAGTTACTACAAACAATAAGAATTATTTGCAAATACTTTGCTCATGGGGGGAGGGAGAAACATTGAGAGATAGCGGAGGAGCAGTCTATCAAATTGTTATGGGAAACACAGGAAGGAGAAGGTGTAATTTACAGGACAGCTACCAATTCCACGTACAATATGACACGTAAGGGTGAGCTCACTACTATATTATAATGTTTATTTACCTTATAAATTAAGTGCTACCGTATATTGTTCCCTGTGTTTTCCTGACACCATTCTGTCAAGAAAGGTGAAACATGATGGCACAACCACATTTCATATGTTATATGAAACTTCATATGTTATATGAAATGTATACACTTTAACGCCGGGGCGCGCGTCAATATGGAGACGCGTGACAAGCGTAGCTCGCTCGGGGATACCTTTGGTGACGAGTGTGTCTTTGTGAGTGCCCGTGAGCGTGCTGTAGATCTTGGAGATCAGCTCCATGTTGTTGAGGAGGGCGTTGAAGGCGTTGAAGTAGGAGAAGCTCACCATGTGCGAGGTGCTGCCCCCAGCCGCCTGGAGGAACACATCAAGCCTGTGTATGCGTTTTATAAACTAATATCCCCTAATCACCCTCAATGCAATGAGCCGTACCCCACATCCAAATCTCTCAGTGGGATACCCTCAAACTGAAAGTGAAATATGCATAGTGCTTTCAAACAACTCACAGAGACCAAGTTCTCCTCCACAAATGGAGTCAGCATGTGGTGCCTGATGGTGGCCATGATGTCGCTGAAGTCCAGGGCGGTGATGGCGCCGCTCTTGTTCTTGTCTTTCTGTGCGAACGCCTGGCGGGCATGCTCCAGCTGCAGCTCCTGCCCGCAAAAGAGGGGAGAGAGAGAGAGAGAGAGAGAGAGAGAGAGAGAGAGAGAGAGAGAGAGAGAGAGAGAGAGAGAGAGCCCGAGCGAGAGAAGGTCAAACTATTAGCTGACAAAAGAAGCAAAGAGAGGCAGCTTTTTGTGACGGGGAGGGTCACAATACAAGTCAATGATGAAATGGAAGATTGGGGGAAAAGAGAAAGTATCGTGATGTCAAAGTTGGATATTGCTGCGCGGATGTGGAAGTCATCAGATGTGACAGTGTTAGACGCCCGCTCTTGTAATCACCACGGGCTCTCTGGAGACTAATTCAAACCATGTCTGCTGAAGTCTGATCCAGGAGCAGCAGGTGTGTGTGTGTGTGTGTGTGTGTGTGTGTGTGTGTGTGTGTGTGTGTGTGTGTGTGTGTGTGTGTGTGTGTGTGTGTGTGTGTGTGTGTGTGCGCGCGCGCGTGGGTGCGGGTGTGTGTGGAGGAAGATTCAATATGACGTCCATGCAATCAGAAGGCGATACAGGGGTTGACACTGACCCTGGGCCAGGTCATCTCATTGCATATGACCCAAGGATCTTTTTAGTCTCATCTGTACAAGTTCTGCCAAAGGTACGCTGCAATATACTGTAGTCTCTTTTGGTTTATTTTATGCTATTATTTATACAGTGGTACCTCGACTCACGACTGTAATTCGTTCTATAAGAACGGTCGCACGTTAAAACAGTCGTATGTCGAAGCAATTTTTCCCATATACACCACGCTCATATTTTTCTATGATTTCCTTCTTAGTTTCAATGGGAATCATTGCCTTTTTCTTTTTCCCATCATCCTTCTTCTTAGGAGTCATCATGAAGGGTGAAAATAAACAAAATACACAGCACAAGCACAGTAAATATGAAAAAAATATCGATAAACCACGAACTACGTGCACACACGATATAGGTTGCCTGCTCACTGACTGCTGACTGACTGCTGACTGACTGCTGACTGGCCACCGACGCGCCAAGGCCAAATTTCCACGGTCGTATCTTGGAGCAGTCGGTCGCAAGTCGATACAAATTTTCACGACTATTGCTACTCGTATCTTGGATTAGTTGTAACTAGATGCAGTCGTAAGTCGAGGTACCACTGTAGCAGGAAATCCTTGCCTAACATAATTCAAAGAGCTTTTACTGATTCTAGTGCCAAAGCTCCATGAGCGGTAGAATCTTTCTTTGTCTCGTACCTCAAATGACACCTCATAGAGCGTCAACATGGAGTTTGAAGTGTTTCAACCAATTACAATAATAATAATAATAAAAGAAAAAACAATAACCACAAGGTGGCAGGACAAAGACTGCATGAAAAATATCACAACCAAATCAAACAGGATTTTGCAATGAACCTCTTCCTGCCTTCGAAATATATTTGTTTCAAAATATGGAAATAAAAGAATGAATCAGTTGGATCGTGACGGGTTAAGAAAAACATTAGGATACAGTCGATCTAAGTGAGGGTTTTTTTGGCGTAGCGCTGGGAAGCCGGGGCCAATTATGATGAGCCACAAAGTCATCTAAAGAATCCCAGACTACCGGCTTCGCCCTGAAACCCACACAGAATGAAACTACAAACCAGGGGCATTCGTGACCATATCTATCACTAAAGGACAGTTAGCATGCCACCATTATGTCTTTATAATGCATTGGAGTGCCTCAAGCACAGCACCAAACTCACGCTGTTTTGTGTTTCTGTCAGAAGGGGCTTAAATAAGTGACTACCGCAAACATTTGTAAACGAAATACTCAAACTTTAAGGGCATATAAAATTTGCTCACCAGGTGAAATGACTCGTTCTGGTGACAACATTTGATCTAGTTTGCATTATAAAGAACACAGTTATATACTATAAATACAAGATCACTTACACTACTATTTACTTCTTTACATCCATCCATGTTTTGGAACCCTTACACTCTTATTTGATTTTTGAAAACCAAAGTGGTGGCACTCTCGAGCAAACAAGTGGATGGTCTTCTACATTTAAGATAATATAATATAAGATAATATTAAATTATATAACTTTATCAATCCCGAGAGGGAAACTCAGGCATGGCATTCCGGTAACATGTTCGTTAAATAAATCGAAAACCAACATTTCCAGATCAATACAAGGAACGATGGCCGAGTCAATATACAGGTAAAGCTGTGGTGGATAAATGATCAAAAACAGTCATCACAGCAAACAGCGGCACAGACTGTACCTGCAGGAACTGAGTGAACTCAGAGTAGCTGAGATGCTTCTTCCTCTCGTGGCCAAAGTGTAGCCTGATAAACTCGCAGTCCCAGTTGAAGGGGATGTGGTGGTGAACCGTGGTCTGGCTGAAGATATCACGCACATTCTCTATTCAGGGGAATGGGAATGACAAATCACTGAGCGATAACAATAAACAGCAGGAGAAGATGTACAGATGTTTGAAGTCTGACCGGCATTCTTTTTTTTTAACGCAGAGGAATGAGTACGAGGGAGGGGGGTCCCGCTCCCTTTACATTGTGAGCGCTCTAAGTCGATCCAAGAAATTCTCTGTAATGAGAACTGCTTTCAATTTTAGTAAGCCCTGCCGGTGCTGGCTCCCCTGCAGAAGCTGGTTTCTGAGACACTGCACGTCTGTGTGAGTGACGCGCGTGATGCTTCTCTCTCCGTCGTCAGATGGAACCGGTTAGAATGCGATGAGCCCTTTGGCTCCCCCGAAAAGATTCTGACCTGAAAATGTAACCTTCAGAGCGCAAGTGGCAGACGTTTGTAATACTCTTTTAGACTCCAGAAGCCTCGCAAAGAGATGCATGGCTACCGCAAGTTTCATCAACTGCACATGTAAGTAGCAGCAGCAGCAGAGCTTTACAGTAAAACAAATATAAAAATAAGCAAAGGTTATGTATAAACTTTATGTATAATAATGTGATACATTATACACATTATTATACATTATATAGCATACATTGTTATAGACACTGTGCATATATTATGGCATACATAAGTAAATACAAATCAAACCTTGTGATTTCAACATTATCCATTGCAAAGAAAATCAAAATGTCTTGTCGCGTTGAACAATCTGTAGAAAGAAGCGATGTCTGGTGTAGATAAGATACAGCAGGAAGTTCCCTCCCACACAAGTGATGCCCGCCTCATGCATTACATTTCACTGCATATATGTATGGAAGTATGTATATGTATGTGACAAATAAAAAAAATCTTGAATCTTGAATCTTGAATGTACATACCAAAAGAGATGTCCCCCGTGCCGGTCTTGTCAAACAACTGAAAGGCAACTATGAACAGGGCGTCCGGGGCACAAAGAACTGATTCAAAGGCCAGAAACTCTTGGAAAGAGATCAGTCTGTTTGGACGAGAAAGAGAGAGAGAGAGAGAGAGAGAGAGCACGTCATCTGAAAAAGGACGCATCTTTGCCAACGTTGCATTAATACGGCAACCTGACAAAGTCAACCCTGTTAAATATGACGTGCAAAATTCTAATAATTAAAAGCTGCATTATGTGAAAACACACTCCTGACCTGCCGATAGTAAGTCTACTAGTCTCCAGGCTAACTACTGTAAATAGGACAAAAAGTGCAGTTTTTCATAGTTCTGTTTGTTTGATTTTTTTAGCTACCTTATTGGCATTGGGTGTTCTTATCGGTGGATGGGCAATTAGTCCACACGTTACACTAACTGATAAGGATAGCTTTTATGTCTGTGTAAACACCACTGTGATAAATCAGTGGTGTGATAAAGTGGTGACTGATAAAACAGTCTGTGTTGATTACATTTAAAATGCATATCTCAACATTGGAGGAATGTGTTTTAGAAAAAAATAAATGTCACAATTGGGTATAAAAGCGGATTAAATAACACTTCTTGTTTCTTTATGTGATATTTGAAGGGCTAGCAAAGGTTATTTCATGTCATGTAATGACTGGAGCTGTGTTCGGTGGATGTGGAATCACAGGAGCACATGTTGGGGGGAATTGTTTCACTTATTTATCACCCAAATATAGTTAGATGTACAGGAATTCAGACTGTTGAAGCAATATTTACAAAGGACATAATGGCATTAGAACTAAAATACTTAAAAACAAATTATTTACACAGCAATATTGATTACGTCAATGTTGACACCCAGCGCTCACCCATCTTTTGTGGTGTCAGCCACTCCAGCGATGAGCTCCACAGTTTTAGGATTGTGTTGAGGCTGATTGTGCAGACCCAGGTAGTTCTGCACAAAGTCTCTTGGGGTCATGTAATGCTCCCCATCCTCCACCACGCTGGCATACTGCAACAAAGACAAAATTCATATGTTTTCCAATGCAAACACCAAATGAATAGGTATGAAGCTCAAGTTAAGAATATGTCTATTTAATAATGCAAACAATCACATACTATCTCACATCTCTATTATGCGGAAAAAGAAAAACAAATAAAGACCGCATACATTGCGTGTTAGTGCTACTGGTCCTTAAATGTGTAAATCACTACACTGATAATATTGGTTCTATAAACTCAATGCTTTGGGGTCTCACATTAATGACCAAATGCATTCACGCAAATCATTTTGCTGTAAGGTTCTTAAAAAACAGAAGACGGTTCAGGTTTTGAACAAAGCACACATACGTATAAAAATTTGTAAATGTGTTAATGTGTAATACCGTAAATGATTAATATAGTAAAATAAAATGTTGCACAAGGAGCACAGCATCCAATGTCATAGGTTATGTGTCACGTAATACATTCATTTACATAGCACACAACACCAAGTGACTTCTGTTGCTATGTTTACTCCGAAACCGTCCATAACAACAGCTTTGTGTTGCAGAGAATGACATTCAAAAAAAAAAAAAAAAAAAAAACATGGGGACAGTCGCGTTTATAGTCGTTGTGCAAGGGCGTGCAGGAGTCGGCTGTGGTGCAGTAGAACCCAAAGCCACTGGGCCGCGGTGCTAAAATTGAGCTCTCGTCTGAGCTTCAAGATGAAAGGTCATTTTTAGAGTCTGGGTTGGATTTCACGCTGGAACACGGATACCCCTGGAATCACAAGCACCGCATGCACTGGCAACAGAAAGGCCAGGCAGGCATTTGGAACGGGCAGGCTCAGCCTGGTGGCTCAGAGGAAGAGAGGGGGGTGTTCTCAAGTGCACACACTCAAGTTCAACGTTTTAAGTTAAGAGTATTCGTTCCGACCGATTAATTAACGTATTCCTCAGAATAATAATTGGGCGTCCGGGCCCATTAGGGAAGTAGTTTGTGATCGAATTACAGAGGCATTCAGAATAAGCATCCATTCATCAACCCCACGTGACTTCTCACGTCTGCAACTACAAATGCTCAGATCCTCCTCGAAAAAGTGGCATGACGAGGTGTGGAGGAAGCATTGAGCCGCCACCCACCCACGACAGGGAGACTCGTTTCTGGGGAGAAGTTGACACTGCACATACAACCTGTCGGCTAAACAGTCGCCCGCACAAACCAGAGCTACTTGAGAGGTGTTAGGAGGTGGAACCATTAACCATGCGAGGGTTTGGATGGAAAAGGCCGTGCACATAAAGTCAGGGCAAGGGGAGACTCTTTGTTGAAGCGCATCCAAATTTAGCCCAAACACTTGTGTGACCTTTCCACTATGTATCCCAATGGACAGCAGACACACAAGTTAGTAGAGACGGTCAAAAAAAGCGGTAAAGAATGTAGAGGAAACTCGATATAAGCGCTCTATTAACAAACATCTATTGCTATTATTATTGTTGTTTGTTTGTTTGTTTGTTTGTTTGTGCCATGGTCCTGTACATGCAAGATGCGCTAAAAGTCAGACTCATACCTTGTGAAAGATTGTCTTCAAATCATAGGGGTCGGCTCTTTTAGTCGCTTGCACCTGTAAGACACAAGTTGACTGATTTCAAATCGACATTTAATTACCCCCCCAAAAAAAAATACAACATGTCATAACAGAACAGCAGCCTGAACAGTCAGCTCCACCTGGAAATACACACAGCTTATATCCAGCTGCGCTTTTAAGAAATACAGTCAGCAGAATCCGAGCCACGCACGTACAGTACATTAACACAGTAGAAACCGACTAAAGCAGCGGGATTGCGATCCTCCAGACCGGCGCAAACCCAGGAAAACACTTTGAGGGGCAACAAACAAAACGAACGACATCCTCCTCCGTCTCTCTGGAGGCCAGCGGGAGAGACGCGTCCGTTGAAAGATGCTCGAGAGGAGGTTAAAAAAAAAAAAAAAAGAAAGGATCCCACGCGGATTTGGAGCCAAGCCGCGAGCGCGAAACGAAAGAACGGGTGCGGGGACGACGAGCCGCCGCCCGCGTCGAGCGGCCACACGCGCCGGTGCCACCTTTAAACATTAATACCCGCTAAGAAATATTGACGGAGTCACCTTGACCGCCATGCTGGGCGTGACGTCACACACCGGAGACTGGCGCAGGCGCTCGCTCGCGAGAGAGGTCCTCGCGCACGGCGGGGAAGGAGGAGGTGTGTGCGCGCGCGCGCGCTGGAGGTGCAGTCCCGGGCGTCTGCGACGAGCGGAGGAGACGCCCGGTCCAGCGGGTCCCACGGGGACGCGGCGGGCGCCGAGGCAGCTCGGTGCCTGGTGCTTTTGTTCGTGGATTGATTGGAGATGCTGCAGCAACAGTTCCATGTGTCAAAACGCCCCTCTAGCAACGGGATACATTCGTTATAGATTTATTATATATGCATTATACATTGATTACATAGTCATCATATAATCAAAGTATAATCATACCTTATTGTTCTGATGTGTGTTGTTGTAACACTGAAATAAAGTAAAATATAATATTTAATAAAGAATGCGTCCATCCGTCTGTCTATCTGTCTGTCTGTCTGCCTGCCTGCCTGCCTGTCTGTCTGTCTGTCTATCTATCTATCTATCTATCTATCTCTGACAGAACAATTGTACAGTTGTTCAACAATTTAAGTCATTTCCCCCTGGGATTATTAACGTATTTCTGATTCTGATCCTGATTCTGAACCCACTCCTCCAATCACTCGGGCCCATTTCGGTTCGATTTGACCTAAATTGACATCAATTTTGGATTGGAATAAAACCAAATTCCAGACACACTGTATAGTCTGCTCTTTGCAGCCGATGCACAATGCCCAACAGTAGACCTCATCGGCTGAAATTCCCCAAAGAAAACAAGGACAGAGACAAGAAAAGACAGAAAGAAAGAGAGAAAAGAAAGGCTCAAAATAGACTTAAATGGACTCTCCACTGATCCCACCTCACACCTATGTAATTTATTTCATAGAAATGTTATAACAGGTAACCAAGAGGTAAGCGGCTATTTGGAGGTTTTCCCCGGTCAATTAAAAATGAAAAGCCCCACAGATGTGCTCTGTCTTCAGAAGGATCTGACTCATCCTGGGGGTAAGTCATGTTCATCCACTTCATTCAATGGCTGGTGCTGGAGTAAATTTAAAGAAATGTTCAGACTGGAGGGACATGTTCAGAAATCCCGCTCTGCCTTCAAGCGATCATTCCTATTTATTTCATCACCATATTCCAAACTGACTTGAATTTTGATTGAATTTCTTTCCTTGGCTGTGGAATTTGAAGCACATTTTTAAAATATATCTCTGATTTGATTTTATTGTTGACCATTTCATTTGCGTTTCCGCTTTCCCCCCCCCAATTAAAAAAAAAACCCCATCTATTTAATTCCGTTAACCAATTCCACTGATTATAACTTTATGATATTTCTGCATCGTTATTTTCCCGCATATCAACAGATCCGCGCCGCTATTTGTCTGGGAAGTGTATTTCCGGTGTCGTCGGCAGCGGCGGAAATGCGTGACGCGGAAGTGCTCCAGATTCCGCGGGTCTTTTAGGGCTAGAGCAGCGCCACAAGCAGAGCACTGTCACCACAGCCTGCGCAGAAATGGCGGGTAAGTGGCACAGCAAGGCAGTTAGCGCCCCCACCGAGTTTTCTCCCTGTGCTGTCCTAATAAATTCAAATATTTTCAGCGGAAGGTCGTATTCTAGCCAGTCGCACCAACGCTAAAGGGAAAACAAGCGCGTTCACGTCCTCTCAACAACAATAACAAGCTAGGCTAGGCTAGCTAGCTGCTAGTACGTTGTGGTAGTGGAGGCAGTATGCAGGCCCCTCTGCTAACCATAATGGAACCTTATGCTGTTTGGCTATTCGTCCTGAAATGCTCAACCGCATGCAGGTTCTTCAACGTTTGGATGGGTGGTTTGTTAATGTCACCAGGCTGTGGATGGGGGGCAGAGCTATCATGTAGCTGCACATCCTTCAAGCTGTGTTTTCAGGAGTCTATATAAGACGTTGAGTGTGACTCGTAACTGGATGCTGCTGCTGTTGTTGTTGTTTATCACTGTAGGAAATGACACAATGGAGAAGAAACTCGCTGAGTACAAGTGTGACACCAATGATGCCATATGTCTAAAGTTAGGTATGTGCAAAAGGATTTCTTGCTTCCAGTTGAGTTGTTTATCAACCGTCAAGTGACTAGTTGCAATTCATTTATAAATCCATTTATGTACTGTTGTTATTATTATTTCCTTAATTACTTGTCTAATTATGTTTGTACAACACAGTCCGCTTTCCAGAGGATGTGGAGGACGATGGCACAACATTTCACCCAGAGTACAGTCACCAACTTTATGGAGATGAGTGAGTTAAAAAAAATTTAATTTATATTTATAAATGCCAATATTGCAAACACAATTTAAATCACTGTCCCACAAATTAAAAAAAAAAAGCTTCACTGATTAATGTGTAAGAACCAGAGTGCTGCCCTTTGTTGTTCTGCTACTTGCCATTTACTCTAGAGCAATTGACTTTATATTATAAATGTTAATAGGCCTGTGCATAAATCTTAGGGGCATTCATGTCAAGGTTCTTTGTCAATCATGTTAGTGGAAACAGACAGGAGCAGGGCGCTGGTATCTCTGTTATAGCTTTGATCCAGCTATCTTTCACAATGTCTGACTTCTGAAAAAACGGCAACGATTTAACAAATTTCGTAGTCAATGTATTGTTTAAAAATTAGCATACAAGTTCCAATTTTTTTTCTGCTATACCCATCATGTGAATGGAAGCATTCAGTTGCATAAAATGCCCCGACTCCACTCAGACGCCACAGGCGTGTAGTACAGCCATACCTTTCAACGTTTAGGCAGCATCTCGGCACGCTGAACTGCCAACTCCGTCAAATACACTGCTGCTGCGGGAGCGACCCAATCACGCATTGCAATAAATCAAAAACTGCTTGCAGCGATTGGCTGGCTTGTAGTTGCTGCAGTAGTGGGCCAATCACACGTTGCATTAAATCGAAGAACACTTGCCGTGATTGGCTGCATGCAAAACCATACAGATAGTCATTTTGTCTACATCTGGGTACAAAAAGATTGAATGTAGGCTTCGTTTGACTGGAGAAATTTCAATACTTCTTGGTAGGTTTGCCACAGTGGGTTACACGGTGTTGAGGCAAACACCAATTACATTACTTGCCCACTGCTGTTTTGCTTTCTTTTCTTCTTTTTTTAAAATAACAACCATTTAGTTAATTTTCGTGTATCAGCTTCCACGTTCATCAAATAAAAGTCTTAATTTATAAAATACTAAGCATGTTATCAATAATTAGTCTGACTCTTCAAAAATGAAAGTGGCTGTTACGTGCGTGCACAGCAGCACACTCTGCGGAGTCACACTTCACTTATCACGAGAGGAGAGAGAGTAGGATCTAGACCTTAGATCAGGTCTAGATCGGGACCTGTTTCTCTCCATGCGTAGACTCCATGTGTAATCTGCACCTGTGCTTAACAGGGGGACAAAAGGTATAAAGTTGAGTTCTGAATGTGGCAGACTTCTACTTGGTTTCGTTCCATTGTCTGAGACCATCTTAATGTGCCTTGCTTAAAAGCATTGTCATGTTTTGTTCACTCTCTGGCTACAAGCCTCTTTCTCCTCTTTTAAGCCAGTACTGACCCTAGTAGTCTCCCGGCTCAGTTAAGTATCCGTAGGATGCTCTACTATTATTATTGAGACTAGAGCCCGACCGATATATTGGTTAGACTGATATATCGGCCATTATTTGACTTATTATTATTTTTTTAACCACATTGGAATTGGCAGTTATGTAGCTGATGTGTCCTGAGTTTTAAACAAGTATCTCCTTCCTCTTAATAAACAAAAAAAACATTGATTATTTATCCGGTACTTGTCTGTTTTACATTGCTTCTTAAGTTAAGAGCGCAGAAGTCCGACTAAGTATAATAAATCCATCCATGTTTTTTTACACTCACGTTTACACGGATACGGCTCTCCAAGCAATGCTGTGTTCATGGGAAACTCAAAAAACAAATTTGTTTCCGGAGTAATGATGCGTTCAATGGAACTCTGAATTTTTTTTTAAATGTATCAATGTTTTTTTTTCTTATCTATCAAAAAGTTCTTTGTTTGTTTGTTTTTTAAATTTGTTTGCTTACAAGTTAAATGTTCTCAAATATAGAAACTTTAATAATAAAAAAAAAATCAAATTGATTTGAAAATCTTGCACTTTTTGACAGAGTATCGGTCAAAACATCGGTAGTCTGTGGGCTAGGACTCTCAAATAGGCATTGGACCTCTAATTGAGACCTCTCCCAATGGCATCTACCCCATTTGTTGTTTTTGATGCACAAATCCTAAGTCTTGTATCTCTAACTGGCTGATATTGGGATAAAATCCTGTATCATGTATCGACAGAGACTAATGTAATCCAGCCTGATCCTAGCAAACAGTTAAATATGAGAATGAGCTAGAGTTAAAGTAAATGAATATAAAACACTCTGTACATGTGCATGTAGCAATTGGCAGCATCACTTGCATGTGAATTAAGTCAATGGGAGCATGTACAGCCATGTCTGTGGTCTAAAATTACTGTCATGTAAACTTGAAACTGCTGAGTGCAACTGTACAGCACAAATGTTTTGAGTGGGGCTTTGGGTGGATTTTCTAGCTAGCATAGATGCCAAACAATGCTGTGCTATGATCTGTGGCAATTACTTACTTTGATAAACTAAAGAGTAGCCTAATATGACATGTTGTGTCAATAGGCACGAATACAAGAGTGTTACAAAAATGTTTTCATTGGAATGGTAAATATATCAAAGTGGTAAAGCGTACATTAATGAGCACTCCTACTACAATCTAGCAAACAAACTAATGCCAAATGTGCTAGTACTCTTAACACAATACTGCACAATTTAGTGGTTAATGTGTGCACACAGTATTGTGTACAGCTATGTAAATCCCATGTCAGATATTGTGAAAATCTACTGAAAACTGTTGTATTGTGCGTCCCTAATTTATAATAATGTTTTCACATGCTAGGTATAGGTGTCAGGTTTTGTATCCTTTCTATTTTAAACTTGAAATGGATAACCAAGCCCAAAATTAGAATTTAGCACATTGTAATGTCTCGCTCACAGGATATTTTAGGCTTTGCCATTAAAAAGTGGCATGCAAGCCCTGATTTGATTCTTAAAGAGAGTTGTGGCCATTGGATTGGTTGAGTCGGGCTACATTAGCAGTGATGCATCTGTCTTTGTGCAGGCTACAGTAGCATGTCATTATGCTCTCAATTGCATTTCTAAATTAGGCAAAAGTAGGCTTAGTTATTTTTGCACCTGCCACAATCAGCTCATAGTGAACTCTGTAATTGGGACATTAATTATTTCAGCAGGCTTAATTGCTGATGTGACTCAATCACACAGTTGCATAATGAAATAAATTTCTTATAGTAGTTAGTTTGTCATAGACAAGCAGAAATAGTGATGTTTTACAGTTGATTTGTTGATCAAACAGGTCTTGTGAAGTTATCGGCCAAGGCTGAAGAAGTCCTTTCCTCCTCAATCTAATTATGGATTTTAGCATTGTGAAATTTGTATATAAAATAAGTACATAAAATTCCTGACCCTTTGGTATAAGAATTCTGTCTAGATTACGCCAACATACTCTTTCTGTTTACAGGTATCTAATCACTAACTGTAATCTATTTATTTCTTTATTTTTATTTTTTTATTATTTCCGCCAGTGAGGTGGCTTTTGGATACAAAGGTCTTCAAATACAGTTGTATTACACTGCTGGAAACCTGAGCACACTCTTCAAAGTGAAATACTCTTCTAAAGTGACTGAGAAGTTTGATTGTGTGGAGGTAAGAATTCTATTTAACCTGTTTCTCTGAGTCAATATCTTTATAGAACAGTGCAAACCCCCCTCCAACAAGTGAATAGGGGGCACCTGTGATATTTGATTTTCATAATTCCAAGATGCAAAATATCTAAATGAATGTACAAATACCGGGTGGCAGCAATAGAATTGCTTTAGTGTTACCTGAGGCTGTAGCAGACTCAATGATGACAAGTGCTCTTGACTCAATTTGCATTATAGCTTCATCAGTTGTTTTGTCGTGGAATTTGATTAAAATAAGTCAGTTGTTTGAAAAAGCCAATATCTCCCATAAAAATCAATTCAAAAATGTTTTATTACAGGCCAAAGGCACTTAAAGGAGTTGTTCTCAACTGGTGGGTCCCAATGTTAAACTAGGCTGCAGGCCCATTTCAAGCGAAATCCATTTCTTTAAAAAACATGTTAATATGAAGAATTTTGAAGTTTAAGTTTGTTTTCCAACATTGTGTCATATGACAAACGTCTTATAGCTCACAACATTATGAAGCTGTTGTAATCCAGGTCAAATGAAAGAAAGTCTTGTCAGATTGTCACTTGCTATATTCAAGCTTCCCACGTCAAGGCTTACCTTGCTGTTTTTAATGTGCACCAATACGCTGTGGATTATTGCACTATTTGTTTTGTGAAATATGAATAGTTCTAATCTTAAATTATATTTGCGTCATGCCTTGATGACTAGACGAGCTGAGAACCACTGCACTAAGAGAAGACTGGTCACAGTCCGCCCGTGATGCGTTTTTCAAAGTGCATTTGCAACATTTATTTCAAAAGAGCAGCGTGAACACACAAATATCTCCTTTCCGACTTTTATGAAAAATTCCTTTTTATATGGGGCCTTAACTCTAAAAACAAATTTACATTTAGTTTACCTAAACAACATAAAATGTAATTATCCCACAGCCCATAGCAAATTACTTAAATTTGATGAAGAATTTAATTTCAAGGGATGACCCCATTTTATATCAATTTTAAATTCTAAATTAAAGTGATGTTCCATTGTTCCATTCAGTTCTATGGAGGTGGATGGACAATAGGATTTATTTTTCCACCGCTGATTTGAGAGATTAATGCCGAAACAGGAAAGAACTATAGCATTAATTACTTCGCCAACTTTATATTGAGGCGAAAGCGGTCCTACTCTGTGGGTTATATTCTCTGTGCCTTGATGTTTTTTTTCCTCCGCTAACCGGAGTAAGTCAGGCCCGCTCTCTGGGTGGTGACATTATTTCGGTAAGAGATCTGGTCTTTTGTTAGACTAATCTCAGCCCACCGTAGCGCCCTGTGCCAGTACACTAATCCCTCTCCTCCCAGTTAGAGGACGGGGGGTTTATAAAGGTTTTGTGTTAGGGGGGGTGTCTAACACAGGCATTGATTTTAAAGGTTTCTGTGATTGAATCAGCAGGAGGAGGAATGTGTCTCAGTTGGATGTCTCATAAATATATTTCAAGGCAAAAGAACTATCACTAAGGCTAATTATATATTCAGATAAAGTAAGAGGTGGTTAAAAGGAGTAGTTGATACCGTCTTTGATTTTAAAATCCCTTCTCAGATATAAATTTGCTTAGTAATTAATACATCTAATTAATGCTTTTTTAACACTTCAAAGGCTAGTGTCTGCATAGTAGTGAAACCTACACTTAAGCTGTTGGTAAGTAAAGTGATTATAGTTTATGGACCCAAAAATGGCATTTAACTATGCAAATTGTTGGTTTTATTAACTCTTCCCAAGAGAATTTACAAAATCCAATGCTCTCGATCTTTCAATCCTGTGAACTTGCTGTGTGAATGAAAGAATGAATGTGAGCTCCATTGAACTCAGATAATTCAACACTAGGACATCTGGCATGTCAGGGAACAGCAGGGGGACGTGGAGTACCCCAACCCCATGAAGACACCATCAACTGGTTGTACTGGGGTAACGGTGGCAGTGGAATAACCCAGAGTAGGGCTTAGGCGATATTGACTAAATCAAATATCACAAGGTCTTTTAACCCAATACCTTTTTTTAATAGCAATGATTGTCTGATACTTTGGGGATCAGTAATCATAATCATTAGTAATGTAGTAAGACCAAGTAGATAGATGCATTTATAAGAACGGTCAGGAAATTGTTTCAATTGGTAAAAGTGAGACAATTTGTTAAGATAATTAAAACCCCACACTTGTCATCTATGTCTCATCACGATTTCCATATAACCATATATTGCCAGCCCTCACCTATACCACAGGATATGAGCACAAGGTGCATGGGTGTTGGTTCTCCCACGTGACAAATGATGAGCGAAAATAGACTGACATTTTCTGACCAAGCTGACCGGTGCCACATTGTTTTCCCTTTTGTCCAACTTTTGTGTGACACAAAGCCGGTGTCATTTTGACAATCTTCAAAGTAATAAATTGGGCTTTGCAGAAACACAGTTGTGAGAAATCGCCCATTGCTGACATTAAACTAAAATATGACGACTGGCCCCCCACTCTCGCTCTGCCCCTACATTGTGTTCTGCGCTGACCCCTAAGTGTTCACCTTGTTAAGGGTTTGAGTGCAGCTGGTATGGAGGTAGAGTTAGGGAGCAGCAAAGTTCAGGCATCATCAGAGGAGTGTTTGTCTCTGAGTGCATGCAGACTGTCTGGCTGCAGTGCAGCTGGTGAGAGAAGAGAGCTGGAGGGGCGGGGGGGACAGAGCTCATGCAGCTGCCACTTTGATACCAGACTCTCATCAGAAATCACCTTTTTCCCTTAAATCGGTCAGACACTAGTTTTCTCAACCAACGTTGTTTTGGGGCTGAGCCCGTTTCTGTTGCCCTCGCTCGATCCTGTTGGATCCTGAAATGCCCGGCCTGCATTGAATGTCCAATAATAAATATTTAACTGAACAATATCTGCATCTCACTGCAGTCTATGGGTCTCCTTTAATTTAAATGATTCTGTCATTCAAGAAAAAAAAAAAATCAGATAGAGGAGGTGTGGTTCACCCTTCCAAAGAATTATTTTTCTACAATTTGTTTGCCATCATTGTTTTTCAAAATATCATACAGGGATTTACAAAAACATTTGTGGATAGGTTCCTCCTGTCATGTAGAATACATTAACATATTTTTTGATTTGTTGTGAAATGTTGCCGGGCATTTCAGTAGATTTTATAGTAATTGTCCACTGAAGGTGTTCACTCTCCTATGAATCTTCCCCCAATTTCTATTGTTCATTATTTTTATGTTACCATGAATTTTGTCTAAACTTTATTGTACTGTGTATTACGTTCTACATAATGTTCAGTTTCAAATTATAATATCACACCACAATTAGATAAATTGTGTTCTCCATGTTTTCACTGTTGGCTATGAAATAGACGTAACAAAACGTTTTGAATGGATATTGTTAAGCCATATTCAAGTCAATCTAAGGCATCTATTTTTGAAGGTTGTGCAATTCAGTGTCTAGTATGTAGAAGAGTGCCCCGCACAATGTGACTTGTTTTTCTCTGGCCTTTAAAGCATGCTCCTTGTTCCTTACAAATTCTGTTGAACAATTACAATGGTTAAGTGCCATTCAACTGCAGGTGCATTACTTCCAGTTGGATATTAGCTGATGTCTGAAAGGGGGGGAATTAGCAGTGTGTTGTATTAGCCTTTTGTAGTGCATTTTGCTCAGGCCTTCTTCATTTCCCAGTTTTCAATGCAGAACAGTGAGAGTCTCCGTACAGAACTAATGCCCATCATGCATGTAAATGGTGTAAAAGGGCTGCTTAGCAAAGTGTTCTCATGTCAATCCTTGTGGAAATGGATACAATGCAAACATTACAGCTGAACTAACCACACATTCTACTGAGTAAAAAGTCCAAGGGTAGGAACTCCTTTGTCTTCGAGGCTCTTTGAAAACGCAGGGGCAAATTCATTTGATTGAGTTCGCTTGCCAGGATTAGAGAGGGGAGACCTCTATTATGAATGCCCGGGGTTTGTTAAGTTAAGATCAATTCATTAGATTTTATTGCTCAGCGAGAAGCAGAGATGTGTTATTGTGGAGGCTTCATCACATATTCATGGTTTAACGTAAGCAGTAAATGTATTGAATTAAGTGTTCTTTCACAGGCTTTTCTGTGAAGGGGGTTGGTGCGTATGAGGCGGCGCTGTGGCCTCTGCTCAGCTGACAGTTTTAATTGCCTAATGGGTTTTCTTTTTTTTTCCCCTTGCAAGAGAAAATACGTATTGTTCCACTTTGATCATTTTCAGCTACATATTATTATTATTTTTTTTTCTTATTTTGGGGGTAAAAGGCATAGAAAATGACTCCTGGATGCAATTGGTTTTTGCTAAAATAGATAATAGATAATGATCATTTATTTTATTTACATGAGCTGCCATAGAGATCTTTGGCTTATTCGGTAGCTTTTCATTGACGCTTCCTACTTAATGCTTAAATAACAGGTAACACAGGATGTCACTGGTCAGTCCTTAAAACAAGAATAAGATAGAATTCAGCTGTTTGCCGTAGAGAGAATTTCAAAGTGTTGGATTTTTGCCTGTTCTCCTGAAATTGGTGGCTGTAATTGCATTGCTAAATTAACTTTTTTGAATTCTCCAGCCCGATGATGTGGAAGGGAAGATCAGGGAAATCATTCCTGCTGGGTTCAGCTGCAACACAGATGACTTCATCTCATTGTTGGAGAAGGAGGCCAACTTCAAGCCCTTCGGCACCCTGCTTCACACATACAAAGTCCACAACGAGGAAGCCGGAGAGTTCACATACCAGATCCACAAGGTACGCTCATCACAACAGATTATATTTCACCTGCTTTCCAGAGCTTCCAACTCTGGATCACAACATTAATCTTAGCATTGTGTTGAAGGGTAGATTTGCAATTTTCCAACCCAGGCCTTAATCAAATGTTGGTTCCTGTAATTTATAACTGAAACTTTCTGTTCTGCTGCAACTTCTCGCTGTGCTTGTGTTTTTGCACCGTGCACGAGTCAGTATTGAATAATAATGCCTGCATTAAAACAATAACCCGATGAGATATTTGTCAACGCACTATCTGCTTAAGGTTGACTTGACTTGTCCGGGATTCCGTGAGTACCACGAGCGCCTGCAGACCTTCCTCATGTGGTTCATAGAGACGGCCAGTTTCATCGACGTGGACGACGATCGTTGGGACTTCTTTCTTGTGTGAGTACCCTCCTTACCCAGTGTCACTCCCCCCCTCTTCCAACAGCCTTTACTGTGTCATTGAAAAACAAAGCACCCCTTTGAGGCGCTTTTGACCAATTACTCGGCCAGTTTGATTATATTTCCCCATAGGAGAATTGTTGATCTGGCAAGAGTTTCCTTTGTCCGCCAAGTCCTTTTCATTTTTTTTTCAGGGGCAAGAGCTGAATTGAATACTGTTGTCTTTTGAAACACCGAACAATGTCTAAACAGTAAAAAGAGCCTCTGCCAGTGTTTTCTTTACCCTGGCACCTATTAATACTGACAATGGGCAAATGGACTGAAGTGATTTTTGAGGAGCTCAATCCCTCCTTCAACCCCCTTCTCCTCCTCTAAGTTGCAGTACTCCAATTAAGTGCATAATGTATTCAGGTTGTAGCAGGTGTACCAATCGGCCCTGGCTGCTCCAACGCACTGACATCGGAGAAAGGGGGCAGGAGAATTAAAAAGGGGGTAAAATGGACTCTGCATGGGAGTGTGCCTGTAATTGACCTGCTTGCCTTTGTGTTTTATCTACAGATTTGAAAAGTACAATAAGGATGGGGAGACCCTCTACGCAACTGTTGGCTACATGACAGTTTATAATTACTATGTGTACCCAGACAAAACCCGACCACGTGTAAGGTAATTGCTAGGGTAGCACGTGCCTTCCCATTCTTTTGTATGAAAAAAGAGGGGAAAATTATATATTTCTTTCTCCTTTTTCAATCGGAGCTGAAATAACTGGCTCGTGTAGCCAGGCCATTCAGCCCCAGTTTGCTTCATAAAAAGATCAAACTGTTGGATATCTAAAAACATCTTCCAGTAATCGACAAGTATTTTTCTTTAATGCAAAGATGTCAAAGTGTAAAAATCATTATTTACATGATACCCTCATTTAACAAATGTGTCCACTAAATGACTGTTTGTAGACCAATAAGCTAAAAATAAAAAGATAACTTTTAACTTCTAACACATTTTTAGTATTTATATTTAAAATTCATGCCATTAACCATGTGAGCGTCTCATTTACCAGCCAAATGCTGATTCTACCAACGTTCCAAGGTGAGGGTCATGGAGCTCAGCTTCTGGAAGCAGTGCACAGATTCTATTGCACTCTGGCTAAAGTACAAGACATTACCGGTAAGTGTGAAGTAAATGTTTGTAAATATTTTGCGTGTAACCCAACAAGAGCTTTTCCTTTTCATCAATTATTTTTCACCTTTCCTTTCAAGTGAAAAGCTAGTTGTCAGTTGCACCTTATTTAACAATCATTTGTTAAACAAAATGACAAAACCTTGTCTTAACCTGTCTAAACCTTGCCTATTTTTTCTTTAAGGGTAATATTTTTTTAACAGATAGTCTGTGGCCCACTATGGCATATGTAATTATTAATTTTGCCGTGGAATAATATTCGTTATAAATTTTTATTGAATATTCTAGAATTGTAAATTGGATTTGTGTAAATTTCACTGTTGAAAGAGCCATTTTTTTGCGATTACTTGACCGACTAAGAACTGAAACTGCGTATTCAATGATGCAGTGGTAGAGCTTTGCAAAGCATTACATTACATTTAGTCATTTAGCAGGCTGCCATTGGCTTTCCTTCATTGCCAACCCATGATAAACATATAATTTTGCGTCGTTTATTTCCAGCTGAGGACCCTTCAGAGAGCTACGTGAAGCTGAGAGACTACGTCCTGGTGAAGCTCTGTCAGGTCCTTCCGTCCTTCTCTGCAGACAAGCTGCATCTGGGCTTCTCTGACCACATGGTCAAAGAGGCGCAGGACAAGTTGAAAATCAACAAGGTGCCGTGCTAGCATTATATGTGACTAACAATATGACAAGTTATGAAATGAATTACACGTTTCACAAACAGAAATCTTGTTTATTCCATTATGACTTTTAAAGCCGATAAACAATATCAACTACATGCCCCTTTTTCCTGTTCATGCATATTATAGATTTACTCTAGTCAATTTTATATTTGGTTTCATTTTCATCATCCAGCACATTACTGCATGTAGCAAGCATAACCTGATTCAATAGGGGCCGAGGTTTTCATTATCCAAATGCACTTGCACTTTCTTAGAAATATATTTTTCTGCCACAGAGCAGATGCGCATTTTGCTCTGGTTCTACGCACCTGACCAATTTGGCCGTGAACGGTTTTAAGGAAGATATAACATTAGAAATTGAAAAATTGTGAGTTAGAAACCAATATACCCCCATTACAGTTAATCCCTTGTCGACCAGCACAATTGCTTTAAAGGGTTCAAAGTAATTTTCACAAATAAACAAATTGCTGTTTCTTTCTTCCAAAAAAAACGGGTCAAAACCAAATTCTAACATTTAAATATTGCCTGTCTAACCAGTCCCAATTATGGCATTGATTTTCTCTGTACGTTTTCTATGTTGCCAATTATCACAGGCAGAAGAATCCTTTGACACAAATGGACTAAATGGTGCCATTTCGTTATGCCGAGGTTCTTTCACACAATAGAGTCCTATAGGTCAGGTATCAGCAGGTCCGGCTGAATAGCTTGAGCTAGGGTTGCCCCGGTTATCGGTGTTACCGGTGTTACACGGTTTTTGGGCGTACACCGATTACATTACTTGCCCACTGTTCTCACAGACATTTGGCCTTTTTTTTCTAAATAAAATCGAAATAAAAACATTTAGTTAATTTTCGCATATCAGTGCTGACCTTAATCAAATGAAAAAAAATTGAATTTGTAAAATGTAAATGTCTGCTTATCACGGGAGGAGAAGGCTATAGGAGACCTTAGATCAAGTATAGATCGGGACCTGTCTCCTTACATCTGTTATTTGCACCAGTGCATAACGGGGACACACGGCCCCCCCCCCCCCCCGTGTTGTCATGAGTTTAATAACCGGTGGGGGAAATTCCTCGCTGCGGCATCCCTAGTTTGAACAAACCTGGGGCCGTCCTGCAGCGATGTGCTTAAGACCCCTCTGGAGACAACCTGTCGACAAAAGAAAAAGAAAACGGAAGGGTGAGGCAGAAGACCCATGAACGACCTTGTTTATTTTCTTCCCCCGTAGAAACACGCGAGGCGAGTCTACGAGATCCTCCGCCTGAGAGCGACCGACATGAGCGACGAAGCGAAAGCGAGGGACTACCGCCTAGAGGTTAAAAGGAGGCTGTTTGGACCGTACAAGGTGCAGTACCATAATTGCCACGGCGAGGTTTCACGCACTGCGCGTCGTTGGAGTGGACTAATAAGTGCTTGCCGAATGAGGCTGACGCACTTTCATAAATATGAGTGTATCCCAACTTCTTGATGCGGCTGCTTTGTAACAATAGGCGGTGTGCGGTGTTCCAACATAAACTCTGGCTTTTCAGTGCACAAGGCAAAATAGACCCATGTACCATACACTTTATTTTTTCCCCCCCAGTTGCTTATTGTCACTATTTATTGTGTTACCTGTCAGACTCTGTCAGACAAATTGATCCTCTGTCCCGTTCAAATTGATAGAATACCAAATGCTTCTTTGTTATAGCTACAATAAGCTGCAACAGAAACCTGGAGTTTAGCCACTGTCGCACTTTTTTTTCCATTCAGGCGTGTTCCATTAGTCAGGATTTGCATTTGATTGATAGAAATCATTTTCATGATTCAAGCATTTTATTTGTCAGTTTTTTTGGGGGTTTCTTTTGTTGGTTTTTTTTTCCCCCTGTTATTGCTGTGCATCAAAACTTGATTAGATAAAAAAACGATCTGAATAAACACCACAATGTCACAGACTCCATATCTAAGAAAATGTGATACTAACTCCGGTGTTTGCTTCACTGTTGTCTCGGTCAGAAGAACTTCCATTTCTCAGGTCTCATGTGTTTGTAAATGCTACCATCGCATTCAGTCAGTTGATCATTTACGATAGTTGTATTGCACTGTACGTAGTGGCAAAATTGCTCCGACTCAATTTTTCATTGTGCCAGACTTAAATGCACAGAATGCTGTGCTAATATACAAAGAATACAAGTGAAAATCACAAGCTTGAAGTTACAATACTTTCCTTGGGAAAAAGCCCAAGTGCTCGTTTTTAGACCACTCAATCCATTTTTTGTATTATGAAGACAATGGTCCAAGTAAGGAACATTCCAATGACATAAAAAAAAAAAAAAACAATGCTCTTAGCAAAGCAGCATAGTGTACATTTTAGATAATCCTTATATTTTAGAAATGCTTCCTGAGCTCTTAACATTCCTGCATTGGTGTCGACACATTGTGTTACAGTATTCAGTTTGATCTGCAGTTATTGCCACACAGACCGTACAGCAGTTAATTTAATGTAGAGACACGCTTATCTTGGGTGGCGGGCCCTGCCAAACTGGACTAACTTCCACTTTATGTGAGCTGAATTGGATTTGATGGTCCATACACACGAGTTGTGTTTTTGTGTCCTTGTAGTGGGGAAAAAAGAGGGAAACTAAATTTCACAAACATGGTAATAACTACATTTAAAAATATATTTTCATTGCAAATAAATTATACATTAAAAAAAAAAAAAAAAATCACCTGATTGACACCCCCTGAGTTAGGCTGTCTTCCTGCTTGGTGCTGTTGTCACAATTTCGCATCATGTCAGTGGGTCAGGTGGGTGTCCGTGTCCGTTCCAGGCATTCAGAATAACATTTTGAGGAAACCCCCGGAGTCTAGTACGGCTTGTTTTGTGTGTGCTCATTTAACACTTACACACACCGCCAATCTGTTTGCTTGTGACAATTTCTACTTGAGGAGCTCACTGAACCTCTGCATTCCAGCCATTAGAGGGTTGGCTTGTCAGCAGTGAAACCACACTTCTTGAAAGGCGGCATCGGACGGGAGGGGGGCGGGAAACCAGCCTAATGCAGCCACAAGGGAAGTTAGAATTCCTCGCAAGTGGAGAGCAGGGATCTGGTGGCCAGATGCAGGCTGTGTTGTTTTCCTGTAGTTAGTTGAATGGCGGAGGCCTCTGCCCTGTGAATATGTAGGGATTATGCCTTTCTGCTCAACTCTTATCCCCAATTCCCCAGTGAATAAATTGCACACATGTGCGAGTGCAAGTTTTGCATGAGCTTGCCAAAACACGTTTAGTGTGGAGCACCGTCTTGTTTTAAAATCCCCCTCATCTCAACTATGTGGCCCTTGCTTTTTTGGAAGATGTTACAAGTTTGTAGTAATGCCTTCATCAAGAGGAGCATTTATCGTCTGGATTTGCTATTTTGTGACATTTTGGAGCGAAAGACTGCTTTCAAGATACTCATTAAATAACCTCTTGAATCTTGAAAACCTGGTTTCGTGAGATGCCCGCGGGATGACTGTGTCCTGTGCTCTCGATCTGCAGAAGAACCAGAGAGAGCTGACCAAAATGATGAAATGCCTGCGGCCGGAGGAGCTCGTTTCCCAAATCCACCAGATGGACACTCAGCTGCAGCACGAGGAGCTGGAGAAGAGCTACCAGGACGTCCTAGTGGAGTACCGGCGGATCATCGAGAGGCTGGCGGCGCAGGCCTGATGCACGGGCTCCATGTATTGCCCGGGGGTCCGCCCTCGTCTGTACAAAAGCCCACGTAGCCACAGACTTTGGTCCTGATCAGACACGCCTCCCATGCGACTAACCACAGTTTGAATTGGCAACAAGTTTTCTGGACTCATCTTAGTTGGGTAGGATGTGCTGTTGTAGGTTGCAGTGTGACGTTGATATCTAGCCTGGCTCTGAGGTCGTTTGAAGCCCCGCTCGTGTTTGGGGGGCGGCGACCGGGGGAGCCACTCACACCGTGGGGTTCAGTGGTTATTATTATTATTATTATTATTATTATTATTATTTCTCTTTTTTGTAATAATTCACAGGTGATATGAGCTGCGTCTTGTCTTGCAAGGAAATAATTTCTCTGCATCCTAGCAAGTGATACATTACTTTACCATGTGTCCTCTGTCAAAAAAAAAAAAAAAAAAAAAGTCTTGATATTGTTTGTTTTCAAGCACTTCATATTTGAAATTAAATGGTTTTGTATATTGCTCACACGATTTGTTCTTTCATTGTTTTGGAGCGATATTAACATTGTCTTTGAATTGTTTATGTTCAGTTTAGGATACTTTATATTTTGCAAGGTTCCAAAAAGTTTAAGACTCTATATAAATCACTTAGTAGATAAATATGTTGATCAAAGAATATATTTTTTCCCAGTCCTTCTTTCAAGGCTGTGAAATTGATCAGATGTGTCTGCTGCTTCATTATAAACCGGGTGCATTTCAACACACTATATCCATATGATTTCTAATATTAAAATCACGTTAGTAGTTTTGAAGCTCAGATTTATATGGGTTTGAATACTTTTCTCCAATACGTATTTATGTAGTTTAATCATTTTACTGATGCAATTTTGTCCAGTGCCCCTCTCGTGGCTAATGCAACTTCTGATTGCCATTGTGTTGAGTGCTGGACTAATGAGCGTTATGGTTTTCAATTTAAAACCTTTGTGCCACTGTATTGCCCCACTTGTACAGATCGCTGTGATGAATAGCCATCATTCGATACTTTAGCGCATTGTCGCTAAATTAAGGTTGCTAGGTTAATTTTCCTTTTTTACCCCCCCCCCCGCTCTCTACTCGAAACAAGACAAAACCTTCAAACCCTCCAGCAGCACTGATTCAGTTTGATTGAATCCACTTCTCGCAGCAAGGTGAGGCATCTCACTGTAGTCTTCCCCATTTTAACATGGTGTGAGTGCATGCTTTGCATAGCACCACACCACTGCCTGATGTGTGCTAGAATGCCGTGCAATCGTTTTGGAATGAGGGCTTTGTCTGCATCAAACTAAAGTTCCAATGACGCCGGTGCATAAATCCCAGCAAAGTCACGATCTCTCCTCATGGCGGCAAAATGCCATGTTGATACGACTCGACGTTACGTGCAAGCCTAAAGGATTAGAAGCAGAGGTTGTAGAAATCACTGGGACGATACGCAGCCGTTTATAATTGACAGAGGATTTTGGAACCCCATGTCTTCCACCAGACCACACTTGGTGTTTACAGAAGCTAATTAACCAGATAGACGTGGAGCTGTTTCATTCTCAACCCCGATGTTTGACCTCGTTTCCCGGTGCACCTGCTTTCAGATGCATATTAATACCGAAACGCTATGAGGATGATTTATGCAATTCCTTTAAAAGAAGACTTATTGGCAGATTTATTCCAGACTTGATGGTGCACTTGCATTCAGTCATGCGTTTGAGATTCCCTCGTCAAACCCCCTCTCATCTTCCTGAGCACGAATTTATAAATAACGTGCAGAACACAAGAATGTGGATATTTCTGCAGACCGTGGGCTGATACCGGAGTCTTACACTGTGGAATTTTGCCATAATCAGCTGAGTTCAAATGAGGCCACATATTGCAAGATTGGTGAAATGAATTAACATTTTGTGCCCGTTTTTCTTGTTTTCCATCAAAGGAGGTTGATCGTGTGTGAAGCATGGATTTTCCCAAGGTTCATCAAAGTGTCCAGATGGGATAAAAAAATAAAGTCTCTTGAATGATAGGATTTTAATCAAGGTTTAGTCTACTGTTTGCAAGTGTGCCTCGCAAATTCATGGTCGCAAAAAAGTATGTTACATCAACTTCCAACATTCCAACACATCTATTGCAGGTTCTCGGCGGGCAGTGAACTGTGGATCTGCAGTAAAGTGAAATGTGAAGGCAGCGGAACAGTGTCTCCCTGGGTCCAACCGAGCTTTTACAGCGGATTCAGACATGTGCTCATTTGCCGTGCTTCCACCTTCGTGTGAAAGGCCTCTCCAGGTTCCCAGGTTTTTTTTCTGATTTGGTGCTTGGAAAATGTACTATTTTTGAACAGTTCTCTCGCATTTTGTGTGTAAAAAAATATATTTTTAAATCAGAAAAAAGCAAGTTGCACACGCATCGATCATATTTGTAATATTTGTAATCGTCGGCGTACCGAGCTCACATCGAGGACGGGGAGGTGATTGCGGTCTTCTGTAAAAATTACAGCAATATCAAACTTCACTCGAATATTTGGTTTCACCTGTTGGCATGTCTGCTACTGTTACCGTGTGGCGCCTCGCTGCTCCTCCGCCCAGACAGACAGACAGGGAGTCTGGACGGGGGCCCCGGCCCGCAACGAGGGACCGCCAACACATGATACCTGTGTGGAGGAGCCCGGACGTCTTGGGCCCCCGGGGGGTTCCCAGGGGAGCGCAGAGGAGCAGAGTCGGAGTCGTCGCCCCCCCCCCCGCCCCCCGCCACCCCCGCCACTGTTCTTTCTTATCGTGTTCCCATCGCTTTTGTGCTTCTTTGTTGGCCACATACCCCGAGGCCACTTAGCTCCCGTCCTCCGCGAATGGAGCCGGGCAGTCCCTTTCTCCCCGCTAAACGACTCCCCTTTAAGATAATGTTTGATGCGCTGACGGGAACCAAAACACTGTGAAAGAAAAAGCCGGTTTGACATCTTTTAATTGTGTGTCACGGAGGAGTGATGGGGCCCGGGCTGGAGACCGGTTTGAGATGGTGCTGCTGATACTGTAATTTGCTCGAGCGAAGTATGCGATGAAAGTTGCGACGCCGACGTCTCTGGAGACCGGTCCGCCGCTGGTTGTTCCCTCTCCAGTGACACGTCGAGATCCCCCAACCCCCAAACCTTTGAACGGGTATTTGTTCCGGTGAATTCCATTTTGTGTCACCAAAAGTGGACAACCCAACCGGCGGCAAGGTGGCCGAACAATAAGGAGCTCCTTGATGAATAATCTCTTTGTTGCAGTTCCAGGAGGTTTGAATTGAACGTGAAGCTAAAATGATTTTTCTCTTGAATATTTGGGGTTTTTATTCTGCTTTTCAAATGATGTTTCCCACGTCTGCCTTTAATTGACTTGAGCAAATGCGAGTGACCGTACGCTGGCGATGATGAACGTGCGGTCATTAACGACTCCAGCCTGCTTTTCATTGATTGGATGGAGACTTTCTCCTCCCTTGTGACATCATAAAGTCTATCAGGAAGTTTGGGCCGAAAGATTTTATTAAATTGGA
Source organism: Zeus faber (assembly GCF_960531495.2). Lineage (NCBI taxonomy): Eukaryota > Metazoa > Chordata > Actinopteri > Zeiformes > Zeidae > Zeus > Zeus faber. Next base: position 16,887,058 of record NC_137210.1, on the reverse strand, counting down.
AATCGGAGGGGGCCCTACATGAACTTTATTGTCCACTCTAAATATGAGAAACAGTGTAACTATTCAGGAAAAACAGCGTCTCCATATATGATGTGTACGTATGTATTGAGAGGCTGTATTGGTGGCATTATTTTTTTCTTTACTTGTTGAGTTATTGAGTAATCAGTAGAAAATCCACAACGATGTCGTCAACGTATGCCCATGCAGATGAACGGTTTCCTCGATTGGCTGTTATTTATCAAGATGAACCTCCCCGTACTGCTGGGGCCGCCTGAGCATTAATCTCTTAAATGAGCCGTGTCCCGCGGACTTGGATGCAGACATACTATCTCGACGTCGTTTTTGAAATTAAAATTGTCTCATTAGGGCGTAATTGGCGCGGCGCTATCTGGGGCGAATGGGAGGGGAGCTGGGAAGCAGTCGGTCTCAGATGCTATCGGGCCGGGGAGAGACAGGAAGGCTTCGTAATCTCGTCAGGTTGGAGATGAGCGCGGAGATAACGCCAACCGGGGTCGACCGGTCTGGTCCAGCGGTGGCTTCATGGTAAGAGCTCCCCTCGTTGCCGGGACACTTGGTGCTGAGGTTTCCAGTAGAGTATGCAGGTTTTTATTAAAAAAAAAAAAGAGGGAATGCTATGATTTTGTACTCCTGAAAATAGCGTGTGTGTGTTTGTGTGTGTGTGGAATCGGGGCTCAGTCAAAGCAAATTGTTTACACAGTTAAAAAAAATAGGAAAGAAATTTCCTCCTGATGTTTTAGGGGTTCTTGTTGCCACCTTTAACCACAAGAAGTGATTAAAATTCCCGCTGAAGGGAAACCTGACAGTGAGCTCTTCTGATCTGCTGAACCCGGTGAACTAATGGTTTTTGGGCGAAGCTAACGAGGCCTATCAAAATGCCTGACTTATCAGCTCCCGCTTGAAGCTGGACGTTGATGAGAAAATTTGAATCCGTTTGTAATTTTGGGGGGTGGGGGGTGCGATAAGTACAATAAGAGTAGGTGGTGTCACCTATTAAATAATGCGCGCCCGCGGTGGGAAGAAGGCTCTAGTGTTACGCGTAATGTCACTCAATGCAAAAAAACAGAACGCGCCCATGGACCGCGGTCGACGCTGCGACGGTGTTATTTCCAGCAGAACTGGGGCTTACTAACTTAATAGGAATGCTGCATAGGGAGACACGCTGACATTTGCCAGATGCTCCGTGCTAATTAGGGCAAAGTATTCCGTCTTGCATGGAGCGTGTGAGAAACCATAAGTGAACCGCCGCACAGCCCTATCAGGCCCGACTCTGATAGAGCGCCGTGTTTGGGACTCCAAACACGTCAATGCAACAATCCCTGCTTTGTTATTTGTGTTGGAGGCTGCAACTGTTATTCCGAGGAGCGCAAGTCGTCGCCTCAAGTTTTTTGTATGCGTGAAATGTGCGCATTAGACCGCGCTGGGCTCGAGTTTATCCGCCACGTCTTTTGATACCCTTTCAGCGAGGGCACGGTGGTGCTCAACGCGGGGTCGGCGGACCCCCCTGAGGTCCTTCAAGAGGGGGGGGCGGGTCCCCAGCAAAACCGGCGATAGTTGTATTTCACCATTTTTTTTCATTTTTCGTTAAGACGTCAGCCCTTTTAGAGAATGCACGATAATACCTGTTTCGATCATAGTGTCACTGTTATCTCCGTATCTATAGTATAGTCAGGTCTAACAATAAAAATGGTCTTGGAATCCCAGAGATAAATCTTATTTTTAAATCAAATTAAGTCTGTGGCCTTATACGTATCAAACTGAGGGTCTTGATATGAAAAATCCCTGAGCTGTTGAAATGAGTGCTAGTCATTTGTGAAAGTCTCTGGTTCTGACTCTCCCGTAGTGGAGCTGAATCCTGCAGTGCAATGATTAGAACAAGGTCCAGTTCCACTCAGCAGCCTGGAACTTGTGTAAGCAGTTATTACGCTGCCTCCCGCTGAAGATTCCGCCAGACTGCGTGATTAAAGATCCTCGGGCTTTTAAAGTCCTACTGTCGAGCGGGCTCTTTCGGCGGACTGCTGTGCCTTTGTGTCTGTGACAAAAAAAAAAAAGCAACGTGCTCTAGGAAGCAACAGGCCTTGAGCGGTTGAACCAACCGCACACTTTTTTCTATTACTACCATTCACCCGCACACTGGCTAGGATATCCAGGTTTTGATATCCGTGTCATCTCTCGCCACAGCACGTTTTTTTCCGACCAGAGCCGATGCAAAATAACTGCCGCAATCGCACCCTAAAGTTGATCCGCGTTTTCTTTGTTGGGAAAATAACCCGGAGGCACACGGCAGGAAGTGAAAGGCGACCTGAGCGCCGCAGCCACCCACAGACCCACACTCACCCCCCCCCCGCTTCCCCGCACCGCCTGGCCACGGCGTGGGCCTGCGTCCTGGCTTCTGTCCAGGTTCTGGAGCTCTGATGGGGAGGGTCACGGCTGTGTCTGACCCGGGTCCTGCATGTTGGATGTTGTTATTATTAACGCTCCGTGCCCCCCGGGCCGGCGGTCCCCAAAGCAGGAGGAACTGCCGGGCTCTGGAGAGACTCCAGACCTGGGGAACAGCTGTGTGGGTTAGAGGCTGCGGGGGCCCCCCTGCTACACCCCCTACACCCCCTGCGTCCCCCGGGAGCACCGCACCGACCTGCCAGGAGGTAGAACTTGCCTCCGTGGTTTTCTATATATATTTTTTTTTACATACCTGCAGCACACCTCATCGCACGCAGAAACACACCGGGACCAGACTTCCTACGAGAACCAACTCTGGCACATCCGACCTCAGAGGCTCTGTGATTCATTGAGACAGAGTTTAGAGTATATTTACAACTGAACCTGTGGATCCCGATTTGCAAATTAATTTGGATGGACCGGTTTCTCTGTGCATGACTGATAATGAAGCCAAATTCCTCAGCCCGCGAAACCACAGCTAGGTATTTGAAAGCCAACCTCACCATCATACTATCTTCATTCTGCCTATTCTTGGCATATCTGAAAGGGGGGGCCTTCTGACTGTGTAAATAGCTTTGGAAATTGCGCGTGGCCTTTGACTGTCTCTGTAATTGCGAGGCTCTCGCAGTATTTTGCTTGGCAGTCTGAGAGTTTAACCCCTGAGGGCTGGAGGCCCGGAGCTCTCCGTCTGACTGAAAGCTTCGTCTGAAAGCCCCGCTTGTTCACCTTCTAAGGCCGGGGCGAGCGCCGAGCCGCCCCTCATCCCGCGGCCGAGCGGCGAGCCCCGCTAAGAGCCGGAGGCTCTCGCAGTCTCTCAGCCGTCGCGGGGGCTCTCCGGTGGGGAGGGTGGGGGACGCGGTGATATTACAGGCCCACACGCGGAGCGCACTCAAGTTTTTTCACGAGCCCGTCGCTCTGCCTAGATAGTTAACCGCACTTGTGGTGTCGTCACCTCTGCCAGAGCGCACTGCCACTCAGGCCTGAGTGGCAGTGCGCTCTGGCAGAGGTGACGACACCGCAAAGTGCGGTTTCAGCCTGTGTTTCAGCCGTAATCAGTTGATATGTACTCTGCGGCAGAAAGTGGCTGACGACGAGCCTCCCCGGCCACCCTCCTGCCCGCAAAATTGAAAAGAGTGGGCATTGCGACGCATGGGTAATGACGAGCGGGCGGATATAATCAGCGTATTTGTATTCACTGTGTTTTTAGTTTTCATCGAGCCCGAGCGTCGCAAATGTCAGCAAATAATGCGCCACTGCAGATTCGCGCTCCCGATCAAAAAAAAAAATGCTCCGCTGTGTACATAAACGAAAAGTTTTTAGTGAAATTGCGGGCGGTCGCAGCCAGCCAAAAATAATATCTTGTACTAATTAGATTTTATCCACTCGGGCAAAACCTTGCTGCTTCCCATTCATCCTGAGTTTAAAGGATAGGTTCACGATTTTCAACCCAGGCCTTGTTAAAATCTTGTCTCCATCATTCATAACTGTTCATAGCACAAACCCACTGAAAGCTTTACAATTGAGAAACGTACTGCTCTGCTGCAGTATATTGCATTTCCTTAGGTTCTTCAGGGTTTTATTGGCTCTTTTGCATTTTTTTGGTGAGAGGCTAGAAGCAGGAAGTTGCATCGCTTCCTGCTGGCAACCTTCTGTAGCAAACGGTACACTCTGGACGTACTGCGGCAACTGCAAAAAGTAGTATTCAATAAAATGTCAAATACTCAAAAGACGATCCCCACGTTTTCCAATTTTCAAAAAGGCTATGCCAAAGATTCTCAGTGGTAAAGCACTCAGCGAGGTTACATTATGAACAGTTCTAAATTATCGGGTCCAACATTTTTAAAAGGGTTGAAAAATTGCGAACCTCTCCTATAAGGGTTTCCCATGGTTGGAAACACTGTTTATCATCGAACATCTTCGCCACAGAAAAATGCAGGGGTCAAATGGGCAGTGTGTGGAGCAGGGCCAGCTGAGCGGGCACAGGCCGGCTTGTCCGTGGTGATTGATGATGTTGCCGTATGAAATGGTGTGTGAAGACGCAGCCTCTTTTGGAGTCTCGGCAGAAACTGTGGTGAAAAGACGCACGGTTTTCCTCACATTGTTCCCTCCAGTTGTACTCCCCTGGGTCCGAGGACTACTTGCTGCACCCAGACAAAAGTACAAAGACAGAAAAGAAATCTGGAGACACAATAGCTCTTTATTTAATGCTGTCAAGTGGAATTGATTTTTTTTCATATGTTTGACAGACAACATAAAATCGTTGACTCACAGGCTGCATCAACATACCATTGATGCAGCAAGTGTTCAACTCTTTCGGTGGAGCCGGGAAGAAGAAATTTGCCATTCACCATGATGAAGTATGGAGACTTGAGATTATAACCAAATGTCTGACAAAGGTCGAAAATGTACATCGGGGTCAACGTTCGTCGCACGTCTTTCTCTTCAGTGTGACAGGGGATGGAGATTTAGGGATTAGAGGTAGAGATAGGATTTACCTCACCTGCCTGGAAGATCCCCCCCCCCACTCCATCTTGCCTGTCTCCAGTCTGGTTGGTGTCGTTGCAACCGCCGACTTTTTGGTTTGATTGCACGGTTAACCAGACAGCAATGGAAAATTATGGTTTAAGGAATGTTTTTTTGGAACCTTGTTCAATCACACAATGCAATTATCGAAGTGCGTATTCGAATCATTGAAATAGATGACAAAAAAAAAACGTTGACATTTATCCCTGGATGTTGGGTTGAATATTTGACTCTTTTCTGGCTTTGAGCTGACGGAGGAAGCGTGTTGCTGCACAAGACGCTCTGCGGCCCCCACTGCAAACACTAAGCTCTGTATTTGCCCTCCTCTTTGCGGAGGATAACAGCCTCTCCAGCCTCGGGATCGGAGTGGGGGCTCCCCGCAGCTGCTGCCTCCGAGGCTGATTAGCGTGGTGATGAGTGCACGAGGACTGGGGGAGGGGGGGTAGGCCGGAGGGGGGGCCGTGCACGCTCCCTGAAAGGGTTAAAAGCAGCCGGTCGGGGAGGAGACCTGCTCTATGTCCAGGATGTTGAGTGTTTCGGCGCAATGGTGTGCAGTTACCCTGTGTGAGGCCTCGGCGGGCTCCACTCGGCCTCTGATTGGGCCCGTAAGATCACAGCTCCGCGGCCTTACCACAGCCCCCCCCCCCCCCCCCCCCCGCCCCCACACCGCCCCAAACCCCACCACCACCACTACCACCACCATCGGCAGCACCCCCCAGTTCCTCCCTCACCCCCCGAGGGCTTCTCTCTCCACATCCTCCCTGCTGATTATCACCGCTGCCAGAGCAGCCTCTCGTACTCCAGCTGCTGTCCACACTGTGGCTCTGGGGCTCGGGATAATTTAACCAGGCTGCGTGGATGGAGGGAAACTTTCTCACACTGCCCAGAGAGCCCGTAGCTGCGACGCTGCACCCTCCCACCCCCACCGAAACCCACTCAGCTCCCTGCTACTCCACAGCTTAGTGCCCTCCACAATGCCGTCCATCAGCCAGCGCCACTGCTCAGCACAGAAGAGGCTTCTAAACCAGACTGTATACACACTCTTCCCGCTCACACACTAGCGTATTTCTAATATGTTTACCCAAAGCCTCAACACGACACACAAAGGTCGACATCCTCTAGACTTGGGCGTGTCGGTGGGGGGAAGGAGGACCTTGCAGACCCGGAGGAGTCGGCCCCCCAACACATGGCGCTCCCTGCAGGTGTTTCCTGTGGACGGGGTGGAGGAAAGTCCCACAGTGTACAATCAACCGTGCGCCCTCCTCCACCCCTGATGAAAAGAAGTGCACCAACCACGCATCGTCCCCCTCTGCAACGTCCCACCAAGACAAAGTACCCGGCTTTTCAGCGCCATGAGCGGCCCGCCGAAATAAAAGGTTGTTTTTTTTTCCTGAAGAAAACTTGGGTCAGAAATTTATGCGAAGAACCCTCTCAAGCTTTCCCCTAAAAAATTTGGATTCACGTATTTTCACTCTTATTTCAGGTTTCAATTATGGCTTTCCGGTTTATTATTATTTGCTAAAAGCAAGGCGGAATAATTCACACAAACCTTGTCACAAGTCGGAGATGTGGAAATATCTATTTGACTTTGTGAGGGTCGGAGGGAGGAAAGCATAGTAATTGTTGTTGGGGGAAGCGGTTGCTTTAAAATGGTACAAAGGAGGTGGAACTGGAAGCAGACGTGAGGCAGAATCAATCGCTTGCTCAGACGCCTCACAGAAATGAAATGTGGTCTCAAGGACTTTTTTTTTTTTTTTTTTCTGTCCGATTCGGTGATAATTTCTGTCCAGTGCATTGATAATTTTTAAGTGACACGTTTTCACTTGAAAACGGTTAAAACCCCGTCTTCGCTTTCAGGGGCCATTTCGCTACATTCCCTCTGACAGTCGATAATTATTACAACGTTCACGCCATGAATTCAAAGTCTGTCCCTATCAGCTTCTCACTGTCAGATTTCCATGTAGTCTCTTGGACAAGCTCCAGCAATAACCAGCTTCAGGCTTTGTCTTTCCTCGATCCGGGGGCCGGGCAGAACTAACGAGGAGGGAGACTTCATTTCGGAGCCCTCTCCCAGGCCCGCTCGACGTCGGGCCGGGGGCAGCAAGGGCAGGCCGCCGCTCAGCCTCAACAATTCCAGTCTTCCTGCCAGACTAAATGGTGGCATTGTGACTGCAGAGCTGCTCTCATCTACATGTACAGTTTCTTTTTTTCTCTTTTCTTTTTTTTTTTTTTGCTCTCTCTTCCAGCTCATAAGGACCCCAGACTATGTGACGACAGGCCTTGTATTGGACTGAGCCGGCCGCATCGGAAATTAAGACGAGGATCTGATTCGCCGCCTGCGGTCGCTCCTTCTTGCTGCTATGTTACGTATATCCTGTCACTGGGTCCAATAGGTCCAATATGGTGTGTGTGTGTGTGTGTGTGTGGGTGCGTGCGTACGTGCGTGCGTGCGTGTCAAGTGTCCACCTGATTGCTTGCATGCATGCATGTTCGCTTAATGTGCAGGTATGTTTGCATGCGCCGTGCATTATTTGTACTGCATAAATCTTCCGGGTGGGGAAAAAAAAATCAATTCGTTTTCGACGATGCATATTGTCTTTGAAAAGCTGGAGTGCGTAGATGTTGCTGCTGTGATACAGTATATCCACCATAATGATGGTGCCCATAATTGGAGTCATTTATGTTATCGTGAAACATCAAATGTGTGCTTGTAGGTGGTGCGGGGATCAGGCCTCACTTTAAATGGGCAAATGATTGCCCATTTAAAAAGATTAGAATATCAACGTATCTGCCGTGTTGATGAGCGTGCGTATAGCCGCGCTGCTCCAATACCAACTGGAACATGGGGGGGGATAGGAAGCTCGGCTGAACTGAATCATCCAGGAAAAATAAAAAATAAAGGAAATACTACAAAACCCTTTCATCCTCAATTTGGGCATTCGAAAAAAACAATCGTTCCTTCTGTGAAAATGTGGTTGCAGTACACCTGACGGCTATTTACTGTCTTTTAACCTACTAACTTGAATGGCTTGATTGTGGAAAAATGCGATAGTAGAAGTTCCTTAGAGATAGATAGGTCATCATATAATTTTTTTTTAAAATATATATCATTCATATTATGTAATGCAAACAATCTATGATATTCTGTTTGCAAAATGTAACAAATTATAGAATCACAAATCAACAACATCTTATAAAACTGAATATAATAGTAAAACAACAAAAAGGCTTCATTAGAAGACACTTTACATATGAGATATAGGCTATTTTGATATAGAGGACAATTCAGCACACAAACACTCAACTTTATGTAGTTTAAACATCTTTGAGATGACTTTACTATTTGATAGTCACAATACAGTACAACACAAAACTTCTTTGTTTCTGTATTTTATTTATTTGCTGAGAAAATACTTTTCTCAGTGTGTTTTTGTTACCAATTTTACAATAGTTTGTGTGTTCCCAAAATTTCTCTGGGCATTATTTTCAGATAAGTGTGCCATGGTTTTCCTGCAACGTCTGACTGACAGCATCTTGGTTCTTCGGAGCAATTATAACCAAATTAACTTAAATTGCAGCTAATTTTCTGTTGTCTGCTATTTATGTGTTTATTTTGAGCGGGGCCCTCTTAGTAAATCGAGTCTTTTAATAGTTTATTGCTTTTTTTCCCCCCCTATTGCCCTGGATATTTACATGGACCACTAAACGCCGTAGATGTTATCCACAATGATGTCAGTGTTCCTAATTCGGTCTCGTAAATATGTATACATGCAGCTCCAGTGCATGTATAAATAATTCACACAAGTCAGCTTTTTGATCTGCTCTAACACAGACTTTTGGATTGCCGGGTTGTGGCAGGAAAAACAGTAGATTCGAGAGGAGGAATGCACCGAGGGGTGTGCTGTTTACTTGTATGGCGGCAGCTGGTTAGCTGCCCCCTCTGCCTCTTCACACCACCCTCCCCGGCTTTTCAATTCCAGCCAGACCCCGGGCTCGGCTGCTGTCGGAGAGAGCAGAATATTGTGCGCTGGGGATCAATGCGGTCCTGAGTGAAATGTCAACTGTGGCCCCGCGACGTGTCAGGCTGTGAAGGAGTTGTAATGGCTATTGATCCACTGTGCGCTTAATGCAGAGCCGCCTCGCCGCCGCGTGGGCCCCGGCCGCAGCAGAAAAAAAAAGGTATATGTATGAGATGAGCTAAAACTGAGAAAATGGAAGACGGGAGCCTACGGTTTGCTCCCTGCCCCCTCCCCTCCTCTCTGTCCCTCCCTCTCGGGCTGCAGATTGATCTTCCTCTTCCTGCTGATTCGAACGGGGGTCTGTCATTATCTTCCTCTGTCATTAGGGGCTCCATTGACAGCCCCGGCCCGTCCGTGTCACTCTATTGAGACAGCAACACTTTTCCCATGCCGCGTTCCCTACATTTATTAAAATCTCTGACAGCCTCGCGCCAGCTTTTCCCCCCATAGATGGATGAGCTTTAGGGGGATAGGGAATGACACAGCAGCGCAATTGGAAGGCAAGGTTTTTGTCCTCGGCTCGTGATAGTTTAGAGGTGTAGAATGTGTCGTCCTATGTGTGTAGGGCGGCCCGGCGGGTTTGGGAATGCACCAGGATCCCCTCCAGGTCGGCCCGGGTGATTATGTCCATCTGTGCATCACATGTGCGTCAGCATCGCCTTTCCATATTTTACAGTAGTGTAGGATTGCATATCAGCCTTTTTTTTTTCATCGTCTTTACAAGAATCCGTTGTGAAACTCGAAGCGACCCCCCAGTTTTATCTGTCAAACCAAATAAACCTGTGATGTCTGCATTCTGCTGAATCAACATCTGGACAAATATCACCGCAGTGGCCACAGGGATGAAGAAAACGATTCTGGTCAATGCATTTTTGTGGCACCACAATAACCAAATAGTTAATATGGTTTAAAAATAGTTTTCATCGAATGTAGAGCAATGTCAAAGCAAATTGAAGCAAGAAAGATAACAAAATGCCTTTGCATATTGTGTAATTACAGTCTTTGCCAGTGGTGCAAAGTAATGAAGTACAAGTACTTTATCACAGCACTTAAGTACATTTTTCAATTATCTACACTTAAGTACATAGAGTTTTACAGTATAGTTTTACAGTTTATTTTACATGGACTTGCGCTCGACTCCATTTCAAAGCAAATATCTGTACTTTTTACTTGACTGCTTTCACTTCAATTTAGTTTTTATATTTATATTTATATTAGTAAATGACTAGGGCGCCACCTGTTTTATTTATCAGTAAATTGTAATCAGGATATGCACAAAAATGTATCTGGAAAAAATTAAAATACAGTAGCACTTTATGACACATTGTAGGTGCTGTAACATGAGGACACTGGATGTGACATATACCTTTTATCAGGACTTCTTTTCTCTCCACCTCATTAATATCACACTTCTGTGTTCCTGGATGTTTGGGGACTATTTCCATGGTGACTTGACATGGAAACATCCAGTATCTGTCAGCTGGGTGCAATGAATTGAGATTGCAAGTAGTGGTGTGGTGCGTGTGTGCCTGCATGCCTGCCTGTGTGCCTGCCTGTGTGTGTGTGTGTGTGTGTGTGTGTGTGTGTGTGTGTGTGTGTGTGTGTGTGTGTGTGTGTGTGTGTGCGTGCCTGCCTGCCTGCCTGCCTGCCTGCCTGCCTGCGTGCATGCGTGTGTGTGTGTGTGTGCATGTGTGTGTGTGTCTGTGTGTGTCTGTGTGTGTCTGTGTGTATGTGTGTGTGTGTGTGTGTGTATGCGTGTGTATGTGTGTGCGTCTGTGTAGCTCAGCATGGCTTGGAAGACGGAGCAAACCACCGGTGCTCACAACCTGCCTCTCCTTCCGTGGTGCAGGGGCCACAATCAGGTGAGGACTGGGGGGTGGGGGGTCCCCGGCTGTCTGCTGGCCCTGTAACATGCAGCCGCTCAATGGGACGGAAGTTATTGGAGGGGGTTGTCGGGATGAAACTGATGACATGGTTTGTGACAGAGATTTGAATGCGATACGAGCATTTGAGCAGCGAGGCTGTAATGCCGCTTTCCTTGGCCTGGAAAGATTTATTCCAGATTGCCGGCCCTGTGGGTCAGAAGCCCAACACGTGCGGATGATGCAAGGTCCTAATAAATCACTGTTCTTCTGGAGAACGGATGATACACACTGAGACTGGCATCTGAGAGAAGGAGAAGATACAAATCACTAAACTGGCGTCTGTCTGTCTGTCTGCCTGTGTCTATCTATCTGTCTGTCTGTCTGTCTGTCTATCTATCTATCTATCTATCTATCTATCTATCTATCTATCTATCTATCTCTAGATATAAGTCATGGGGACACATTGTGACGTGTACATTTAAGATAAAGGAACATTCTTGTGTTTTAGTAACGTAGTGCAGTGTGATTCATGTTCATTTATTCTTCCGATATTTTTATTCTGTTCCCCCAAAGCAATTTTCCCCAGACATGAGGACTATTTTTTTTTTTTTTTTATGGTTTATGTTGGAAATTTACTAGAATACAATGGATTTTTTTCTTGACAAAGGTTGAAATTATAGGCTGGCGGCTGCTGCTAGAAAGGACATCTTTCAAGTCAGAAGGAAACGTTACTCCAACACCCACTGGGAGAGGAAAATAGTAATGTATATCTTACTGTCTCTTGAATCTCCTACATAGATGCAACAGAAATATTAATGCATTTCAGATTTTCTTTTTTCTTTTTCCCCAAACGGCGGGGCTGATAGACACGGGGACATCATATTTATGAACATCCGTACTTTAATGCACTCTGCAATGCCACCATCTCTGGGTTCTGGCGAACAAAACATGTTCTTGAACATAAAGGAAAGGCAAAGGAACAAAATTATTCCTCAAGCTTTCTATCAAGCTTCTGCATTCATGGCAACGTCTAAAGGGCATGTCAGTCCTCCTGCCTCTGAGAGAGGTAATTATCCTTTTCCTGTCAGAGAACAACAAATTATAGCCAACGACTGGGGTGCATTTGCAGGAGCTGAAATTTGTCAATAGGAAAGAGAGGGGGGTTTAATTTTCAGGCAGCTGCATGTCTACTTTTATCATGTTATTTCCAACGGTCATTTGTTGCATATTTTTTTGGCCTGTACATGTCGTTGTGTGCGTTGGAGGGGCAGTGCCTATTTATGTCTTTGTGAGCTTGTGAGATTGTATTTATATGCCCTGCATTAACATATCTATTTATAGTCCAATACTTTTCTTACAGTCATCTTTTTGTGTATGTGTATGCGTGTGTGTGTGTGTGTGTGTGTGTGTGTGTGTGTGTGTGTGTGTGAGTTGTTGTGGCCATTTCACACACTATATATTGTCCAAGTAATTTCCCTTTCAGCATCTCTGTTTTTTACCTTTCAAAAAGAGCAGTGAATGGAGGGAAAATTATCACAATTACTCATATAATTGAGCCGTCTTTGTAGCAAGTGCAGCATCAGTAGCCTTTTTCCATCAACCAAAATGGTTTCATTATATGGGTTTTTCATATTCCCTGACACAGGGCTCTGCTGAGGGCCTGGCGCGTGGATGAGATGCAGGGGGAACAGAGCGAATCATTAAGGTCACAGTAGGAATAATTATCCCAGCTATGGAAAGAGCATCTACAGCCTTTTCTCTCTGCCTGCACAAATGCACTGTCCACAGCTTTTAGTCACAAAGAACTTTGTAACAAATGGAGCTTCCACCTACTACTTATACAAAGAAGAGAGGGGGAGAGCAAGACTTGTATCAACATGACAATTTTCCATCATTAAGACTAATGACAGGCACGGACTGTGGGGATCAAGGGGAACACGAAAAAGAAAGGCACATTCAGGTGTTGGCAGAGTGCTGACCTCCTTCCTGTCTTTGTTGGCGACTTAACTCTTAACAAAACCAAAAAAAAAAAGGGGGGCTTCCAGACTAAAGGCGCAGTGGCAGCTGAACTTCAAGCAGTCAAACCCTCCACGGGCAAATGACTTAATTGGCAAATTTGCATGTTTTGCATTTGCAAAGGGGATTAATTCAAAGGCACATACATTCGAGGACTTTTAATCAATCATTGTTTCAACGTGGGTTTGGCAGCATTATTTGGTTGACAGGATTATTTTCTTTAACCCAGTTCTGCCAGATCACGACGAACCGACATTTTGACTTTACGCTTCTTTTTGGAAGATTTTTGTTGTTGTTGTTTTTTTGTTCATATTAGTTGTGGTCCAGTTCTTCAGTAACAGGCAGGCAACTATAACAAAAAAAAAAAAAATATATATATATATATATGATGTGTCAATGCAAGACTTGTTTCTTTTACAGTTTAGCTAAATTAAGTAAAAGCCATATTTTTCAAAGTCCCTTTTCCCCAGCCTTCACTCAGGTAATTGGTCATTTTGCAGCCAATTTCAGGCAGGTTGGAGGCTTGCTGCCACGTCCTGACCCCCGCTGCTGCTGTAATGGGGACAGCATTTATACCAGTCCATTGGGGGCTTTCCAGTGTGTGACCCCTGCGTTCCACGGGGAGAGCTTGGCGGCCAAAGGAGAGTCGAAATATAACTTCTCCAGTCCTGGTTGGTCAGTTCTGAATCAGCCAGGGAAGGTTCTCACTCTTTTTTCCTTTTTCTTGATTCCATCCCAGACTAAGAATAACCCTTTTCCCAGTGTGATTCTAAATCTTTATAATCTCAAAGGGCCGTCAGAAAGCTGTATTCAGTGGTAAAATGGTGGAATTAAATGGAGCTATTTTGGTGAGATTTTTTTTTTTTTTTTTTTAAATGCCTGCCTTCATACATCTGAGGTCTTTCAGTAAAACACACGCACACACACACGCACTCACACACACATTATGTGTGTGTGTGTGTGTGTTTGTGTGTGTAATATATTATATTATATAAACACAGTATATAA